>NC_138948.1:732500-855000 GCF_965226115.1 Aulonocara stuartgranti | reverse complement strand
TAGTCAGTGTGTAGTTAGTGTGTAGTGAGAGTGTAGTCAGTGTGTAGTGAGAGTGTAGTCAGTGTGTAGTTAGTGTGTAGTGAGAGTGTAGTCAGTGTGTAGTTAGTGTGTAGTGAGAGTGTAGTCAGTGTGCAGTTAGTGTGTAGTGAGTGTGTAGTCAGTGTGTAGTTAGTGTGTAGTGAGTGTGTAGTTAATGTGTAGTGAGAGTGTAGTTAGTGTGTAGTGAGAGTGTAGTCAGTGTGTAGTGAGTGTAGTCAGTGTGTAGTGAGTGTAGTGAGTGTGTAGTTAGTGTGTAGTGAGTGTGTAGTTAGTGTGTAGTGAGTGTGTAGTTAGTGTGTAGTGAGAGTGTAGTTAGTGTGTAGTGAGAGTGTAGTCAGTGTGTAGTGAGTGTGTAGTCAGTGTGTAGTGAGTGTGTAGTCAGTGTGTAGTCAGTGTGTAGTTAGTGTGTAGTCAGTGTGTAGTCAGTGTGTAGTTAGTGTGTAGTTAGTGTGTAGTGAGAGTGCAGTTAGTGTGTAGTTAGTGTGTAGTTAGTGTGTAGTCAGTGTGTAGTCAGTGTGTAGTTAGTGTGTAGTTAGTGTGTAGTTAGTGTGTAGTCAGTGTGTAGTCAGTGTGTAGTGAGAGTGTAGTCAGTGTGTAGTTAGTGTGTAGTGAGAGTGTAGTCAGTGTGTAGTTAGTGTGTAGTCAGTGTGTAGTTAGTGTGCAGTTAGTGTGTAGTTAGTGTGTAGTTAGTGTGTAGTGAGTGTGCAGTTAGTGTGCAGTTAGTGTGTAGTTAGTGTGTAGTGAGTGTGCAGTCAGTGTGTAGTCAGTGTGTAGTCAGTGTGTAGTCAGTGTGTAGTTAGTGTGTAGTCAGTGTGTAGTGAGTGTGTAGTCAGTGTGTAGTCAGTGTGTAGTCAGTGTGTAGTTAGTGTGTAGTGAGAGTGTAGTCAGTGTGTAGTCAGTGTGTAGTTAGTGTGTAGTTAGTGTGTAGTGAGAGTGTAGTCAGTGTGTAGTCAGTGTGTAGTTAGTGTGTAGTGAGTGTGCAGTTAGTGTGTAGTCAGTGTGTAGTCAGTGTGTAGTCAGTGTGTAGTTAGTGTGTAGTCAGTGTGTAGTGAGTGTGTAGTCAGTGTGTAGTTAGTGTGTAGTCAGTGTGTAGTCAGTGTGTAGTTAGTGTGTAGTTAGTGTGTAGTTAGTGTGTAGTGAGAGTGTAGTCAGTGTGTAGTCAGTGTGTAGTTAGTGTGTAGTTAGTGTGTAGTCAGTGTGTAGTCAGTGTGTAGTCAGTGTGTAGTTAGTGTGTAGTTAGTGTGTAGTTAGCGTGTAGTCAGTGTGTAGTGTAGTCAGTAGTCAGTGTGTAGTTAGTTTGTAGTGAGAGTGTAGTCAGTGTGCAGTTAGCGTGCAGTTAGCGTGCAGTTAGCGTGTAGTTAGCGTGTAGTCAGTGTGTAGTTAGTGTGTAGTGAGTGTGTAGTCAGTGTGTAGTGAGTGTGTAGTCAGTGTGTAGTTAGTGTGCAGTTAGTGTGTAGTCAGTGTGTAGTCAGCGTGCAGTTAGCGTGTAGTTAGCGTGCAGTCAGCGTGTAGTCAGCGTGTAGTCAGTGTGCAGTTAGTGTGTAGTCAGTGTGCAGTTAGTGTGTAGTCAGTGTGCAGTTAGTGTGTAGTCAGTGTGTAGTTAGCGTGCAGTTAGCGTGTAGTTAGCGTGTAGTCAGTGTGTAGTTAGTGTGTAGTTAGTGTGTAGTGAGAGTGTAGTCAGTGTGTAGTCAGTGTGTAGTTAGTGTGTAGTGAGTGTGCAGTTAGTGTGTAGTCAGTGTGTAGTCAGTGTGTAGTCAGTGTGTAGTTAGTGTGTAGTCAGTGTGTAGTGAGTGTGTAGTCAGTGTGTAGTTAGTGTGTAGTCAGTGTGTAGTTAGTGTGTAGTCAGTGTGTAGTCAGTGTGTAGTTAGTGTGTAGTTAGTGTGTAGTTAGTGTGTAGTGAGAGTGTAGTCAGTGTGTAGTCAGTGTGTAGTTAGTGTGTAGTTAGTGTGTAGTCAGTGTGTAGTCAGTGTGTAGTTAGTGTGTAGTTAGTGTGTAGTTAGCGTGTAGTCAGTGTGTAGTGTAGTCAGTAGTCAGTGTGTAGTTAGTTTGTAGTGAGAGTGTAGTCAGTGTGCAGTTAGCGTGCAGTTAGCGTGCAGTTAGCGTGTAGTTAGCGTGTAGTCAGTGTGTAGTTAGTGTGTAGTGAGTGTGTAGTCAGTGTGTAGTGAGTGTGTAGTCAGTGTGTAGTTAGTGTGCAGTTAGTGTGTAGTCAGTGTGTAGTCAGCGTGCAGTTAGCGTGTAGTTAGCGTGCAGTCAGCGTGTAGTCAGCGTGTAGTCAGTGTGCAGTTAGTGTGTAGTCAGTGTGCAGTTAGTGTGTAGTCAGTGTGCAGTTAGTGTGTAGTCAGTGTGTAGTTAGCGTGCAGTTAGCGTGTAGTTAGCGTGTAGTCAGTGTGTAGTTAGTGTGTAGTGAGTGTGTAGTCAGTGTGTAGTGAGTGTGTAGTCAGTGTGTAGTTAGTGTGTAGTGAGAGTGTAGTTAGTGTGTAGTGAGAGTGTAGTTAGTGTGTAGTGAGAGTGTAGTCAGTGTGTAGTTAGTGTGTAGTGAGAGTGTAGTCAGTGTGTAGTGAGAGTGTAGTCAGTGTGTAGTTAGTGTGTAGTGAGAGTGTAGTCAGTGTGTAGTTAGTGTGCAGTTAGTGTGTAGTGAGTGTGTAGTCAGTGTGTAGTTAGTGTGTAGTGAGTGTGTAGTTAATGTGTAGTGAGAGTGTAGTTAGTGTGTAGTGAGAGTGTAGTCAGTGTGTAGTCAGTGTGTAGTCAGTGTGTAGTCAGTGTGTAGTGAGAGTGTAGTCAGTGTGTAGTCAGTGTGTAGTCAGTGTGTAGTCAGTGTGTAGTGTAGTCAGTAGTCAGTGTGTAGTTAGTTTGTAGTGAGAGTGTAGTCAGTGTGCAGTTAGCGTGCAGTTAGCGTGTAGTCAGTGTGTAGTTAGTGTGTAGTGAGTGTGTAGTCAGTGTGTAGTGAGTGTGTAGTCAGTGTGTAGTTAGTGTGTAGTGAGAGTGTAGTTAGTGTGTAGTGAGAGTGTAGTTAGTGTGTAGTGAGAGTGTAGTCAGTGTGTAGTTAGTGTGTAGTGAGAGTGTAGTCAGTGTGTAGTGAGAGTGTAGTCAGTGTGTAGTTAGTGTGTAGTGAGAGTGTAGTCAGTGTGTAGTTAGTGTGCAGTTAGTGTGTAGTGAGTGTGTAGTCAGTGTGTAGTTAGTGTGTAGTGAGTGTGTAGTTAATGTGTAGTGAGAGTGTAGTTAGTGTGTAGTCAGTGTGTAGTCAGTGTGTAGTCAGTGTGTAGTCAGTGTGTAGTTAGTGTGTAGTTAGTGTGTAGTCAGTGTGTAGTCAGTGTGTAGTTAGTGTGTAGTCAGTGTGTAGTCAGTGTGTAGTTAGTGTGTAGTTAGTGTGTAGTGAGAGTGTAGTCAGTGTGTAGTCAGTGTGTAGTCAGTGTGTAGTCAGTGTGTAGTGAGAGTGTAGTGAGAGTGTAGTGAGTGTGTAGTCAGTGTGTAGTCAGTGTGTAGTCAGTGTGTAGTTAGTGTGTAGTTAGTGTGTAGTCAGTGTGTAGTTAGTGTGTAGTGAGAGTGTAGTCAGTGTGTAGTCAGTGTGTAGTTAGTGTGTAGTTAGTGTGTAGTGAGAGTGTAGTCAGTGTGTAGTCAGTGTGTAGTTAGTGTGTAGTTAGTGTGTAGTGAGAGTGTAGTGAGAGTGTAGTCAGTGTGTAGTCAGTGTGTAGTCAGTGTGTAGTTAGTGTGTAGTGAGAGTGTAGTGAGAGTGTAGTCAGTGTGTAGTCAGTGTGTAGTCAGTGTGTAGTTAGTGTGTAGTGAGAGTGTAGTCAGTGTGTAGTCAGTGTGTAGTTAGTGTGTAGTCAGTGTGTAGTCAGTGTGTAGTTAGTGTGTAGTTAGTGTGTAGTGAGAGTGTAGTGAGAGTGTAGTCAGTGTGTAGTCAGTGTGTAGTTAGTGTGTAGTGAGAGTGTAGTCAGTGTGTAGTCAGTGTGTAGTGAGAGTGTAGTCAGTGTGTAGTTAGTGTGTAGTGAGAGTGTAGTCAGTGTGTAGTCAGTGTGTAGTTAGTGTGTAGTTAGTGTGTAGTGAGAGTGTAGTCAGTGTGTAGTCAGTGTGTAGTTAGTGTGTAGTCAGTGTGTAGTCAGTGTGTAGTTAGTGTGTAGTTAGTGTGTAGTGAGAGTGTAGTCAGTGTGTAGTCAGTGTGTAGTCAGTGTGTAGTTAGTGTGTAGTGAGAGTGTAGTCAGTGTGTAGTTAGTGTGTAGTCAGTGTGTAGTTAGTGTGTAGTGAGTGTGTAGTGTAGTCAGTAGTGTTGTTGTGTGTTAGAACAATGAGGCGCCTGCTGAGTGTTACAGGTGTTACAGCAGTGATACATCTGCTGTTGTCAGGCCTGCAGGTATCAGGCTGTTGTTCTCCTTCATCTCATAGTGGACAGAAATTATTTTTGGAGCGGCACAAATAATTTGTGTGGCATCAGAGTTGATGCAGAACAGCTGATTGTTCTGTAAATAGTTTGAAATGTTTATTTAAAAACACTTTGGCTGCATTTTTAGGTAAAGACTGAGGCAAAACTCAGTTACTTTTTTGAAGAAGTAACTATATAATTAATTACCCAGCATTGGTCATTGTTTACTGTATGTTGCAGACAGAGTTACAGACTCTCTCCCAGACCACAGACTCATAATACAGTCAGAGCTTTATGAAAAATAAAGAAAGAAAGTTTTGTTTTCAAACTTGGAGTTCAAGTTATTTTTCCTTCCAATAGTGTTAACATGCTACAGGTCATGAACAAGATTGTTTTTAATTGTCATTGTAAGTAGGCTGAAGCAGTTAATTTAAAGTAGTCTAACATAAATGCTGTAATTTGATTACTTTAATAAACATGTAACTTGGATGCTGGCATGACCACACTGCACACGTCTGCTGTTGGGGCGCTCAGTTTGTGTTCGCTCAGACACGTGAAACATTAGAGGGAACGTTGGTTAGGACACCAGTGCTAATTAGGTCAGATGCATATTTCATGTTTCTGTATGAAATGGTTTAAATGTGATCACTGTGTGATGAACCAGTGGGCTCACTGCACGCTGTGCTTCATCCATCCTCCTCTTCATCGCATTCATTAACCTTTGAACCAAAGCAGAAGAGGAGCAACAACTCCTGAAGGAGAGCAGGACGATCCTTAACTCGACCTGCCAAACACTGATGACCCTGTTGGAGAATGTGGCCAATGTGCTGAGTGTGAGGTTCATGATGAGCCACCAACACAGTCAGAATGAACATTATCACTTTCTTTTCCTCTCACAGTTTCAGCAGTGGGACAAACTGTAGAGACATCAGTGTGAAGAGAGCTCGGCTCAGGTACGGCTCGCTGCGCTGACGGCCCACAGGGGGCGCCGTGCAGGTGTTCCTGTCACGGCCGACGGTAACCTCGGGATGAGTCGAAGCGTTCAGAAAGCTTCTGTGTACTTAGTGTAATTAGTCCATGTAAACTGGAGGAGCCGCCCAAAGTGGTGACACGCTGCACCTACGAGTCTGACTTTGTGACAAAGTGAGGACGGATTTAAAAAGCGGCCCTTTGGGGCCTCGCATGCTATAACTCACTTCTCCACAAGAGGGCACTTAAGAGTTTTGCAGCTTTACAAAATGAGGACTGTTCAGAAAAAGCTGACTTTGCAGATTCTTACAAGTCAGACATCAAAGGGCCCCGAGTGGCTGTACTGTGGACGCCTTCCTGTCATTACTGAAACCAACGCTGTGGTTTCCAGACATCGGACTGCGTGAGGACGCGGCGGGAGGCTGAACTAAACGAAACCTGGGAAACGTGCGCCACACAAACACGGTGTTAAGATTCACTTTAAATGCACTTCTGTGCGCCCGGGTGACTGAAGAGCAGGTCAGTGTGCATCCAGCTTACATAATGGAAAAGATCACAGGTCATGGTGCTCGAACTGCTCAGAGGTCAGAGGTCACGTTAGTTTGACAGCCTGCTCACGACAACCGCACGTTTAAGCTGAGAGGCCGTCCCGCGGCGCTTCGATGACCTGGGAAGTTGGCGCGGCAGGAGGACATGCGGGCTGAACCGCAGGACGCGCCTTTATGGTCGATAGCACCGCCCACGTGTTGTGTGGCGTGCCACGTGACTCAGGTCTGCAGGCAGAGCGCCACCTCGCAGTGAAGCTGAACGAACGAGCAGCACGGCGCAGGTCCCCGCTCAGGTGTGTCTGTCACACTCGGGCCAGCGACGATCACACAAACACCTCCACCCGCTCCTCTGTCACTCCAACCCTCCGCACGTCCTCCTCCGTTCATGAACCTCCCCTGACGTCTTCCTCTTTTCCACCTGCCCGACTGGCCCATCTTCATTGTCCTTCGTCCATCAGAGCAGAGGGCGCCGTGTGCTGCGATTAGCTAGGAGAGGACACGCCCAGCACACAGACGCAGCTTCCAGCACGCCTAGTCCCAGCGTGAGCTCACTTCCTGTTCTCGCTGATTTTGAAATAAAACACGGAGGTTGTGTCCGTCTTCTTTATACAGTCTGTGGGAGATGAGCAGGTGCTGCAGGAAACACTGAAACACACACACACTTAATGCTGCACGCTTTATTAAACTCCTCCTACAAAAACACGATAGAAAAAGACTCAGACTCAAACACTGAACGTCGTACAGAGACGAAACACACTGTGAGGAAGCAGCGCCTCCTGCAGGACGCCACGGGGTACTACAGCCTCCCCGCTCCGTACTAAAGCTGTGATCGCTCACCTGCTCAGGTGTGTTTGTCGCCTCAGAGCTGCTCAAAATGACTCTGCCTCCATTTTTGTCGTTTGTCCAGCTCGTTACAAAAACATTAACGAGTGACGTCGTTGTGTCCGAATCGTCACATCGAACAGGCTGAAAACAGCAAAGACCGCCTACAAAAGCACTGATTGGATAACGCAGCAGCTGATGCCTCAGGGAGGCGGGTGGCGGTCACTGGGTGGTGCAGCAGGATGGAGGTGGAGGCGCTCCCTCGCCTCCTCTAAAATCACTCTAAGTGTGAAACATCACAGCCAGTGTGCAACAAACATCACGTGACACAAAGACGAGCTCTGATTGGTCGCTCAGAGAGCAAAAAAATAAAAATAGAAGAGGCAGAGGCGCGGCTCCTCCTCCTCACCACTCCTTCTTCTTCTCGTCCATGGAGACGCCCCCGGGCCCGAGCGCCACCACCAGCAGCAGGCCGCCGATCACCGAGGTGGTCTGGAAGAAGTCGTACTTCAGGAAGTCGTGCATGGGCGTGTAGGACGGCACGCTCCAGAAGGCGTTGATGGTGAAGTTGATGCAGAGCAGCCACGCCACCAGCGTGAGCGCCGCCAGCTTCGTCTTAAAGCCCACCGCCACCAGGACCATGAGCGCCGTCCCCACCACGTTCTGCAGGAACTGAACACAACACGCCGTCAGCACAAGGACGACGGTCACGCCCATAATTATTCAGACCCCCAAAGTTACTTTTATTCAACCTGCAAGTTTTCGTCTCCCAAACGATGTGGAGACGAGGCACCAGAGGCATCGCCGCCGCAAACACGCTTCTCTGCTTTTGTTCTCATTGGAGCAAAACGTGCCCCGCCCACAATCATTCACTCGTCTCAGTAATAGAAAAACCTTTAATAGTTATTACAGCAGACGAACGCGTCCTATAATCGCACGTCTCCACGTTTGCTCATTTGTCTTTAGCAGTGAGCTTTCAGGTCGGAGGGTCCCCTCGCCCTGATCTCTAGCTCCGCCCACAGTCTCTGCTGGACTCTGTGGGTGGAGCTGCTCAATGTTAATGTTTGTGTCTGCTAACCGTTTACTTTGCTGTGCTTTGGGTCGTTGTAGTGCTGAGCTGTCTGCTGCTGCCTGATGATGAGGAGGAGGATCTTCATGCTGTTTTTCGTGGTGGCGTTTCCTGTGATGAGCTTCCCCCCGCCCCCCAGGGTGGCTGTAGCTCAGGTGGCAGAGCGGATCAGCCACTAACCAGAAGGTCGGTGGTTCGATCCCAGACTGTCCACCAAGCCGCTGCCCACTGAATCGGCTTGGACTGTTCGGACGGTGATTTTAGGACTGTGGATTTCCCAGAGACTGTGACAGTTTGTGAAGAGCGCGAGTCATTCTGGACACTTTTTGCTCAAATGTAAATAAAAGCGACGCCTCTGGTGCCTCGTCTTCTTCTCTTTTGGCAGACGCCCGTGTCATTTCCTGTCAAAAACAACTTGTTGGTTGAACAAAAGTAAGCTTCTGTCAAATCTTGCCAGGAGTTTGAATAATTACGTGGACACGTGTGGACACGTGTGGACACGTGTGGACACGTGTGGACACGTGTGGACACGTGTGGGTGTGACTCACGCTGAGCAGGCTGAGGTCAAAGTGCAGCAGCGTCATGAACATGAGGACGAGGAGGACGCGACCTCCCAGCTGCAGGAGGTGCTTCGGCGAGCTCTGATGTCCGAGGGAAGGAACTCCGGCGAACACGCTACGCGCCTCCCCCCTGCACTCTGCCAGGAGGAGGAGGAGGCCCCCGCCCAGCGCCAGGTTCCTGCAGAGGAGGACGAGGAGGATGAAGAACAGCAGATCATGTCTTTGTAGCGCCAACCTGCAGCGTCACGCAAACGTGCAGAACGAGCCGTTTCTGTCCACGACGTCGATAAAGTTATTTCAGAAAGGCGTGACGACTTACCTCATGAGGAACTTGAGGTCCCACAGGATGCTGTAAGCCACCATCTGCAGGTCACACAGAGTCACATGATCAGACTCACAGGTAACATTCTGGGACTCACCTGTATGAAAGTTCACCTGCACCGTGTTGGCAGGACGAAACACGACCTTAACTTTTTCAGTTTAACAGATCTGACCAATCACAGCACTGCATTTGGCATCGAGTGCATGCGCAGCTGCAAACTCGCACCAGTGCTGAACACGCCTGACCACAGCGAGCTGCTGCTCCGGCTCAGCCGGCGCTGCGACATCAGAAACACAGACTAAAGCTTCCGCTCTGGATCCTCAGAGACTGCGCATACCAGCTAGCTCCTGTGTTCACTGAGATATTCAACATCTCTTTATCTCAGTCGGTGATCCCCACATGCTTCAAAGAGTCCATCATTGTTCCTGTCCCGAAGAAACCCCACCCTGCTTCTCTCAATGACTATCGCCCTGTAGCCCTCACCTCAGTAGTGATGAAGTGCTTTGAACGCCTGGTCAGAGACTTCATCATTTCTTCACTACCAGACACACTGGACCCACTACAGTTCGCTTACCGTCCAAATCGTTCCACAGACGATGCCATCTCTCATCTCCTCCACACATCACTCACTCACTTGGACACTAGAAGGGGGAATTATGTTAAAATGCTCTTCATAGACTACAGCTCTGCATTTAACACCATAATTCCCTCCACACTCACCACCAAGCTGGAGCATCTGGGACTCAGCTCATCTATGTGTCAGTGGATCTCCAACTTCCTAACTGGCAGACCACAGGCAGTAAGGATGGGCGGACATGTCTCAGCCTCCACCACTCTCAGCACTGGAGCCCCCCAGGGGTGTGTTCTGAGCCCCCTGCTGTACTCTTTGTACACATATGACTGTGGCCACTACCAGCTCCACCACCATCATCAAGTTTGCTGACGACACCGTCGTGGTGGGCCTGATCTCTGATAACAACGAGACGGCCTACCTGAAGGAGATTAGGAATCTGGAGAACTGGTGCCAGAGGAACAACCTCCTTCTAAACGTCAGTAAGACAAAGGAGCTGATAGTGGACTTCAGCACTAAGCAGGAGAGGAACTACCAGACCCCCGTCATCAACGAGTGCCCAGTGGAGAGAGTGGACAGCTTCAAATACCTCGGAGTTCACATCACGCAGGACCTGTCATGGTCCTGTCACATCAACACCGTGGTGAAAAAGGCCCGACAGCGTCTCTACCACCTCAGACGCTTGAGAGACTTCCAACTGCCCTCCAAGGTGCTCAGGAACTTTTACTCGTGCACCATAGAGAGCATCCTGGCGGGAAACATCTTAACCTGGTTCGGGAACAGCACCATGCAGGACAGACGAGCTCTACAGAGGGTTGTGCGGTCAGCTGAGCGCACCATCCGCTCCGAGCTCCCTGACCTGCACTCAATCTACAGCAGGCGGTGCTGGACCAAGGCCAGGAAGATGGTGAAGGACCTCAGCCATCCCAACAACAGACTGTTCTCTCTGCTGAGGTCAGGAAAGCGATTCCGCTCCCTGAAGACCAACACAGAGAGACTGAGGAGGAGCTTCTTCCCGCAGGCGATACGGTCTCTCAATCACACCACCACACAGTACTGACCCACACATATGGTTCTTACACACACACTGGACTTTCTGGACTTTGGTTTTGCACAACACTGGTCACTATATTCTTCATTTCCGGTTAATACTTGTACAGCTGCTGTTATTGTGTATATATTTGTTTATATTTAGATTTCTTCATACATTCTTATATAGTTCTATATTGTGTATTTTGTTGTACAGTTATTTTATTTTCAACTTTAATTTATATATTTTATCTTATTCTTCCCAGTTAAATTTACCCTTCATTCTAATTTGTGTTGTACAGTTATTTCATTTTTAACCTTAATTTATATTTTATTCCTTCCTAGTTAAATTTACCCTTTTTAATTTTTCATATTTATTTCCTATCTTATTCATAGCCTTTTCCTTTTTTGTTTTCTTTAGGTCACGAGCAGTTGTCCAAGCATTTCACTACATATCGTACTGTGTATGACTGTGTACGTGACAAATAAAATTTGAATTTGAATTTGAATTTGGATCAAACCGGGAATCGTCCCGGCCGCTGCCTGCTCCCGCCACCTGGATCGTCCACGTTTCTTCCTTTTCTCCTTCGGAAACATCGTCACCTCTTCCTGTGCGCTCCACTTTACCCGGAAATCACAGCGCTTTCAACGTGTCTACAGTACACGCCCCCCCGCACACACACACGGTCAGCTGTGGCTCTTCTTTCAGAGACAAAGAACAAAACGTTTATGTTTCAAACAGGAAACGTTTACTCTGATTTATCATTTAAGACCACAGCAACTTCCTGTTTGGGAGTCTGAAGGCGTGACGGCGCAGTGAAAACCGACTGAAGCTCGCTGACCATCACGTCAAAAACCTGCAATACTAAACATGAAACACGTGTGTGTGTGTGTGTGTGTGTGTGTGTGTGTGTGTGTGTGTGTGTGTGTGTGTGTGTACCTGCAGAGCGATGATCCCAAACAGAGCGCCGCAGGCGTGCTGAACAAAGTTCCTGCTGAGGATCAACACGCAGCAGCCTGCAGACACACACGTGTTACATGTTTAATGTGGAACAACTGAGAGCTCTAAATCACCAATAATCAATCAATCAATCAGAGACTGGTGCAACAACCCAGGTGCTCGCAGAGATCATTACACACACATACGTATAAATGTACAGGCAGGGGACCTCTGTCCCTAACTGTCACCAGTGTGCGAGTCCTCGGAGCCCCGTCTGCATTCGGACCTGCTCGGATCACCACGGTTTTCATTAGATCCTAGTACCTGGTACCAGGTGCTTTAGCAGGTGCTCGGCCGGGGTTCCCAGCGATCTGAGCAGGTATTAAAGTGTGACATCATCAGACTGCATGGCACAGATTGGCTGGTCAGTAGCGTCAGTGTGACGAAGAGCTGCAGATCGAGCAGCAGGTACACCGTCGCCTCCACGTCCACCTTTGCTGTAGCGTTCGCCTTGCATACTAATTATGCCGCAGGACGCTCAGACACGTTGCTATGACGACAGCCACGCAGGTTAGGTAGTACCAGACAGTAATGAGAACCAGGTTAATGGAAAAGGGCCTCATATGTGTACAACGAGGTGTGAAACGCCCGTCCCCACAAGAAGGTGTCAGGGTTACAGTTAGGCTGGGCGTTCAGTGATGGTTAGGATGAGCATTTTGTCAATTAGATGAAAACGTGTGTGTGTGTGTGAGTGTTACCCAGCTGTCCCAGCAGGTTGATGAGGACGAAGAGGTTGGCGATGAAGAGGCCACAGCTCCAGGTGGAGTCGATATACTCGCTCTGCTCGCTCCACTGGAGCCACATCCTGATGCCGTCCTCGAGGAAGGTGCTGACCAGGCAGAGGCGGGCCACGTGGGGGAGGTAGTGTTTGGTCACCCGCAGGAACTAAAGCAGCGGGGTGATCAGCACACTGTTAGTCACTTTATTAATGTAGCACCGACTGCGTTTTTGTACATGCGGGGTTTAAAATACAAAGAGGCACCAAGAGCTGCAGTTCCTCTGACATCCAGCAGAGGCAGCAGTGAGTTGGTCCCCACAGACTCCCATGTTCAAACTTTGCAGCAGAAGTAAACATGTTTACAGCCGGACATCATGCTGCGAGGTCACTGTACTAACAGGCTGGAGCTAAAAATCAGCACAATGTTTCCTTAGATTAAAAACACATCAGCTGCTGATTCATGAGCCACAGCTTCAGGTAGACACGCCCACATATTTATTATTACTTTTAAAATACTTTAACTTGACTCTAACACGGTTGTTTAAATGTGGATTAACCAAGAAGATGATGATCATCGTGTGTGTTTCACGGCTGCGTGGAGGACGTGAGCTACCTGCTGCTGCAGCAACACTTTCTGTGTCGCTCCGTGGCGGAGGGTTACTTTCAGAACTTCCGGTCAGCTGCGCATTGATCGAACCAGACTCCGGTAACAGGTGTTTTCATTGAACCGTTCCCGGTTCGTCAGCAGTGATTCACGGCTGTGAGAAGAAACTATACCGCTCGGGCACGTCAGGACCCCGGCCTCGCCTCCGCGTGAGACCCAGCTGAACCACGAATTCGTTACTTTACTCTCAAACGTACATTTTTATAAAACATTTAAATGTTAATGTGTAAAGCAGCCCTGGAGCGATCAGAGCTCTCCTGAGGTCGAACATCATCTCAGAGGAAAGTCACCCATCATTATTTCCGTTTTCCTACAAGCTGCGAACGTTTCACCAGACTCGATTTAAAATCTGTCACGTTTCAACTTTCCTCGAGTCTCCACAGACACCGTTGGTTTGTAGAAAACACCTGAACACGATCATCCATCGTGTAAAGTCGTTCTTCATTTCGGCCAACAGAACAACTCAATAAAGATCGCATTTTTGGTGTTTTAGTGAGAATGAATCTGCACCACGGTCTTTCCTGTTCCAGCCTCCCGATGACGAAATCTGCTGCTTTGCTTCAAACTTCATGAAAGTTCATTTTAAAGCAACGAAGCTGTTCCGGGGAGCAGCTGGCCTCTGCTTTTCGAGCTGACTAAACTTGTTTTGCAGCAGAAATCACCGAGCTTTCAACAACCAGATGTTTGCGATAACCGGACCGAGTCCCAGCTCAGCGTGTCGCCGCTCCGGGTGCGCGAGCTTACCTGGTCCGCCACATCCTCCGCCTGGCTCATGAGGTCTCCGTGTCCCATCTCTGGCTCCGACGGTAAGGCACTTCAGTGCGGAAAAGCAGCTGCCAGCTCACGTCCCGGTCCGGTCCGCAGTGATGATGAAGATGCCCCGCCGCTGCCTCCTCCGACCCACAATCCTCCGCCCTGAGCAGGTAGGGCGCCCCCTGCGGCCGGGCTGGGTACAGCATGCCACGTGGACCGGTGTTCTGACAAAACGTCCTACCTAAGTAGTTTATGCACATTTGTGCTGTCAGCGCAAATGTAAGTAGGTATGACGGTTTGCCACTTAACTTTGCCCATCAGAGTATGTTTCTAGCTCTTATTAACAAAGGTAGGATGATTTGCCACTGAATTTCGTGTTGTGCGCATGCGTAGAAACAACGGGTAGGATGGTTTGTCAGGTAGGATGGATTCCCAGAACATCGGAACATGAAAGTCTAACCCAGCTCAGATGTGACCCGAACACGTCGGTGGTTCTTGTTCTTTCACGTGGGCTGTGGGGATGTAGAAACAATGAACATGATGCACGGCTGAGCCACCAGGGGGCGCTGAATGACATAAACACTGATAACTCTGCAGGATGAATAACAGTGTGATCGTTTCATTCTCTCATAATGGTAATAATTTATTTAACGAAACAGAAGTGTTAATAACAGTTTTATGACATCACACACCACGAGAAACAAAGCCGGTTATGAAAACATGATTTATTAATGTTTGCATATTAACAACGATGAAACTGACCGCTGTCAGTCATTGTGCAGGTGTCAGGTGGAAACCTGCAGCTGTGAAACGTTTCTCTCACTGCAAACAGAACACACATGGACAGCAGTCCACCTGTGACCTGCAGCTCCTGCAGCAGCCACCAGTCAAACAAAAGAAAGGTGATCAGAGCTCCACCTGGATGCAGCAATGCATTGTGGGACACGGTGAGGCGGTCAGGGTGGAGCAGATCGGTCCTTGTCCCTCTGTCCTCGCCGCCTCCTCCTCTGAGCACGGTGTCTCTAAAACAACAAACAACAGGCAGCTGGGTTACCTGTGTGTGTGTCTTCCTGTCTAGCTATCTTTGCGAGGACCGAAATCTGCATTTACCATACTTGTGAGAACCAACAGTCACTTGTGAGGACACACAACCTGGTCCTCACAAATTTGAAGCATTTTTGAGGCTCCAAATGTGGTTTTAGTGTCAGGGTTACAGCTAGGCTAGGGTCAGGCATTCATTTTTAATATGGGGCTAGGGAAAGCATGTCAAGGAAGGTCCTCACTAAAATAGCTGAACGGGGTTGTGTGTGTGTGTGTGTGTGTGTGTGTGTGTGTGTGTTAGTATTAGAGTGAAACCTGCAGGTACAGGTGAGATGAGGTCACCTGTCAGGTTCCCTCCTCCTGTGTGGTCTTTAGCTCGACTGCAGCAGCTCTGAGCTTTCACTCTGGGCTGTACCTGCTGCACAGGTGCGTCTGTGCTGCTGCAGGGACATTAGCTCACCTGTGACTGTCCACATATTTATGCTGCGCACTCTTCGCTGACACACCTGTTACATACATGAAGTTAGTCATTAAATATAAAGCAGATATGTACCTGCAAGTGGAGGTAGTGTGTGCGTGTCCTGCAGTGTGCGTGTCGAGCTGCAGCTTCACTGTAGAAAAACTTTTTGCAGAGTCGACACATGAAGCCACAAACAGGAACCACAAAACTGCTTCCTGTGAGGACAGAGAGTAAAGCGTCACTTCCTGTTTGTCGCAGAGACACGAGACAAAATCCACAGACACACTGATCTACGCCTTCTGGATTTTCTCTCTACAGATCGTCCACCGGGGGGCGACAAAGCTCCATCAGCTGGTTTCGACCTCCGGGACGTACCGCACGCCGTGCTGGGGTCATACTCTGCTCGCCGCTTGTCCTCCTCTTCCTCAGCCACCTGAAACAGTTTAAAGTCGTCACTCCTGAATCGTGATTTCACTCGACGCCACAGGACGTCCTGATTTTACCTTTTCCTTTGTTGCTGCATCCTCTTCCTCGTCAGCTACATCCACTTCTTCCTCCACCACCGCCCCCTCCTCCTCTTCCTCCCCCTCCTCCTCGAAGCAGCCGACAGCATCCACAGTGATGAGCTCCTCCTCCTGAGCCTCCTCCAGGAGCACCTGGGAGGAAACAGGAAACATCAGCTGTCCCACAGAGGGGCGGGACATCCTGCTGAGCAGCGCCCCACAGAGTGGATCCCGCCGTTGACGGTCACGCGGACAGTCGTTGCTTCGGTTTGTTTCACTGAAGTTTTTAGTGAACACAGACTCAGGATACACGTCACCACCAGCGTCTGCGACACTGACCACCTGACAGCCACAGCCATTGGCTTCCTGCTGTCACCTGACTGCCGACGCCCTCACTCACCTGCTGTTTATGTTCCGATGACTTCATGTGCTCCACAAACTTCCTGGGCGTCCTGAAGTGACGTCCGCACACCGGACAGAAGGGCCGGCAAAGCTGCTTGCACATCTGGAACGAACACACACACACACACACACACACAGTCTTCTATTGACATTTTAATCTGCACAGTTGGCAAGTACACTGACAGTAAAGGGCTATTCTATTCTACTCTACTCTGATCTCTGTTGGGTAAGGAGGCGTGTCTGCGCTGATACGTCATCATCACGTCTCACTCTCACCTTGTGTCGTTTGGTCCGCCGATGAATGATGACATCACCGCTGAAGTGAGTCTGACAGGTGTCACACCAGCGCTGCGACTCACGGCGGCGCCCCCTGCTGGCAGAGTGACACACCTGAAGGTTTTCAAACTAAACAAATCAGAGCCCCTGATCTGTGTGTGTGTGTGTTCACCTGTCCTGCGGTGTGTGTGTGTTGAGGTGGATGCAGTGTGTGATCTCCTGCAGCTTCTTCACGTGTTCAGGTCCTGCCATGTGCTCCTGAAACAGCTGGAAATAAACAGAGCACACCTGTAGACACCTGTGCACGTCCACCTGTCACATGACCTGACATCCACAGCTGGTGCAGATGTGCAGACTGAGGTTGGTGACGTTGTGTCTGGTCAGCTGTTCGTCACAGAGCTCAAGTTATTACAGGTGTGTCTGGATGAAGCCACCTGATTGGTCAGGACTCACAGCGACGGCTGCAGAGCCAAGCTCACCTGTTCCAGGACGTGCAGCAGTGGCATCGCATTATTCATCATCAAAGCACTGAGGGAGGGGCACGAACCGCGCTCTGACCTCTGTGGTCCAGGTGTAACTGGCTGCTCTTCACTACTGTTTCCCCTTCTGTTTACCTCGCGTGTCTGAATTTACAGTTTTTCATTTTGCAAAATCATCATGCAGAGCTCGGGTGCATCCCTGCTCCTGTTTCCCACCTGCAGACAGTCTTTACGCTGCCGCCTGCCTTTGGTGGCTTTTTGGCAGAACTGTAACGTTCAGCAGTCGCCTCAGTGTTCTCTCACACAACAAAACTACACGCTAACCACACGCTAACCACATGCTGACTGTACTCCAAACACGCTAAACGTCGCTAATCTTTCACATCTCAAAACTCTCTTTTTATCTCGCTCTCTCTCTCTCGCCGGCGTACTCCAAAAACTCCTCCCTCTTCCTAAACGACCTAATGTCACATGTTGCTATATCATTTTTTAATTGGTCAACATGGTACATTTTTCCACCAATAGGAAAGGGTCGCAGGAGCGCGTTCCTTAGAAAACACCCGTTTTGTCTGCAGTTCGTGGCGGCTTTGAAGATGATGCTGCTGCGTCGGCCATGTTTGTCGGGTCATCCGTTGTTTTAAATCGGCTGCTAGTCGATCGATGAGCCTCGGAGCGTTCACAGCCGCTCGCTGCTGTCAGTGACTCTGACTTTAAAACAGGAAGCAGGTGCATGCGCTAACTGGGCAGAGGCAACAGCAAATGTTTCCAGATGTTAGCAAAGACTTGCTGTGGAGAAAGCTGTGGATGTCCTGAGTAGGGGTGGGTTTTTATAATCCATTCATTAAAATCCTGAATCGATTTTTTAACATAAATTTATTTTGCCCGAAACGCCAGAACCTCAGGTGAAACCTCACAAAATTTCAACAACCACCAAACAGCTAAAACAGTAAATGAGAGCAGGAACACGATTCTGCACGGAGACGTGAACACACAGCGCGGAGCCGCGGATCAGAGTCAGCGAGATGTGACTTTGGGGGCAGGGATAGCTCAGTAGGTAAAGTGGTCGCCCCATGATCGGAAGGTCGGCGGTTCGAATCCACTTAACGGCTACCCTGAGGTACCCCTGAGCAAGGTACCGTCCCTACACACTGCTCCCCGGGCGCCTGCTTAGTGGGCTGCCCACTGCTTCACAGAGTGAATGGGTCAAATGCAGAGAAAAACAAGTAATTTCCCCATGGGGATTAATAAAGTATCCATTATTATTATTATTACTTTCTGACCGACGGCACGGACACGGTCGGGGCTGAATGCCGACAGCTCGCTGATGCTGATGTTTCAGCGGGTTGGCGCTTTGTGTTCACGCCCTTTTTGCGCCGATTCTAAAGCTGTTAGTTTATCTCTCTCCAAACAACACTGACCGAACCAGGATAAAATCTCACTTCATGCACAGCTCTCTCGCTCTCTGTTTCCTGCATTATTCGCTTGCTTGTTACGCACCAGTCTACTGTTGTTTACAGGCTGTCGGTCGCTGTTTTGTTTTTTCGTTTACATACTTCTGAAAAGAAAACCTCATTTCTGCTGTTCAATACTGAACAAATTTAAACTTTCTAAAATTATGCAAAATGCAAAACGCCGTGTCTCTAATAAAACCGCTGTAACTTCAGAGGTAATGTTCATATGTTGATTCATGGTTTTCTTTCATTTTTGATGTACTGCAGAACATTTTTATAAAATCCAGAACAGGAAAACCTTCATGTTTTTCTGTGTTTTATCTTCAGCTACTTTGACACAAAGGCCTCACTGTGACGCTCACACCTGTGATAAAGTCTTGCGTGTGTCAGCTTCCTTTTTATTGATACAAAAATATGTAAATGTACTGATCTGAATTATATTTCTGACTGTCAAAATTTCCCAGATTCAAATCGAATTTAATCGAATCGATTCTAGAAATCAGTGACGACACCCAGCCCTAGTCCTGAGTGTGCTGAGGACACCTGACTCAGGTAAGACTGAACGAGGCAGAGGAAGAAGAAGAAGAGCCGAGGGTTTCTTACCAGGAGAGAGCGACACGTGAGGTCACAGACGTGACAGTGGAGTCCGCCCGTCTGTCTCTCGGCCGTCCTGTCCGTCTGTCCAAACTCTCGGCTCTCGCTGCTCTGCTGGATGGTGACCTTCAGTGACCCCACGCCCTGCAGCTATAAACACATCACGGTAGGTTACCTGACAGTCAGGTGTGTCTCCGTTGCTCTGTGGTTCCGACTGCAGATGGAGCATCGCATGGTTCTTTACCTCGGCCACTCTGCTGTCCTCGCTGTCCTCTGCTGCCCCCTGCTGGCCGGGAGGAGGAACATCTGGTGACACAGAGAGGGAAGCTTTATCAATCCGCAGCACAGGACTGAAAATCAGCCTGAAGGATGCCACAGAGACACACCTGCCGCTGGAGCACATGACCCGGGGACTCTGCTGGGCGGAGCAGCGTCATCCTCCATCCTGTGAAAAACATCAAAAACACACCGAGTGAGTCGAGTTCCTCAGATGTCAGACAGTGACGTCGTTTGTTCCTAGCAGACGACCTCCCAACCTTGCTCGCTTTGAATCCGATTCTTCTGATCCTCCCTCCAACCCCACGCCTCCAGGCTGGCTCGGCCCATCAGCACCCCTCTCTTCTTCTGTGGCGGTGGAGCTGCAGCGTGGCCAGCTCTCAGTACTTCCTGTTTCTGACGCCTGGACAAACACAAGGCATTAAACCAGCAGGAGCTGGGGCTGCAGCGGGGACGGGGAGGCAGAGTCTGTTTTGGGTACCTGCTGGGGTGGAGGCGGCCTCCTCTGAGCAGCACAGACAGGGAATCGAACCCTCGCCAATGCACTTCCTGCAGTGGGTATAAAACACCTGCAGGTGGAGACCAACATGTGAAGCAGCGTTTATCAGCAGCACCCACAATGCATTTCACCTTTGTTAAGGTTCAAAATATTGGGGATGGAGACAAGAGAAAAACCACAATAACAACACTGGTCCGGTCGGGTTGAGTCAAACGATGATTTAATGATCACACACGTGGGAGATGGACACTGATGCAGACAGCCTCAAAATCTCAAAATGGTGGAGCATTGCTCAAACTTTTATAACCTCTGGTGCCTCCACCTTATCATACAAAGCCTAAACATTCACATGCTTTTCTCTCACACAGCGCCTAAGCTACGACCTTGGCTCCCTGTTTATCTGCTCCTGCTGAAATGGGGCAGAAAACTCCAGCACACTCTGTTCTCTTCTACTCAGACAAATTAGATTTCTTATAACAATATCATTCATTCACAACAAGTCAGCAGTTTAATGTAATGCAAATCAGTTTAACTAATGCAATAGTTATCAGCTTCTTCTAATTCAGGAGAATAATGCAAACTAAAACTACATAATAATTCACAATCTTTAATTAGGGGTATAACATGGCATAAAATAATATTATAATCTAACACCTTCTATAAGTTTATCACACATTCAAATCCACGACAGACGTCTGAACCGTCACGCCTGCTCTGAAAGACCTGACATGTGTGTCAGGTTCAAGTCAGAGAAACAACACCTGACACAGGTAACTCACCTGTCTGTCCTCTGTGGCTGTTTGACCATGATGAAGGCGTGCTGACCTCTGACCTCTCAGCAGCTGTACCTGCAAAGATGAAGTTTCTCCTCTGACGTCCGTCATATAGGAATGTAAAGCAGTTTTCTTACAGATTCATAACGTGTCTGAATGATTTTAATATGAATTCTGGGAATCAGCCGATAAACAAACCAGCTTTAAATCAGCACATTAAACAGAAATCTGGCACTAAATCAAACCGCAGTTCCAGGACAAGCAGAGGGAGGAGACTTTTGTCATTTCCAAGTCTTTAACATTACAGGCTTCACTTCTGTCACGGAGCTCATTACAAACCTCGAAGCGTAAAGCCGCGGAGAATCAGGTCTGCTATTTGGTGTGTAAGCCGAATTAAAACCGGGCTTTTAGAGACTCGTAATATGTCTTTATAAATTTCTTATCTGAAACTTTACTCAATCAGCAACGAAACAAACAATAAATTAGCACATTTTCAACAGAGACATCCCACTACTAGCTATTAGGCTAACAAGCTAAACTAACGTCTCCAAACAAACACAGTCTGACTTTAAACTTTTTCCTCTATCGTCCTGTTTAAAGACACGAACTAGTTTAATAATCAGAGTTTACACGTTTAAATTGAACTCCAGGTTACTTTAGCTCACCTTAATGTTCAGCAGATGCTAAAGCTAGCTCAGTTACAAGTAAACACATACTGACGATGATACTTGTGTCTTCTGTCGCCCCCTGCCGGCGCGGAGGAAGACATGCGGCCAGCTGAGGAACTACAGGGTTCAGATCCTGGGCCATCTGATCTCAGGAATTCGCATGATAAGGTGGGGCCAGGTTTCACAATGAGCTTACCTGAAACTCTGGCTGATTGGGGCCCACACCCAGTTTCCCACCTTGGCTCAGGCGATTAGAGGATCATCAGGGGGTCCTTTTGTCCCTCTGTGGGGGGAAACTCCCACTAGGTTTATATCTGGGACTCTCCACCATTTGACCTTCGAACTGAAGTAGCTTCTCGGATGAGAGGTGAAACGTCTTCAAGCAACTTAAAGAAGTCCAGACGCTTTTCTTTGCAGCTCCTTTGACTACGATGACCTGGATGACTGAGAACCTTCACAGACATACAGGGTTCAGAGGTACACGGAATCATCTGTGCACGTTTATATTTGTGCTGTTTTCTGCTACAGTCGGCTTTTCAGAATTCTTTTTTCTGTGTTTCTGTTTCTTCCCAGTCACCAAAAACATTTCAGAAATAACAGATGGGCTGCAGATTTATCCAATAAATTCAGTTAACAGCAAGAAACAGTAAGTAAACTGCATAAAGAGCAAAAATGCAGTTTGTGTTTTTAGTTATTGTTTAATTTTTAATTTATTGTAAATATTGTGCATAATAAAAATAAATTTAATTCATAAAAAGTGAAATGGTTTTTTTTATAGCTTTTGTGTATTTTACAACAGTTTTGGATTACATTGGTGATCAATGTGCATCACCCCTAAAATAAAACAAAATAGAATCTGTGCCTAGGCTGCGTATATTTGCATGTAGCAGTGAGTAAAACAATAAATGAAGTAGAGTGTTGTTTCTTCAGCTGTGTTTCGTGGCCTCTGATTGGCTGGTCTGGAAGTCTGGTAGTTATTTGCAGCTTGTGGTAAATCTGCTGGAATTTCCTGGAGAAGAGCCGCAGTGTGTCGCAGACAGGAAGCACTTCCTGAGATGATCTCTCAGATATTTATGGCGGAATAAAAGCGTCTGAGTGTGAACGGTAATGTTTCTGACAGAGAGCAGCAGTCGTTATATTTCATCTTTCTGCTGTGTCACGTTGGGCTCAGCTGCTGTAACGTCTCACAGTAATCATCCCAGCGCTGACGGATGTACAGCTGAGGTTCTGATCCTGGACAAATGCAAGACTCCTGGAGGTCGTGCCTCCCTGTCGTCATTATTTTGATATGAGTGACGTGATGATGCCAATAAGCAAAGCAGCTGATGTCTTTATAGCAGCACACACACACACACACACACACACACACACACACACACACACACACAGTTGTTTTCATATCTTAGTGGGGACATCTAACTGACATAATGCCTTCCCTAGCTGCTTACTCTAACCATAACCTAACTGTAACCCTGACACTAAAACCACGTTTCAAAAACAAAGTGCTGAGCTTTTTAAACGTGTTGTGTTGGGCTCGGGCTGCAGGACCTCCTGAAACAGGCCGGACTGAACCAGATTTAGATTCTTGGAAGTCGGAGTTCCTCTGAGACAGCAGCTGGAATGAAATCCTCTCCATGCATCTGTCTGACATTCACAGGAAACTGAAGCAACATGTGGTGAAACGATCAGCCAGAAGCAAAGCCAGGCCGTGCTCCAGCTGCTCTGAAGCCTCCACGTTCCATTCAGGCTCCTCAGCACCGTTAGCCTTCAGGACTGAAACATGAAGCACCAAAGCCTGCAGTTCCTCTAGCATCCAGCAGAGGCAGTAGTGAGTCAATCCACACCAGTGACTGTAGAAAACATGGGCTGTATCCCAATTCAGGGTCTGCAGCCTTAAAGGCTGCATTTTAAGGCCGATTACGGCATTAATTAGTTAGATGCCTTCTAACTAATAGCCTGCTAGCTAGCTTCTAACCAAGCTAGCTAGCAGGAGTTGATAACTCCCTCTCTTGCCCAAATAAATTCATTTGAGGTTGCAAGAACCCAAAATGGTACTAGCCCAAACTGAAATGCCCCTTTTTAGAGTTAACTGGGCAAGCACTGCCCGCCCTGCTTGCCCAGACATGCACTGGAAGGAGGAAAAACTGTCTATAACCTCAGTGCTATGAGTGAAAATGTGAAGGTCTGTTAGAGGCCAGAGGTCAGTTTGTAAACCTTTATTCATAATTTTAAAAAAAGTTTCACACAACAGATCTGACAGGAGACGCAGGCTCGAACGCCCAGCACGCCAAGTGTCCATGTCACTGCCCCGTGTGATGTCAGAGTAATGTTCGCATATACAGAGAAGAAGAAAATCAGAGACGCCTGTACAGAGGAGGTGACATCATGAAGCTCAGTAGATGTCCTGGTCATAGTCTGCGATGTCCATCGGCTGCTTCCTGTCACTGTTAGCCAGGTAGGACGACAGCTCCTCTGACAGAGCCGCAGACAGGTGGAGACAGAGACACGTCAGTGAGACAAACCCGAGTCTTTTAGTTTCCGTTTCTCCCATTTCAAACGCCTGTCTCACCTGCTCCCAGCACTCCCAGTACAGCCGAGGCCGAGGCCGTCCCCAGGTTGTTACGAGCTGTGCAGCGATAGGTCCCAGAGTCCCCCGTCTCCGCCCCCTCAATCTGCAGCCAGCTGGAGAGCTCGAACTTCAGAGGACCGCCTCGAGACTGCGAGAGAGACAATCAGACAGGTACTGAAATCTGTCCCAGAGGGGCGGGGCTGCAGGCTCAGGCGCACGTGTACCTGGACGGAGATGTGCGGGTCGTCTCCGGGCAGGACGACGTCTCGTCCCTCCTTCGTCCACTCGACCAACGCCATCGGAAACGCAAACACTTCACAGAGAAAGATGAGACTGCTGCCCGTCCCGTTCACCTGACTGTGAGGAGGCACCTTAATGACCGGCACTGCCACAGGTGAGAGAGAGGTTAGGCTGGGCGGAGCAGAAATCTCAGAGTGTGTGTCAGTCATTACATGTGAGGAGCGATCAGCTGACTGATGACCTCAGAGAGCTCACATACAGAGATGAGATGACCTCTGACCTGCAGTTTTACTCTGTGCTGATTTCAGGTGTGTGTGCTCGTGTTTTTGGGCCCTCTGGGGTCCCGTAGGCGCTCAGTGTGAGGCGACCGTTTCCTGGATGAAACGTGAGTTCGCCCCTTTGCTCGATATCTGACGTCTGCTCTTCGTTTCCATTTTTAACTGAAGCCGTGCACGCCTGACCTCTGAACTCTAATGCAGATAAAATGGCGCTCAGCTTGTGGAGCTCAACACATCAAAACAGCTAAACCAGCTCGGCCTGGGCTCCTCCTCTTTACTCCGAGGGCTAAACCACAGAGACGGGGTGAACTGAGGAACTCATCATCATCATCAATAGAGCAAGCGCAATCGTATAAATATTTCAGGACCATGATCAATGAAAACTGAACTGCGATGAGAATTGCAAATCAGTCTGCAGAAAGGGTCACAGCGCATTTACTGCCTCAGAAAACCTGCTCATTTCCACACTGACCGAACTATTTGAACTTTGTTGCGTGGTTCGGTCACACCTCTGTCACAGAGCAAACTCACTGGTGGTCTGACAGGTGAGTCACAGCCCTGTTTACCTGCCTGTACTCTAAACAGGTACAGACGATGCTTTATCACTTCTTAATAATGGCTCCATCCTCTACGGGGTCAATTTCAGCTTCTTGCCTCAGAATATGTGTGTGTCCGGTTTAAATATGTGTGCTGTTTTGTGAAAGGAAGCCAAACGATGTCATTCCCCTTATAAAGCAAATTTACCTGCAGGTAAAAGTAAAGGAATCATCACCATTATCATCACATGTGAGCTCTCCCAACATATGTACCTTTAAAAATATGAATGAATGAGGTGAGCAGTGGAACAGCAGGTGGTTACCTGCCCTGCGGCTCCCACCTGTCCTGCCTCAGGTGTTCCTACCTGTCCTGCAGGGGCCCCTCCCCGCGGTGTGGAGCTCGGGTGTGGAGTAGACGGCCTCCCTCAGCTGACACATGTTCATGTATGTTCTCCCATCAGAGCCGCACACCGGCTCCTGCTCCTCACACACGCACTCCTCCTCTTCATCCTCTCCTCCTCCCGCCTCACACCGCAGTCCGCTCCCACACAGCCCGTAGAACACGCTCCGGTTCCCGGGGTCGCAGGGCTGGCCCTCTAGGTTCCCGCACTCCAGGCAGCAGCCGCAGGAGTCCGGCACCAGCCCGGCCCGGCAGCCGCCGGGCAGCGAGCACCGGTCCGGCTGGCACGGCCCGCAGAGCCCCGGCGGCGCTCTGCACGGGCGGAGGCTCAGCCAGAGACAGAGCAGCACCAGAGTCCGCATCTTCATCCGCCGGTACCGGCGGGACTCTGACCGGGAACAGAGACACAACAGAGCCCGGGCTCACACCGGCATCCCCCGCGTCAGACACCGACAGCCTCCGGTCAGAGTCTCGGTAGAGTCTCTGGTTCAGTCCCGGTAGTGTCGTTCAGCGTCCCGGGCTGCTGACGGGCTTTCTGTCTGTGGCAGGTTTGAACAGCTGAGCTGCTCGCGCTGCTTCACTGCACACACGCGCCAGACGCCGCTGTCACGTGTGTCACAATGGACGCAAACAACAGACAGGTTCCGGTTTGACCTTTCAAAGTAAAACATCGTTACAGAGAGAACAGCAGCTCAGACTCTTCATATTCAAATCAAATCAAATCAAATCACTTTTATTGTCACATCACATGTGCAGGTACATTGGTACAGCACATGTGAGTGAAATTCTTGTGTGCGAGCTTCACAAGCAACAGAGTTGTGCAAAATACAATAATGTAAACAAGCAAAATACAAGAATGGCTACATCTGAAACTAATAAATATATGTACAATATATAATAGTATATGCATTTCTGGATGTGTATACTAAATATTTTTCTACGTGTGTGTGTGTGTGTGTGTGTGTGTGTGTGTATACACATATTTTACAAATTAAATAGAGTAAACAATAAATAAAATATATAAAATAAAATATACAGAGTTGAATATGTGCAAAACAGTGGCATTACTGTACAGTGTGGAGTGCATAATGTTGAAGTTCCAGTAGTGAAGCTGAGGTGTCTATGACGTGTTCAGCAGTCTGATGGCCTGATGGAAGAAGCTGTCTCTCAGTCTGCTGGTACGGGACCGGATGCTGCAGAACCTCCTTCCTGATGGAAGCAGTCTGAACAGTTTATGGCTGGGGTGACTGGATTCAGGCCACTAAATTTGGGATTTGGCACCAAGAAAAATCTATTTAAACTAAAATCCAGCACTCTGAGCTCAGAGCAGGGATCTGAGGCTCCACCCACTCATGCCCACTCATCACCACCCTGCAATTCCTCTGACGTCCAGCAGAGGCAGCAGTGAGTGAGTTCCATGTTAAAACTTTAAAGCAGAAATAAACATGTTTACAGCCGGATACACAAACTGTTGGGTCTCTAAGATCATTTTAAAGCTTCCATTATTAGGGGGCGTGGCCTCTTTGACTGACAGGTGGATGGTGACACAGGTGGCTGTAGCTGCTCGCTTCACCTAAGCTGGACCTCTGGACTGTGTTTATGCTTCTGGAGCATCTTTACTGACATCATGTGACCAATAACATGGCTGCCATGAGGACACTGTTTGAGGAGGCTATACCAGAGTTTTTTGTTTTTGTTTTTTTTTTAACTTTTTATTTTCATTTTTTAAATTGAAAATGAACAACAAACAAACAGAAACAAACAATAAAAGACGTTTACAGTTATGGGACAAAGTATCATCAACTAGCCAAAGCTTGACTGGTCATTATGACCAAAAAAAAAAAAAAAAAAAAATTCTCAGGAACACACTCTAGTATCTTTATCTTTCTAACATTGCCTCACCCATCTGAGGACCGAACACAGAAAATACGGGCGTATTAATAATAATAATAATAAATAATAATTATAATAGTAACAGTATTGGTAATTACAAAAATTTAAAAAAAAAAAAGAAAAAAAAAAAGAAAAACATATCGTGTGAACCCCTCCCACCATCCCCCCACCCCTTTACCCCTGTATGGCTCTCAACTTCATCACATTCGTGTATCCAAACAGCCCATATTTACACCCGTCTATACACAAGAATCAGCACAACATTCAAGAACTCTGATCAGAAGGGCCTAACCGAGGATCAATTCAGGGTAAACCCAGAGGAATTTACGTCATCTCTATATTCTGTCAAGTCCAAAGACGGTAATACTGAAAGAAATGGTCCCCAAATTTTTTTAAAGGTTCCGTATTTCCCTTTTACACTATGCGATATCTTCTCAGGTGTACAGTAGGATGCTAACTCATTAATCCAATATCTCAGTGTTGGAGAATTTTCAGATTTCCAATGTGTCAGAATACATTTTTTAACTGCAGTACTTGCAAGTAAAATAAAATATTTCTTGTGGTAATCCACGTTTATAGAATCTATGTCACCTAAAATCCATAGTTTTGGGTCCATTTCGACTTGGATCCCAATTACCCTTGAAATTATTTCAGTGATCCGTCTCCAGAACTCCTCTATTACTGGGCAATTCCACATCATATGAAGGAGATCACCATCTATCACCTTACATCTCAAACATTTGGGAGAGTAATTAATATCAATTTTATGTAATCTGTAAGGTGTATAATATGTCCTGTGGAATATATTAAATTGCATTTGTCTATGATTTGTGGAAATTAACATGGTCTGTGCCTGTTCCATTAGATGGTACCATTCTACCTCTTCATAAACATAGCCCAGATCTGCCTCCCATTTTCTTTTCAGAGCCGTTTTGTTGTAGTCAGGTAATTTTTCATTAATAATAGTGTATATTGAAGATGCTATTCCTTTTATTGACTTCCATGGTTTGGTGCAAAGATGCGTTTCAAAAGGACTTTCTTTAGGAATTATACCAGAGTTTTAATCAGTCTGTGTGATGCTCCTGTACAGAAAGGGTCACCTTTGGATTCACCTGAGATTTTGAGCTTCACAAACCTGAGGTTTCTGTACAAGATAAGATAGAAGATAGAACTTTATTAATCCCTCGGGTGGGTTCCTCTGGGAAATTCGGTACAAGTAAAAAGCTGCCTTTGGTCTGATCACGTGGAAAAAATTTGAATGCATGTGTAACTGAAAAATCTCCAAAATGAAATGACAACAAAATGAAAACTTCATACCTGACCTGCACTTCCTCAGAGCAGGTAAGGTTCAGTCTGCAAGAATGAACACGTTCCAACTTTTATTCTGAAAGTCCAGTACTCTGACTTCCTGTCTCGGTGTCTGACCTGACAGTCTCTGAGCAGCTGAGCAGCCTGCCGGCTTCCCCCACAAACAGCAAAAACGAAGGCAGCTGTTAAACTCATCCTGAGGCTGAAGCTGGGCTTTACAGAGTGGAGGCTCCCAGGGTCCTCCAGGAGGTTCAGGAGAACCCCGGGACCTGCTGGGGCCTCAGAGGTCGCAGTGGGGGTGAATGTGATTCAGGTGTCATTCAGCAGCAGTTCCTGAGTAAACGTGTTGGTTTGTCTCCTCAGCAGCACCAAAGCGACTCAGGAAATAAAGCAGCGGCGGTGGTGCAGGTTTTGGGCGTGGCGCCCTGCTGGCAGACAGGAATAGAACCGTAATGGAGGGTTTAAAATGACGTGTCTGCAGGCTTTTTTTACACTCTCGTGCTCTCGCACTGTGCCTGTGTCCCAATTCAGGGTCTGCACGCTTGAAGTACGCGCACTACGCGTACTACGTACGGTGCGTACTATAAGTACGAGAAGTACGGAAGTGAGAGGCTTGTGAAATGGGACGGTCTAGCCTTCGCCCCGCTGTTCAGGTTGCCTAGCAACCATGATACTAACCGAGAGACACGTTACATACAGCTTTGTGGGCGACCGTGGCTCAGGGGGTTGGGAAGCGTATCTATAACCGGAAGGTTGCCGGTTCGATCCCCGGGCTCTCTGTCCTGGTCGTTGTGTCCTTGGGCAAGACACTTTACCCTACCGTCTACTGGTGTTGGCCAGAGGGGCCAATGGCGCGATATGGCAGCCTGGCTTCTGTCAGTCTACCCCAGGGCAGCTGTGGCTACAACCGTAGCTGCCTCCACCAGTGAGTGAATGAATAGTGGCATTGTAAAGCGCTTTGGGTGCCTTGAAAAGCCCTATACCCCACTCCTGGTATAATTTGGAGCCTCATGACTGGTAAACTGAAATGTATCTATGGAAAAGCCCTATATAAATCCAATCCATTATTATTATTATTGTGTGACAGAAATGAAGGAGAAAAATGTTTTGTTGGTCATTCATTTTTGTCATGACATCACTTTGATTAGTTGAGTATCTGAGGCTGAGACCACAGGACTGTAAACATGATTGTTGGGCTTCATGTCTGTGCTGAACAGTCATTTAAGATTAGCTAGTAAATGACAATTAGCTAATGTTGCTCATGAGACTAAAGTCATCTCACTGTCGTGATGTAAATATAATATGGCCAATATTATAGTATTGTCAGATTATTATGAGATATATATATATGCATATATATATGCATATATATATATATATATATATAGTCAAGCGTGCAGACTCTGAATTGGGACAGAGCCAGAGTGTGTGTGAGTGTGTGAGCCTGGTCTTTACCTGAGCAGGTGTGCGTGTTTCAACTGCGGGACGTGATCAGTCCTGAAAACCAGCATGGAGGAGTTTTTACTTCTCTTCATGCAGCAGCTGCTAAAGCAAGTTTTTTAGCTCCTCCCTCATTCAGAGCAACGTTATTCTGATTGGCTGCCCATCCTGAACAGGAACTTTGAATCCCCCTTCTATGCAGTGCACAGTGATCTGACGACCTCATCATTACTAACGTTTTTAACATGAACGCCCGCCACAGAAACAGGAAGTACGCGCTGGCTTCAGATGCACATCAGTAAAAACACCGCTCATGAATGGGAGACGTATTTGGATCGCCCCCTGGTGGCTGCTACACCATTCATCATGTTCCATCGTGTAAAGGCCACGCCCCTTCATATGAACAGAAAAGGCGGTTTGCGAGATTCAGAGAAGGAACCTTTGACGTCAGCACGTTTAAGATTTTTTATTTTGATTGTTACATTTTTATTAAAACTGAAAACCGTCCCGAGCCGTCATCATCATCATCATCATCAATGACACAGTGCTGACTTGGCACAGCAGGACTGGACCAGACCGGTCAGAGGTCACGAGCCCATCTCCCCCCCTTCCTCCCCCAGGGGGGAGCAGAGGTGTGAGATGAACACACAGTGGTAGTTCCACAGCAGCAGCAGCACCATCAGCAGCAGGCCGCAGAGCAGCAGGGCCACCAGCAGGGGGAGACGGCGCGATGCTGACGGAGGGCAGGAGTCGCCGCAGCTGACGGGGAGAGGGAGAGGAGGGGAGGAGCAGCGATGGAGCCACAAACAGAGGCGTTTGAGTCCCGATGGGTCAGACTGAGATGAGCTGACAGGTGACGGCATGGTCCTGGAGAGGTCAGAGGTCAGGTGGAGCTCAGCTGAGAATCAGAAACAGAAACATTGGTAAAAACCAGAAGCTCCGTAATGCTCCAACCTGAGGGGGGGGGGGCCCACTAAAGGTCACATAGTAGATCTGAGGGGAGGGGGGGGGGACAGGAAGCAGGTTACTCTGATCACATTTTAAAAAGTAAAAGCATGCAGAGAGCATCAGGCCTGGGCTCAGGTGTGCCCCTGACGCTCTGACCTCTCCGACTCGCTATCATGGCCGACAGTTTGACTCAAACACGAGCTCTTTAAATGTCAGCACACGTCTCAGCAGAGGAAGGCTCGGAGCTGCTGAGGTGTGACGAGCCCAGCGATACCTGCAGATGTTTCCAGATGTTTGTGAACGAAATTAAAGCGAACTGAGTGACACTGAACGTCTCACCGGCTGCTCGGAGAAACCAGCAGCCTCAGCAGGAAGTGTGTGGACTGGGTCGCATCATGCACGGTCTCGCTCTGACCGTGTTCAGTGAGGTTTGGATTCGAGTTTACGTTCCCGTTGAAGAAGAGCCTGAAGTGACGGGAAACCAGGAAGGAGCCTTCAGGAACTCCACAAGAAGAACATCAAAATCCCTCAAAGAGGAAAATCTGGAAGCTCCACGGAGCATCGAGGGGGAGGAGGAATTCAGCCTCCTCGTCTTCCTCACTCCTCCGCTTCATTACAGGCTCCAGAAATAACACAGGGTTACCATGGCAACAGCCAAAGGGCTTCAGGGTTACTGTGACGACCACCGAGAGGAGAAGCACGGGAAATACACAGACCCTCCACCCCACGCTGCGTCTGTCGCTTTTACTCCACATTCATTAAAACAGAACGCTCTGAAGCCCCGTCTGAGGCCCAAGGCCTGGTCCCTAACCAGTCCCTGTCTGAGGCCCGGTCTGGTCTGAGTTTTCATGCACGGAGCTGCTGGTTTTTCCTGCACATACGAGGTTTCCAGCTGACTGAGCAGGCAGAGAAAGGCTCTGTAAACAGCTGAGGGTGAGCGTTCAGCTCAGAAACACTCACCTGTCTGCTCCTTTCCTTCTGCGTCTGTGGCGAAGCCCAAACACCTGCAGCCTCTTCCTCTGTGTAACTGTGTAACATGGCCGGCTCAGCCAATCACAGCGGCCGGTCGGAGGTGGTCAGCTGAGTTTCAGTGCACTGACCGGCGGCATCACGCCGTGACCTTCAGACTGAGAGTCAACAATAAGACCGCGCACCGAAAACGGCTGCAGAGCCTCGAGCTGCAGCCACACACAGAAACTGCCCCAGGAAATACCCCCCAACGCCCCCCCCCCACGATGAAGAACACAGCTGCTGCCTTTCACTGCCCTCCAATCCCCTGTATGCTTCTTCATTACGACACAAACGTTGACCTGCAAGACTACAGTACCCACAATCCTCTGTGGCTCCAGCCTGTTGGTGCTTTGAGCTTTACTCTGTCCTGCACTTCCAGTGAAAGCTGTGCAGTGATGCAGAGCGGCATCAACGTCTCTGAGCAGGCTCAATAACCACTCACCTGTACGCCCCCCCAGCCCCACCCCCCAACCCGCTGACCCCCCCTAAATACTTCTGAAACTATGCCAGTAAATAACAGATGACCCAAATACCAACAAACCCTCTCCTCAGCAGCCAATCACAGCAAAACTTAACAGTACCGCCTCAAAACCAGCCCCATATCAAACCACAAAGCCCCTCCTAACACTCCCACTATAACCTGTCACGCTCCCCACCAATCACTCCCAACCCCTGCAATACAACCAAACTTTGAGCTTTGATTGAAGGGTTTACCTGTTGTTGCACGTGAACACTCAGACGTGTTTACACGAAGGTAAGACTCGGTGAGGACCGCACGCTGCGGCCAAAACTGCTCCGCTGGCCTGAGATCAGCTGACGAGCTTTGAGAAAATCTCACATCCTGGGTTGTTTTGGCTCGGCCCCCAGAGAGCACGTCCGCTCACGTCCTCGGGAAACACCAGAGCGGCTCCCCTGTGCCCACGCCATAACGCTGCCTCCGCTGTGTTAGACGGATGCTCTGCTTTCCGCTCTTTTCTCGCCATCGTTAAACGTCCACCCAGCTTCACCTGTCAAACGTGTTTTCACACGTGTGCACTTTCGTTAGATGTGACAACGTTCGACCTTCCTGGGCGCACCCGGAGTTCGCAGCTTGCTGTTTCCATCCGTGACGGCGTGTCCTGGCTGTCGACCTTCGGTGCTCCTGACTCGGCTCGATGTGGTGAATCATTCTGTCATCGTCTTTCATGACTTTATGTGTTTGTTCGTTTTAACAGTGAGCAGCTGGTTTGGACACTCCCAGTTTCTGCTTTCTGATTGGTTTATTCTGGTGGTTCAGCCTAATGAGGGCCTGCCTCTTGTCTCCAGGGGCCCGTTCTTCGTACCTCGCTAAGTAAGTTAGCTGGATTTGATTGTTGACGATTTCGCGTGATCTTGGATCGTTCGGTTCCCCGAAGCTCATCCGGGACTTGCTGTCATAGCAACAGATCCGTAAGCGTAAACCTGCTCGGGAGCAGGTTTACTTTATGTAAACAGGATTAGATCGCGGCCACTCAGGTATGTCCGCTTCATTTATACGACTGTCCCACTCTGCCTGAAGTCCTCCACCATAGTCCCCTTGCCTAAGAAGCCCCACATCACCGGCCTGAATGACTACAGACCGGTGGCACTCACCCCAGTGGTAATGAAATGCTTTGAGAAGCTGGTCCGCAGACACATCACAGCAGCCCTGCCCCGCAGCCTGGATCCACACCAGTTTGCCTACAGAGCAAACCGATCCACGGAAGACGCTGTAGCCACAGCACTCCATGCTGCATTAACTCACCTGGAAGAGCATGGTAGCTATGTGCGGATGCTCTTCGTGGATTACTGCTCAGCTTTTAACACCATCCTTCCACACAAACTGGTGGCCAAGCTACAAGACCTGGGGCTTCCATACAGCACCTGCATGTGGATCAATAGCTTCCTCTCGGGCCGTAGACAGAGAGTCAGAGTTGGCCATCACACATCCTCAGCCCTGAGTCTCAGCACTGGCTCACCCCAGGGCTGTGTGCTCAGTCCACTGCTCTACTCTCTCTACACACACGACTGCACTCCTCGCCACCACAGCAACATCTTTGTGAAATTTGCAGATGACACCACAGTGGTGGGGCTCATTACCAAGGGAGACGAGTCTACGTACAGAGACGAGGTGGAGCAGCTGACGTCATGGTGTAAGGCCAATAACCTCCTCCTCAACACTTCAAAAACCAAAGAACTCATAATAGACTTCAGAAGGAAAAAGGCAGAGATCCAACCACTATTCATAAATGGGGACTGTGTAGAAAGGGTGGCAAGCTTCCGCTTCCTGGGAGTCAATATAGAGGAGAACCTTTCCTGGAGTGTGAACACCTCCGAGCTGCTGAAAAAGGCCCAACAGAGACTGTACTTCCTTCTCAGGAGGAATAACATCACACAGAGACTGCTGGTGTCCTTCTACAGAGCCACCATTGAGAGTGTTCTAACTTACTGCATATGCATCTGGTACACTAGCTGCACAGGGGCTCAGAGGAAAGCACTCCAAGGGATCATTAACACCGCCCAAAAGATCACTGGCTGCCCTCTCCCCACACTGGAAGTTCTACACAACGCCCACTGTTTTAAAAAGGCCCAAAACATCATAAAAGACACCTCACATCCTGGCCACTCCCTGTTCGAACTGTTGCCCTCAGGCAGACGGTACAGGGCAATCAGAGCAAGGACTAATAGACTCAAACACAGCTGTTATCCAACTGCAATAACACATCTGAATACTACAAAAAAATGTCCATCACGCCACTCTTGTGTTAATCTATGCACGGTCTGAAGCATGTGTGTGGGAATGTATGTGAATGTTTTACTGTTATATCTTATTAGTATTTTAAGTATTCTATCTATTTTATTTATTGAATTTTATTGTTTTATTTATATTTTGATATTGCTAGGGATGATGCAATGATCGGGGACCATTCTTAATTTCGTTGTTCTCGTGACAATGACAATAAAGTTTCTGATGATTCTGATGATTCTATAAAAGCGAAGGTGGATTTGGGAAGCCTGTCTCAGCCATGTCCTGTCCGTATACGCGAGCAGCCCATTGCAGAAGGTGCAAGATTGATAAGGAGAGTCCTCAGGATTCAGCGTATATTGCGGGATAGACAGGATCCTTTAGCTCAGCGCGACAGTGTGCTCATTGAGAGATATCGATATTCCCGTGAGGGTATTATTTACTTAACCAACTTGTTGATGAGGGGGTGCAGGACCACCACCTGTCTTTTTTTCCTCTGCCCTTTTCTTGGTTGCTGTTATAAACAAACAGATTATTTCAGGGTCTCTTTCCTAGAGACGAAAAGCAATATAAGTGATAAATATTACCATTCTGTAGAATATTCTTATATTTCACTTTTACTTGTTCCCATGTTCTAGTGGGTCCTGTTGTGGCTCTAATGTGAAAGAGGATATAATGTAATATAATATAATATAATATAATATAATATGATAAATCTACCCTACCGCCTACTGGTGTTGGCCAGAGGGGTCGATGGCGCGATATGGCAGCCTGGCTTCTGTCAGTCTGCCCCAGGGCAGCTGTGGCTACACCTGTAGCTGCCTCCACCAGTGTGTGAATGTGAGAGTGAATGAATAGTGGCATTGTAAAGCGCTTTGGGTGCCTTGAAAAGCACTATATAAATCCAATCCATTATTATTGTTATTATTAAATTACTTACGAGTTTAATTTGTCAGCAACTTCCTGCCAGCCCTCTCTCCTTGCTTTTGCAGCCTTTGCAGTGTTCCCTTGCGTTTTAATTAAACTCTGAAACTCCTGAAATCCCTCAATCAAGAGTTCTTGCTCTGCTGCCGAAAAATACCGAGCGCGCACCTTCGACATTTTCGCCGACCAATCAGAGGGTTGCCGATCAATGTTTCTACTATCGATGCGTAGCCCCTGTTAAGCCACCCAGTGATCTCACATTACTTCATCCAGCTGTACTGATCGTCAACAGCAGGTGTGTTCGGGGAACCGGGATAGTGAGCTCAAAGTTAGTGCGATGATTTGATCTTGGATGTAGTAAGCGAGGTACGAAGAACGGGCCCCTGGTCTAACGAGGGATCAGACTAGGAAGCCGCTCACCCAACTGTCCGCTTACTTCTGGCCGTGTTTAAGAACTGGTCACAGTGGAGACACGTGGTTTTCACAGGACCGCCACAAATGATGTCACAAGCAGAAAAACTCGGACGCGTTTCAAATAAATATTAGTTTATTACTGAAAGTGTCGTCGGCAGAGACGACGGGCAGGTTAAGCTCAGTTACACAAACACGGATTCAAAAGTGTTCACGTGATGACACGGCGCCGCTAAAATCTGAAACAAATCACACACCAAGCTCTACAGCAACACCCCACTTCCTGTCTGACACAGGAAGTGGATTAGAGTAAAATGTCTGCAGTGGAATCGCTGAAACTCGACTTGAGTCGAGCGGCTACATGTGTCAAAAAACAACCAAACACTAACGGGCTGGAGGTCAAAGGTCAACGGTGCACAGACAGAGGGAAACTTCTTCTACAGTTTCAGTTTTTATGATACAGGAAGTAAAATGTGAACACAAAAATAAAACTTCTTCTAGCGAGCCACAGTCAATCAGCTTACAGGTGAGACCTTCATCATCATCATCATCATCTGTACAGTGTGTTTACATCAGAAACAAAGTAAACAGCAAAAATAAATACAGACTGTGACATCACAGCACGTCACGTGTCATGTGACACAGTTTAGGGTGAGCTGCACCAACACTCATCAACGTTTCTAAATTAAACTACCGATAAATACGTTTAAGAAGTCTTTTATTTTGAAAGTGCCAAACCACTTCAAAGTAAAAGACAGTTTCTTAAAAACAGCTGAGGAAAACTTTCAGATATTTTGTTCTTGACTTTCTTTTTTTTTTTTAACATAAACGTCTTCCTTTGTTTCCCGTGTTACCTGTTTCCTGTTCAGAGGGAGTTCTTCCTCCCCACAGTCAGTTTCAACAAATCAACATGAAGTGCCTCCATATTTCTGTGATGCCTGGATATTTAAACGGCGTCACATTGAAACCACTTTTGTTTTGCTTCTGGAGTTTACTCTCGTGTTCCTCAGTTTAAACAAAATAGGAGCGTGAATGAGTCTGCGGATCAGCGTTAGACTCCCATCACCAGGCTGAATCTGCAGATGTGCTCCAGCTGTGAAGCGATTGGTGCAGCTCGCCTGGTGTGAAGCCGAGCGTCACCGAGAACGACGGCGTGAAGCCCAACTCGTCACAAACCTGATCAGACCTGCACAGGTCACGCCGGCACGAATACACGTCAGTGTGAGGAGAATCGGAAACGTGCAGCTCAACACTGAGAGAGGAACCTGACGCTCACATGACGACATCGACACTTTATCACATATCATTTTATTCAGCTTTCGTTTCTGGAACAAAGCAGTACTCTTATTGTGAAGTGCACAGGAAGGATCGTAAACTGTGCCAAAGTAAAAGTCATTATTAATAACGTGCCCTGCCTTATGAGGGCGTTTCTGAATGAAATGATTGAACTTTATTCCGTAAAAAGAACAAACACGTTTCTCACTGATGTGAGCGTTTGTGGATTTTCTAAATGTTTTAAAACATATTCAAAACTGTAAAAACCTTCATATAAAAACAACATCTGCCCGTACAGATGTGATGTGTTTGAGACACCGACATACAGACGTGTGTCTGATAAATATACATAAATACAAAGGTATTAATGTGTGTTAGTGCGTGAACGCGTCACACAGCACAGCCATGCATCTGTCACTGATCTGTGAACTGAGCTTGTAAATAAATTAAAACTATTATAACTTCGCTGTTAGTTTTTCATGGACTTTCTGGTTGACGTCTTGGTGCTGACAGACGGGTTGACCTCGCTCGGTCTGCAGGTCGATTCTCAGAGGGCGTGTTCTCGGTGACGCGCTCGGCCGGCTGCTGTCCTTAACACCAAAAACGTGGAAACCTCCTAACTCCAGCTGGCTCTGTGTGGAGTTAGCAGCTTTCCACGGGACATCAGGGTGGAGCTAAAGGGCTGTGGAGGTAGGCGGAGACTGACATCATCAGTGGGGACACAGTGGAGGAGGGGCAGTGACTACATCTCCCAGCATGCACTGGGACTGTCAGGGGCGGTGGGAGGAGCTTTTGGGGCAGAAAGCATCCCTTTTACGTGCACGAGGACATCTCTGTATTATGGGGACGTTTTTCCTTTATGAAGACAGTCAGGCACTGTGGGGACACTCTGCATTACGAAGACATGGTGACATTAATGCCAATAATAGACTGAAATGTCCCCATGTCCACTCACAGCTGCACAGTGCAGAAGCGGGTTTAAGGTTCAAATAAAGTTTTACCAAATTTTCCTGAACACAGAGAAACAAACTTTCTGGATCGCTGAACCAAAATGGCGGAGCTTCCTGCTAACAGGTCATGCGTCGCTGTGAAAGGACATCACCCAAAAACCTCAGTGGGATGACCCCACACTCTGGTTCGGTGATCCGGGCGACATCTGTGACTCTGTGTAAAGGAACCACCTCCTGTCCCAGAGGCTCCTCCCACCGGCCAAACTGTAATCAGTAATCGGGGACACAGGTGATCCTGGAGATCGATCCCAATTTAGGCTCATGGACTCAGATCAAGAAGAACGGCGTCGCCAGTTATGACCAGTTCCACAACCAGTCATACTTTTGATAATTCAGTGCGATCAACAGAACAAATTGTACAACACCACAGACATCCACCCGAAGGAAACCAGTCCCAAACAGTTCTTTCAAAATAAAAGACCCTCTGGTGGGAGGAGGCAGACAGCTACAAGCAGAGGAAGGCAAGTGTGTGTTTGTACAGTGTGTGTGTTTGCTTTGTGTGGTGGGAGTTAGTGTGACAGATGGTGTGTGTGTTTGTAAAAATGTGTGTGTGCTGCTTAATGTTTGTAAATGCTTCTGTTGATATTTTTGTGGGGTCCTGTGATTTAGGCAAATTTTGTGGGGACATTTCTGCATTATGGGGACATTTCTGCATTATGGGGACATTTCTGCATTATAAGGACATTTCTGCATTATGGGGACATTTCTGCAGTGTGGGGACATTTCTGCATTATGAGGACATTTCTGTATTATGGGGACATTTCTGTATTATAAGGACATTTCTGCATTATGGGGACATTTCTGTATTATAAGGACATTTCTGCATTATGGGGACATTTCTGTATTATAGGGAAAATTCTGCATTATGGGGACATTTGTGTATTATAAGGACATTTCTGCATTATGGGGACATTTCTGTATTATAAGGACATTTCTGCATTATGGGGACATTTCTGTATTATAAGGACATTTCTGCATTATGGGGACATTTCTGTATTATAGGGAAAATTCTGCATTATGGGGACATTTGTGTATTATAAGGACATTTCTGCATTATGGGGACATTTCTGTATTATAAGGACATTTCTGCATTATGGGGACATTTCTGTATTATAAGGACATTTCTGCATTATGGGGACATTTCTGTATTATAGGGAAAATTCTGCATTATGGGGACATTTGTGTATTATAAGGACAATTCTGCATTATGGGGACATTTCTACAGTGTGGGAACATTTCTACAGTGGGGGCATTTCTACAGCGGGGACATTTCTGCATTATGGGGACATTTCTGTATTATAAGGACAATTCTACATTACATTACACCGCGAGTAGTGCGGTGCTCTGAACGGATAATTGGAGGTGAGCTTCCCTCCCTCCAAGACATCTACAGGAAGCGGTGCCTGAGGAAAGCGGGGAGGATCATCAAGGACTCCAGTCACCCCAGCCATAAACTGTTCAGACTACTTCCATCAGGAAGGAGGTTCTGCAGCATCCGGTCCCGAACCAGCAGACTGAGAGACAGCTTCTTCCACCAGGCCATCAGACTGCTGAACACGTCATAGACACCTCAGCTTCACTACTGGAACTTCAACATTATGCACTCCACACTGTATATAAATGCCACTTGTTTTGCACATGTCTCAACTCTGTATATTTTATATATTTTATTATTATTATTATTATTATTTTTTTTTTTACTATTTAATTTGTAAAATGTGTACACACACACACACACACACACACACACACACGTAGGAAAATATTTAGTATACACATCCAGAAATGCATACACTATTATATATTGTACATATATTTATTAGTTTCAGGTTGGCCATTCTTGTATTTTGCTCGTTTGTGTTGTTGTGTTTGCACATCTCTGTTGCTTGTGGGGCTCGCACACAAGAATTTCACTCGCATGTGCTGTGCCAGTGTGCCTGCACATGTGATGTGACAATAAAAGTGATTTGATTTGATTTGATTTTATGGGGACATTTCTACAGTGTGGGAACATTTCTACAGCGGGGACATTTCTGTATTATAAGGACAATTCTGCATTATGGGGACATTTCTGTATTATAAGGACAATTCTGCATTATGGGGACATTTCTGTATTATAAGGACAATTCTACATTATGGGGACATTTCTACAGTGTGGGAACATTTCTACAGTGTGGGGACATTTCTACAGTATGGGGACAATTCTGCATTATGGGGACATTTCTGTATTATAAGGACAATTCTACATTATGGGGACATTTCTGCATTATGGGGACATTTCTGCATTGTGGGGACATTTCTGCATTATGGGGACATTTCTGCATTATGGGGACATTTCTACAGTGTGGGGACATTTCTACAGTGTGGGGACATTTCTGTATTATAAGGACAATTCTGCATTATGGGGACATTTCTACAGTGTGGGGACATTTCTGCATTATGGGGACATTTCTACAGTGTGGGGACATTTCTGCATTATGGGGACATTTCTACAGTGTGGGGATATTTCTACAGTGTGGGGACATTTCTGCATTATGGGGACATTTCTACAGCATGGGGACATTTCTACAGTGTGGGGACATTTCTGCATTGTGGGGACATGCTTTAAAGTGTTCAGTGTCAGCATTAAGGTTCCAGATCAGTTTTTCAGTCCCCACTCCATAAGGAATAAAGGTAAGCGTGTGTGTGTGTGTCACTATGGGATACCGTCCAAAAGCCCTGCTGTCATTACATCGTCCTTCCTGTCCATCTGTGTGTGTGTGTGTGTGTTTGTGTATCCAGAGGGTCAGTGTGTGTCTGTGTGGCTCAGCAGCAGCAGTGAAGCTCGCTCGCTCTCTCAGACCACGGTGCTGACGGAGGGATCTGATAGGTTGAGCTGGCCGGTGATGTCGGTCGGGTACGGCTACAGAGAGAGCAAACACACAGGTTATAAACAGCAGCATCACACACTGGCTGATCCTGAGCTGTACCCTCTCATGGGTCCTGCCTACATTCCTGTTTTCATCTGAAGGACTTATTAGCAGTGGAGGAAGCGTTCAGGTGTTTTACTCAGGCGTTACCTGCACACAAGCAGCTGTTAGCGTGAAGATGCTAACAGGTCTCCTTTGTTAAAAAGATGGATTTGCACATTTGCACCACAGCGAGCCTGTCAGACTTCACTGCAGACACACAGGATCGTTACGTTAAGAATTACCTCCTTTAAACAGATTAATATCCTGGCATCAGTGCAGGGCTGGACATTTGAATCCTACATCACTTTTCACTCGTCTACAAAGTTCACCGTGATATTTTGGGACGTGTTTAAAGGACCGTCCCTTAAAGGTTTCAGGCTGCTGGACATGAATTAAACATCGTCTTCCATCGTGTGAGCCGGGCTGAAGCTCTGCCACGGGCAGCATCAAACTTTCATGTGTGAACAGAAGCAGCAGCACAGGCCAGGCTGTCGGTTCGATTCCCAACAGTGTGCGTTGGTTTCTTTAGGAAACCTGATTGTTTGTCAGCCTGAGAGCGTTGTTGACACAGGCCTGCAAAACACACGTGAGTTTCTCTAAGACAGAGAAATGATCCAAGCCATGCAGTGCAGTGCTGTGTACAGCAGGCTGTCTGTCTTCTGTGTGAGCACAGTTGGACTCACGAACGAGTGCTGTTCTCAGTATGGACGAAACGATGATCACACTCCCACAGACGTTCACTGTGGACCTCACCACTCTGTCTCACTTCATAAGACAATTTTTCTAACATTAGTTTCTGATGCTAAATTAAGTTTTAATGCACATATTTTTCAATTATGTATAATATATAAATTTATACTGTGAAATCAGTTTTCCTGCAGGGATTTTAATCCTAACATTCATTTTTTATTCTAGCATAGATTGTTACTGACAACATTTGAGGGTCACTGATTTTATGCTAATGCTAGTTTATTTATTATGTTATTATTGATGTTTTTACATTTTCTTATATGATTTTAACCTAAATTTTTTCTGCTTAATGTAATCTTAACTGTTCTGACTCACAATAATAATTACCATCACATATAAAGAAAAATGGTGATATTTTTTAAATGTCACACTGTCACTAGAACATGTCTGTTTAATCATCATAGAAAGTTGGTTCTGTTCATCTAAATGTTACAGTGGGGCAAAAAAGTATTTAGTCAGCCACCGATTGTGCAAGTTCCTCCACCTAAAATGATGACACAGGTCAGTAATTTGCACCAGAGGTACACTTCAACTGTGAGAGACAGAATGTGAAAAAAAAATCCATGAATCCACATGGTAGGATTTGTAAAGAATTTATTCGTAAATCAGGGTGGAAAATAAGTATTTGGTCAATAACAAAAATACAACTCAATACTTTGTAACATAACCTTTGTTGGCAATAACAGAGGTCAAACGTTTACTATAGGTCTTTACCAGGTTTGCACACACAGTAGCTGGTATTTTGGCCCATTCCTCCATGCAGATCTTCTCGAGAGCAGTGATGTTTTGGGGCTGTCGCCGAGCAACACGGACTTTCAACTCCCGCCACAGATTTTCTATGGGGTTGACGTCTGGAGACTGGCTAGGCCACTCCAGGACTTTCAAATGCTTCTTACGGAGCCACTCCTTTGTTGCCCGGGCGGTGTGTTTTGGATCATTGTCATGTTGGAAGACCCAGCCTCGTTTCATCTTCAAAGTTCTCACTGATGGAAGGAGGTTTTGGCTCAAAATCTCACGATACATGGCCCCATTCATTCTGTCCTTAACACGGATCAGTCGTCCTGTCCCCTTGGCAGAAAAACAGCCCCATAGCATGATGTTTCCACCCCCATGCTTCACAGTAGGTATGGTGTTCTTGGGATGCAACTCGGTATTCTTCTTCCTCCAAACACGACGAGTTGAGTTTATACCAAAAAGTTCTACTTTGGTTTCATCTGACCACATGACATTCTCCCAATCCTCTGCTGTATCATCCATGTGCTCTCTGGCAAACTTCAGACGGGCCTGGACATGCACTGGCTTCAGCAGCGGAACACGTCTGGCACTGCGGGATTTGATTCCCTGCCGTTGTAGTGTGTTACTGATGGTGACCTTTGTTACTTTGGTCCCAGCTCTCTGCAGGTCATTCACCAGGTCCCCCCGTGTGGTTCTGGGATCTTTGCTCACCGTTCTCATGATCATTTTGACCCCACGGGATGAGATCTTGCGTGGAGCCCCAGATCGAGGGAGATTATCAGTGGTCTTGTATGTCTTCCATTTTCTGATGATTGCTCCCACAGTTGATTTTTTCACACCAAGCTGCTTGCCTATTGTAGATTCACTCTTCCCAGTCTGGTGCAGGTCTACAATACTTTTCCTGGTGTCCTTCGAAAGCTCTTTGGTCTTGGCCATGGCGGAGTTTGGAGTCTGACTGTTTGAGGCTGTGGACAGGTGTCTTTTATACAGATGATGAGTTCAAACAGGTGCCATTCATACAGGTAACGAGTGGGGGACAGAAAAGCTTCTTACAGAAGACGTTACAGGTCTGTGAGAGCCAGAGATTTTCCTTGTTTGAGGTGACCAAATACTTATTTTCCACCCTGATTTACCAATAAATTCTTTACAAATCCTACCATGTGGATTCATGGATTTTTTTTTCACATTCTGTCTCTCACAGTTGAAGTGTACCTCTGGTGCAAATTACTGACCTCTGTCATCATTTTAAGTGGGGGAACTTGCACAATCGGTGGCTGACTAAATACTTTTTTGCCCCACTGTATGTCTCCAGTTCAGCTGATTTTATGGGATTGTCAGCAGAAAGCGCAAAAACACAGCAGCTTATTCTTCATGCTAACATCAGTGTTTTTATGCTAGCAGTAGGTAGCACAGAAACACTGTTTGTGTGATTCTAACAATTTTATTTTATTTATATCCACCAAATATGTAGATTGTTTGTGTAGGCCTGACACTGTGTCTTCTGTCACACTGCACACCATGCTAAGATTAGTTTTCCACTAACAGTTCTCTGGAAAGACTGGAGCTCTGTGGCTGGAGACCAGTTTAAAAATCACAATAGGTTTAACTGTTTGACACTAAAATATAAAGACATGATCAGTGGCACAAGACTTTTGCACAGTGCTGCATTATCAATAAGTTATAATATAAGCATACTAATGCTAGCATGCTAAGAGCCCAGCACGCTCTTCATTCATTTGTAGCCACAACTTTAAAAATGTGAACAAAATGCAGAATGTTACGTAGTTTTTAGCTATTGTGCTGTTTACAAAAAAAAAAAAACTAGAATTGATGAAGAAGATCAAAGCTGTTCTTAATGCACAGTTTTGATCATGCTAATGTTGTTGTTTTTTATGCTAACATGAATTGTTTTCATGCTAGCGTTTTTTATGGCAACATAAACATTTTCGTGTGAATGTCAGTGTTTTTTGACAAAATAAGCTTGTGGAGCTTTTTTCACCTTTTTATCTCCAAAGCACTGAGTAGGAAGTGGCTTCCAAAGTTTAACCAATCAGATGAAAGCTGGCTTTTAGAGACGAGAGACTTAAAGAGACAGTAAACTGGCTTGTTGTAGACAGGATTGTTTTTGAGTGTGAATCGTGAGCGGGTTAGCTCCATGTAAACATCAGAAACCACTGAGGGAGCCATCCAATGTAGACCACAATCAATGCTGTACTCTGAGTAAAAGTACTTAGTTACTTTCCACCACTGCTAATGTGACGACTGATGGAGTTTGCCCGCAGCGAGGCGGGGCAAAGCTGGGGGTCTGGTTTAGAGTGCGGGTGTGTTTTCAGCCTACAGTCGGTCGTGCTTGCAGAGGAGGACAGAGGCAGTGTGTGTGTGTAGTACAGCATGTAGTCTGGACACCATTCAAATCCACTGAGAGAGAAAAACACTCATATAGAAAATAAAGAGAGATGATCACAAGAGAAATGAGTCAGCTCTGCTCCAACACCCGCTTCAGCTGGCTGGGTGCGATCAGCAGCTGGTTCTTCTGCTGCTGATGAACATTAAAGCATTTCAATGAGCTCTCCTCACTGAAACAGTTTAACGTGCAGCAGCTCCTTAAATCCCTGAGATGACACGCTTTGGCACTATTTTGACTCCCTTTACATCAAACCACTGCTTATCTGGAGGGAGGAGGGATGCAAAATGTGCCAGAACGCTGCAGATTTTAAGACACATCACAAAGTTTGGCACATTTCAGATCGTCCGACTGAGGAGGAGAGTTTCACCAACGCTGCAGAAAAACAGACCTCAGAAATCCTGCAGCTTCGCTCAGATCTGAAGCTGCCACAGTAACAGCACTGAGGTCATTTATAGATCGTTAACAGCTGAGTCCTGTGGGAACAAGAGACGGTCAGGAAGACCCGAGCAGCCGACCAGACGCTGAAACAGACAGGAGTTAGAGGAGACGGACGAGTCTCTGCTGGGCAACCTGTGAGGGCGAGAGGCCGGGAGACAAAGTGTGTGGGGACATTTGGAAATGAAGGGACAGAGAGATGACAGGACAGGAAGGAGAGGAAACAACCAATCAGAGAGAGACAGGACAAAGGACAGGACAATGGACATGACAAAGGACATGACAAAGGACAGGACAAAGCACATGACAAAGGACAGGACACTGGACATGACAAAGGTCATGACAAAGGACAGGACAAAGGACATGACAAAGGACAGGACAAAGGACATGACAAAGGACATGACAAAGACATGACGAAGGACAGGACAAAGGACAGGACAAATGACAGGATGAATGACAGGACAAAGGACATGACAAAGGACATGACAAAGACATGACAAAGACATGATGAAGGACAGGACAAAGGACATGACAAAGACATGACAAAGACATGATGAATGACAGGACAAAGGACATGACAAAGGACATGACAAAGACATGACGAAGGACAGGACAAAGGACAGGACAAAGGACATGACAAAGACATGACGAAGGACAGGACAAAGGACATGACAAAGGACAGGACAAAGGACAGGACAAAGCACATGACAAAGGTCATGACAAAGGACAGGACAAAGGACATGACAAAGGACAGGACAAAGCACATGACAAAGGTCATGACAAAGGACAGGACAAAGGACATGACAAAGGACAGGACAAAGGACATGACAAAGACATGACGAAGGACAGGACAAAGGACAGGACAAAGGACAGGACGAATGACAGGATGAATGACAGGACAAAGGACAAGACAAAGACATGACGAAGGACAGGACAAAGGACAGGACAAAGGACATGACAAAGGACATGACAAAGGACAGGACAAAGGACAGGACAAAGGACAGGACAAAGGACAGGGCAAAGGACATGACAAAGGACATGACAAAGGACAGATCAAAAGACAGGACAAAAGACAGGACAAAGACGGGAGAAGAAAGACCACACAATCTGACCCTCTTCACTTCTCCTTTGCAAGAGGACGATGTGAACCGTGTGAAAACCCAACAAGCGGACCCTGACCTGCCTGGGCGGACCGAACCGGACGTTTCTTTCTGTCTTCAGTCTGTCGCCTTTTGTCTGTCTCAGTGGGACAGATGAGCTGATTGAGGTGGGAAAGCAATGATGGCTGACCAACAGACGGGCGGCCATGATGAGTCAGCAAGGAGATGATGGAGCTGGAGATGAGACGAGAGGGCGAGAGACACACGTGACGAACCGAAGACAAACAGGAGGCGATTACAGACGAGCGAGAGCAGAGAAAAGAAAGACAAACAGATAAAAGATGGAGTGAAGCAGAAGACACGTGGAGGACAGGAGGGAGGAGGGTTGGTGGTCTTCATCTCCTTACCGTGGCATCCCCGGAGGCCCTACGGCGTTTGAGGTCGGAGGTCGAGGTGATGGACCTAAAAGAGGTTTTCAGTTTGGGCTCGGGCTCTGCTCTACCACTTTTCCTATCCTAAAATAAATCATACGATAGGTGCACACACACGTTAACACGCAGCAGAGACACTCGACTAGCTGCATGAGGACACACCTGAGTGTGTGCTGTCAGGTAGAGAGTGTGTGTGTGTCTGTTTGTGTGTGTGTGTCAGACACACTGATCAGCCACAACATTAGAACCACTAACAGTTCACCTGAGTAATAATTTAGCAGGAAGTCGAGTCGATGGAAAGTTTGAAGCTAAAGTGGCGTGATGAGGAGAGCAGCTGCAGGCGGAGGCGGGACTATCGTTCCTTCAGTATTTATGTGTCTCGTTGCTGTTTCTTGATTAGCGGCGTGTCGTCTAATCGAAGGTCAGCTGGTGGATTTAACAGGAAGCAGGTGAAGGTTGTTAAAGTGAACCTTTGTGTCTGAACCTTCATCATCATCATGACTGTGGCTCAACACAAGCACAGAGCGAGAGCGCCTCCTGCTGTTCAGGGTGTTGGTCTCATTACTGCCCGTGAGGTTTTCAGGAGCACGGCCATTGGCCTTCTGTTGAGCTCTGTTTGTTTTACTTCTGTGATTTTCCTCTCTGGACCCTGAAAGATGATTTCTGCATAACCAGTGAAGGTGATCTAAAGGATGAACTGTGGTCGAGTCAGGGACAGGTCGTGGGTGCCTGAGGCCCACTGAGACCAGATCCCACAGAAGAGCTCCTGCAGAAAAAAGCATCGCAGCGCTCTGACTTCTTTCCAACATCGAACACTCGTACAGTGAGCTGTGTGACGGGTCACTGCCTGCCTACATGTTTGAAATGTCATTTCCTGAGGAGGAGACACTCGGCTGTAGCTGCTCTCTACCTTTGATAGGAACTCACTGGTTTGTCTCTACAGGTGTACTGGAGACTTCAGAAACAGAAAGGTGCTTGGTGACCTGAAACACAATCTGACCTCGTTGTTTTAGTCATCCCAGAGGCTTCAACTCTTATCAGCTGTTCCTATTTACCTGGTGATCACCTGAGGTGGTCGTTGGCCACCCTGTCATCAAGTGAACCACCTCAAGGTTCCAGTAAGGCTTCCACTGACTGGAAAAGCATCTTCTGACTTAGTTATAGGTGGCTGACCATCAGAGCTGTGAGTCACCACCTCATCTGTAGGGTAAAAAGAAGTCCAGGTGCCATTGAACGGCCTGGTGGTCAGAAGAGTCAGAGCTGGACCGTGGAGCGCCAGAAGAAGAGTGTCCAGTCTGATGAAGAGTGTTTTATTTCCCATCGTCAGGACACACTGGAAACCAACGCTGCATCAGCAGTTTGAGGAACATGACAAGGAGATCTGATCCACAGAGGCTCATCTCACATCCACCCAGAGTCACCTCCACCTTTTATTTTGGCGTCAACTATTAGAACAACCAGCTCACTGTGATATACCCACGACAATTTCCATGTTCAAGTTTTGATTGGTCTGACTGTGTCTTCAGCTCTTTATCTCTCTCCCTGTGTGTGTTGGGTAGGTCTCCTGAGGTACGCCGGTCACCCGGGTCTCCCCGAGCCTCCCCGAGCCCCCCGTGCCTCCCTGAGCCTCCCCGAGCCTCCCTGAGCCTCCCCGAGCCAGGGACTGGCAGCTGCAAGTATAAGATGGGTTTTATGGTTAAACACCCCGCCCACCACTGAGTATTTGTGTGCGTGTTATTGGTGAATTAATTCACGCCTGCGTGCAGCGTCCTGGCTCAGAGGATGGAGGCGATTGGGTGCTTCTAATGCTGCGGCTGACGGCTGTATCCCTGTTATGTGGTGTGTCAGTGGGGCTGTTCTCGGTGCCGCAGTGAAGCTCTCATTCAGTTCACTTTGATTTCTACAAAAACTGCCTCAGAGCGCTGCACAGAACCCAGAGCCTGAAGTCCCTACAGCTTCAGATGAAGTGATGCTTCAGTAAAACGGAGCAGCGCTGTCCTGTTTTACTGCCCACACAAACACACAGCAGCAGGGAGACACCAACGTGAGGCTCAAACACAGGAACACGACAGGAAATCAACCTCAAAGCAAAGGAAACATCGTGGGGGAGGGGTACGGGGCAGGGGAGGGGGGTGAGGCAGGGGGAACAAAGATGGCGTATGAGGCCCGAATGAAGCCGCGAACACGTGGGATCATTATACCAACACTCTGCTGTTATAATGCCATCTCTCCTGGGGAGGGCGGGGAACAGAAAACAGAACGGGGGAGGGGCGGCGGCACATGGCTGATGATCACATGGTGTCTGACCTCTAACATCGTATGAAGATATAAGTTTGACCTTTGACCCACCACAGTGACAGTTCAGGTGAGAGCTGGGCATCAGTGGCGAGACGTTCTTGCTCTGTTCTTTTTAGTGCCAACAAACCGTACGAGGACGTAAACACGGGTCAAAGCTGAAACCGCACAATCGAGAACCCGTGATGTCATAGGTGGGGGCGGGGTTATTGTTACCAAACTCAGCGCCCACCAAAATGAAAAATCTAACTTAACTAAGAGAAACGAATTTTTATGCTACTGCAAATATCAAAGCAACACCTGAAATATTAATAAGTCCACTGCAGAGATGGGCTGTGACATTTTACTGTAATCACATTACTTTTTTCAAGTAGCTTGACCGACTCTGGTCCAGTATAACCTGACATGTACCTCTGCACACATTTCAGCTTCTTCTTTCAGTGTCAACATTTCTCAGATGTACTGGGAAGCCTGAAGCAGAGAAACCACAGCTGACCAGTGTTTGGCAGCGAAACGTTAATGGTACGAAGTCAGTTACATGTTGTGTTGCAGGTTTGTTGATAAAAAGAAAAACAGAAGCTGAAAATCTGTTTGAATTTCACACCCAGCTCTCGTTTGGACTCTCAGAAACACGTTCAAAACAGAGAAACCAAAAAGCCAACACTAATCTGACACACAGGTTCAGCCAAAGGCCCAAACTGGGTGTCAGACTGGTTAAACTGGGCAGACTGGTCCCAGTGAGATGTTTCTGGGCCCAGTGACAGAACAGTGGAAGACTTGGATCGGAGCAGCAGTCAGTAACAGCACATGAAAAATAAAAAAACACCATCATTACAGGTTTTCAGTCGTTGAGCAACAGCCATTAAGGATGCGATGAACACACTTCCTGCCTGGACTCTGCTGACTTTACGAAGACGTGCATGAAAATGAAACAGCAGCGAGTCTTGGAGCTACAAACCACATAAAGCAAAGAGATGCTCGCACTGAGTTTCATCCTACAAGAACTCAAATGTTCACAGTGTTTTCATTAAAGAGTGACGTCTTTCTGCAGGTGACGTGTGTCTGGATCCCCCAAATATAACTGTGACCACACTGTACAGATGTCACCGTTTCACAGCGTTCTCACGGATCAATAAAGTTCAGCTTTGGTGAGATTATTGTATCTGTGTCTGTCTGGTAGATTTCCCCTGAATGTTCTTTACTTTGGTATCTCTGTGTCTTATTTTGGTTTTACTTCCTCCTTCTGACCATCTGTCCTCATGTCTTCCACCACGTCTTCTAATAGTGTCGGGAGGACGTCTACGTGACCCACCCAAAGACATGGCCGCCATCGGCATGATCAGCAACTTTGGACAAACAGCTATTTAAGAAGCCCCCCCCATACAGGTCACCTTACAGATGTGAGTGTTCCAAGTATTCAGAATCAAGTTTGAGTCTCACACACGTTACAGGAGTGTCCTGGGGGAAACGAGAGCCCGTCAGTCGATCGTTACTTGGAGACACGAGTGTTAGCAGGTTTGCTGGACGGGGACCTATCAGACTGATCTGTCTGAGGCTAGCTGTCTGAACGTCCTGCCCCCTTGAAGTCTGCTCTCTTCTAATTGGTCGTTTTCTGGAAGCCTGCTGAAGGGCAGCAGCTTGTGAGCTGTGCAGCAATGGACTCGGTAAGTAAACCTGTAGACAGTGATCCATCATTATTTGAAACTTGGGCTCATGTGACGTGAATAATCACCTATTACATGTTAGCAAATACTCAAAACCACAACAGGTTTAAGGAATCTGTGGAAAATACAGATGATTGTGTTTCCGAGCTCCTCCAGCTGCTAACACCTGTGCTAACTCTGGGCCTTCAGTCACAGCTGTGTGAAATGCTAATCATCCTCAGCTAACTGCTAGCCTGCAGCGGCTGCTGTTTGAAGTGCTAATCCCGGCACGGCAGCGAGGATTATTCATGTGACAGCTGAGCACAGCTGCTGGCAAGAAAACATCTGGAACAAAGGAGAGAGGGAGCAGATTTCTCCTGTTTTCTGATCGTGCAAATGTGGATCCAGTGTTCAGTCTTCAGTGTGATGAAGGATATATTTATGAGATCATTTTAATTTGTTAGCTACAGAAAAAATAAAGCAGCTTAGAGGAGGCCAAAATGAATGAATCGTGAGGAGGACAGCATTATTATTATGATATCAAAGCCTGGGCTGCATCATTGCCATTCCAGGACTAACTGTCAGTGTTGGGAAGGTTACTTTTAAAATGTACTCCACTACAGATTACAGATTACATGCCCCAAAATGTATTCTGTAACGTATTCCGTTACGTTACTCAATGACAGTAAAGTATTCTGAATACTTTGGATTACTTAATCCAATAGCACACCACGTTATTATCACTGTGACTTACACTGTACATGTTTTGGCTCTCCAACATATTACTAGAGCCTTTACAGTAATCTGATTCCTGATTCACTTAATACATTCTCCATGTGTGAAATTAGAAATATCACACATGGAAATATCCTGTCTCAGAGTGACGCTGAAAAACTAGTTCATGCATTTATTACTTCCAGGCTGGACGACTGTAATTCATTATTATCAGGAAGTCCTAGAAACTCCCTGAAAAGCCTTCAGCTGATCCAAAATGCTGCAGCAAGAGTCCTGACAGGGACTAGAAAGAGAGAGCAGATTTCTCCTGTTTTGGCTTCCTGTTGAATCCAGAATTCAAAATCCTGCTCCTCACATACAAGGTCTTAAATAATCAGGCCCCATCTTATCTTAATGACCTTGTAGTACCATATCACCCAAGTTCCTCTCTCAGGTGAAGTGTCAGAGGAATGAACGAGTCAGAACCAACTCAGCCTGTCTGTGTTTTTTAATTGGTCTGTTTGCTGTGTGAGGCTTTGCAGCGCTCCCAGAAAACCCAAAGAAACCGTGAATGAACCAGCTGTATTACAGCTCAGGTCATGTGACTACAGGTGCACTGTGCACAGCCATATCTGTAGATTCCCGCCGCCCTTCGATCGCCCTCACAGAACCATTAAGTTTCATTTAAAGCTTAACTACAGCAGCCATTTTAACAGCGTGTAATCGAGGAGACAGAGGTTGTCGGGAGCATTTCCACACCACCGCCAGACGAACTACATTAAACCAACTGTGCATGTTTGTACCGGATGTGCTGCAGTCCATCCTGCAGTGACTGCAGTAGTTGTGTGTGTGAGTCCCCGCGGTGCTGATCTGATCACCCATCGGTCAATCAACAGCAGGAAGTCGTTAAAGCTTGGAAGGAAATTAATCAGAAACCCAGGTGGAGCGAAGGCATCCTCGCTGAGGCAGTGTTAATGGAGCTTCCTGTTTTACCTTATCATAACTCTGACTATGACGATGTGTGGATCTACACACAGACACAGCTGTGTTTTCATTCTTCCACTGACGTGCACGTCACACATGCAGCAGCTGAAGAAGGGCAGAAAATTACATTCAGGCTACGTCCACACCGGCCCGGATAGATTTGAAAACGGCGTTTTTGTCTGAAAACGCTCCGCGTCCACACTAGCGTTCACAGAGTTGTACGTCCACATTGAAACGGCCAAAAACGCTTCCGTTCCAGTCCTGCACATGCGTGAAACGCAAGAAGATTCGACCTGCCTCATTTCTGTCTGCCGTTTATTTACGTTCCGGCTCGTTGACACGTCGGCAAAATGTGGAGGAAAAGCACCGAGTTTTTTAAATGGACTCACAATGAGGTGGAGTCGTTGCTGCAAGTAACACAAAAGTACAAAGTTGCAAAAGCGAGTGAGAATTAAAGAATTTGAAGAAAAGCTCTCAGGAGCATGTACAGGCTGATGTTGATCTTTAATAGGGCTGTCAAACAAAACAACTGCTGTGTAACGCCCTCCGCTATCTCAGTTTAATAGGTCACATGACTGCATCACATGACTAAAATGCGTCATCATTTTAGAAAGTCTCCGTTTTCACTGTCCACACTGCGACGGGACAGCTCCATTTTGAAATGTATGCGTTTTCAAAACGCTGCATTTTTCAGTGTCTCAGTGAGGACGGGAGGCCAAAACGTGTGGACGTAGCCTGTTTTTACTTGTTTGTGAAAACAGCTGCTGACCTCACACAGTCCACAAACTCATCACTACAGAAAGCAGCAGGTCAAAGTTCATATTTTGATTATGTCGTAGTGGTGGTTTTCTACACCCACTTCCTGCACGTTGTATTTAGAATGGGCAGCCAATCGGGGGAAAGTTGACTTAAAGGGGGAGGAGCTAGAACGGCTTGTCTCAGACAGAAGACGAGCTGCAGGGTGGCGTCAGATAAAGAAGGATTATTATGAACCGTGAATCATGCGAAGCTGCTCTGTGAGAGTCCAGGAATAAAACCACGGAGTCGACCAAGCTTTCCTCATTTCTGTGACTCATTAGTGGGCTGAATAACCCCAGACTAACCTCAGACTAACCCCAGACTAACCTCAGGCTAACCTCGGACTAACCCCAGACTAACCTCAGACTAACCTCTGGCTAACCTCAGGCTAACCTCAGGCTAACCTCAGGCTAACCTCAGACTAACCTCTGACTAACCCCAGACTAACCTCTGACTAATCTCAGGCTAACCTCAGACTAATCTCAGACTAACCTCTGACTAATCTCAGACTAATCTCAGAATAACCTCTGACTAACCTCAGGCTAACCTCTGACTAACCCCAGACTAACCTCTGACCAACCCCAGACTAACCTCTGACTAACCTCAGGCTAACCTCTGACTAACCCCTGACTAACCTCTGACCAATCTCAGACTAACCTCTGACTAACCCCAGACTAACCTCTGACCAATTTCAGACTAACCTCTGACTAACCCCAGACTAACCTATGACTAACCCCAGGCTAACCTCTGACCAATCTCAGACTAACCTCTGACCAATCTCAGACTAACCTCTGACTAACCCCAGACTAACCTATGACTAACCCCAGGCTAACCTCTGACCAATCTCAGACTAGCCTCTGACTAACCCCAGACTAACCTCTGACTAACCTATGACTAACCTATGACTAACCCCAGACTAACCTCTGACCAATCTCAGGCTAACCTCTGACTAACCTCAGACTAACCTATGACTAACCTCTGGCTAACCTCTGACCAATCTCAGACTAACCTCTGACTAACCCCAGACTAACCTCTGACTAACCTATGACTAACCTATGACTAACCCCAGACTAACCTCTGACCAATCTCAGGCTAACCTCTGACTAACCTCAGACTAACCTATGACTAACCTCTGGCTAACCTCTGACCCATCTCAGACTAACCTCTGACTAACCCCAGACTAACCTATGACTAACCCCAGACTAACCTCTGACCAATCTCAGGCTAACCTATGACTAACCCCAGGCTAACCTCTGACCAATCTCAGGATAACCTCTGACTAACCTCAGACTAACCTCTGACTAACCTCTGGCTAACCTCTGACTAACCTCTGGCTAACCTCTGACCAATCTCAGACTAACCTCTGACTAACCCCAGACTAACCTATGACTAACCCAAGACTAACCTCTGACCAATCTCAGACTAACCTCAGGCTAACCTCAGACAAACCTCAGACTAACCTCAGACTAAACTCTGACTAACCTCAGGCTAACCTCAGACTAATCTCAGACTAATCTCAGACTAACCTCTGACTAACCTCAGGCTAACCTCAGACTAACCCCAGACTAACCCCAGACTAACCCCAGACTAACCTCAGACTAACCTCAGACTAACCCCAGACTAACCCCAGACTAACCTCTGACTAATCTCAGACTAATCTCAGAATAACCTCTGACTAACCTCAGGCTAACCTCTGACTAACCCCAGACTAACCTCAGGCTAACCTCAGACTAACCCCAGACTAACCCCAGACTAACCCCAGACTAACCTCAGACTAACCCCAGACTAACCTCTGACTAATCTCAGACTAACCTCAGACTAATCTCTGACTAACCTCAGGCTAACCTCAGGCTAACCTCAGACTAACCTCAGACTAAACTCTGACTAACCTCAGGCTAACCTCAGACTAATCTCTGACTAACCTCTGACTAACCTCAGACTAATCTCAGGCTAACCTCAGACTAACCTCAGGCTAACCTCAGACTAACCTCAGACTAATCTCTGACTAACCTCAGACTAACCTCAGGCTAACCTCAGACTAACCTCAGACTAAACTCTGACTAACCTCAGGCTAACCTCAGACTAATCTCTGACTAACCTCTGACTAACCTCACAAAAGAGAAAATGACACATTTTCTGTTCTGGGGGCTCTGGGCTGTAGGTTGGGCATTTTTCACTTGTTGGTCACAGTTACAGAATAAATCACTCACCGGTGAATCAGAAAACGACCCGAGCTTCACGGAGCCACTGAAAGCTAACCAAGCATCAGTGAGCACGCTCTTGATGATCAGCAGTCAGTTTAATTAACACAACCCTTCATCCTGAGCACAAAACTCATGCTTCTCCTATTAAACAGCAAAGATGACAGATGTTTCCTAACAGATGTAAAAACAAAGGCCTGATCCTGATCTCAGTCCTGCTGCTGGCTATAATGACCTCGCTGTGAGGATCACACATACTGAATACTGTTTACCGCAGAGCCACAGACAGGTGGGCTGAGTGCCATAACGCCACACAGAGCTTCAGCAGAGGTCAGGGCGTAAAGTAAAGTAGAGTAGAGTAAAGTAGAGGGACGGACCTGCAGGTTCTTCCTCCACACATTGACGGCAGCAAAGGCGAGCTGCATCTGTTTCCTGCGGGCGTCTTTGTGCCGTTTGTAGGCGATCTCGATGAAGATGAGGAAGATCCCAGCCACGATGCCTCCAGCAACCAGCATGAACACACCTGAGGGGCACAAGTGACGAGAGACGGCGTGAAACGCTTCACAGGTAACATCTGCTAAACGGCACAGCCTCAGGGGCGCAGTTCATGCAGCAGAGGCAGCACTGAGTCCTACCCGCCATGTTCTCGAAAGTGAGGGTGGCCGGGGCGTTGCTCCTGGAGTCGCACTCCTGGTATCGAACCCACGTCTTGTCGAGATCCTCCATGAAGCCGTTCTCATGAGAACTGTGGAGAGTCAATGAAGCGTGAGCGGACACGTATTTGATTGCTCAGATGTTGGTTTGTGCTCAGGTGTTTTTAATGTGGAAATATGTGTCTGTGTGACATCCTCCACACCCCAGGTCACTCACTTTTTATGTTTTCACGGCCCTGGCGGGGCCTCCTGTGAGATTGGTCTCGTGTGGGCGTGTCCTGCCATCTCGCCCGCCTTTTTGTACTGACTCTAATCATCAATTAAGAGTACTTAAGGCCAGAGATGCACACTTTGTACAAGGACTGACACTAGCAGCACTGACTAACAATGTGCTGAGGTCAGTTTCATCATCATTGATGACCCTACAGCACAGAGCCAACATCCCCACAGTCACAGTGGCCAGAGAAGCAGAAGAACATCACATGAAGAAGGCCCTGAGTAAATGTGGATATCCCAGCTGGACATCTGTCAGAGGGGAAGGCTCCTAAAGAGACGTTTCTCCCACTGAAAATGTCCAGATGAACAGAATCAAGGTTTTGGGAAAATGGTTCGACATTACGAGGTGGAGGAAACACGAAAGCTGTAAGCACATACTCCACCAACACCCTCCCGCTGGTTGTTTCAGGAGTGTGTCGGCGGAGTAGAAATCCTCTTGGCCATCATCGGTGATGACTCTCTAACTCTGACTGTAATCGCAGCCAATCAGAATGTGTCTTTGGTGATCAGAGAAAAGAATCGCTGTGACACAACAGAAACATCTTTCAGCTTCTCAAAGTTTTCCTGTTCGCTAAAACACACCCAGGATGGGCTGCAGGTGAGTACCTGAAGGTTTTCGTACCTGAGAATAGCCAGAGACACGTTCTGTTTCCACGGGCTGTCCTTCCTCATTCCGATCCCGAATCCGGAGCGGAAGAACAGCTCTCCTGTCGTCACCAGATCGCACTTCTGCGACGCCTCAAACTCCAGCACGGCGCTGTCCCAGATGAAGGCGTGAAGCTTACTGCGGGAGGAGGGCGAACGTGTTGACAGAAGCAATCTCCACAGTACAACAGGTGCGTTCACGACAGGTGTGCTGACTCTGAGCTGCTTACTTGTCTCGCACAGCTTGGATGGCCTCGGCGGCGCTCTCGTAGTTGTGCTTCTCCATGTGCCGGTACATGGTGCTGAGCTCCACCTGCCTTCTGAAGTAGATATCCACCGAGCTCTGCTTCACTGTGGCGTAGATGAACTTATCTGATGGGTTACGCAGCTGAAAGCGGCAGCACACGGCACAGCGTCACACATTATCTCTGAAACCACGCTCTCCTAACACCTGTGAGGGTCGCACCTGCGTGAGCAGGGTTGGTTCACTCAAGACGAGGAGAACCCAGACGTTTAACACATTTATGAACAAAACCAGGAAAAACATCCACAGTCGCACAGCTGGAGGAGGCTCGAGCATGACACACCGACTCCTGCATGAGTCAGTCAGGACACGACTGCCCGAACAAACCCTGAGTCCTCAAGGACATGAGCTGGTGGGAGGAGACAGCCTGACAGACACTTGGAGCTCAAATGTGCGATGGTCAGGTTCACCTTCGATCCAGGTGAAGAAAAGCAGGAACTCAAACTGTGTACCTGTGTGTGTGTACCTGTGTGTGTGTACCTGTGTGTGTGTGTGTGTGTACCTGTGTGTGTGTGTGTGTGTGTGTGTGTGTGTGTACCTGTGTGTGTGTACCTGTGTGTGTGTACGTGTGTGTGTGTGTGTGTACCTGTGTGTGTGTGTGTGTGTGTGTGTGTGTGTACCTGTGTGTGTGTACCTGTGTGTGTGTACCTGTGTGTGTGTGTGTGTGTGTGTGTGTACCTGCGTGTGTGTGTGTGTGTACCTGTGTGTGTGTGTGTACCTGTGTGTGTGTGTGTGTGTGTGTGTGTGTACCTGCGTGTGTGTGTGTGTGTGTGTGTGTGTACCTGTGTGTGTGTACCTGTGTGTGTGTGTGTACCTGTGTGTGTGTACCTGTGTGTGTGTGTGTGTGTGTGTGTACCTGTGTGTGTGTGTGTGTGTGTGTGTGTGTGTGTGTGTGTGTGTGTACCTGTGTGTGTGTGTGCATGTATACTGTCACTTCTTTAGACAGTTAAACATTTTCGCTGCTGTGAGTGTTTTTATTCTATATTTTTCTGTATTTTCGCAGCTCTGTGTCCACTCTCTGACACATTTCCCACGTGTGGGACCAATAAAGGTTTATCTCATCGTCCTAACAGAATATCCAGCCCCAGCTGGCTCTGTGCACTCAGACTGACTTCAGAGATCATTTCACACATTTGGATCTTTGATTTCAGTCCAGGTGAAGCTCGTTGCAGGAAACCGTCCTCTCACAGACGAAGAGCTGGGCGGTTTCCAGGTTTGGTCTTTGTAGACTTTCCTGGTTTAAAAGGAACAAATGACGGGCTGTGATAAGGGACGGCACAGACGCCTGGACAGACGATCGAGTGTGAGCCACCTGCTTTTGAAGCTTTTTAAAAGGCCCAGTTTTTACCAACAGGTATGAACCCACTCGTGTCATGTCTCAGGAGACTGAAGGCTTTAGCTTTACAGACTCTTTATAAGGACCCTGAATGCTGCATCAGACACAGATAGCATCCTTTTAACTACCACCTCTTCCTGTGAAGATGACGTAGTGCATCCTCACCCTGGGGTCGTTGATGCCAGTGATGCGCTCCTCAGGCCGGTCCAGCACCAGGAAGGCTGCCAGGTTGGCAGTGTATGAAGCTACGATGATCATGGCGAACCCTGCCCACACCATACCCAGAATCCTGGCCGAGAAACTCCTGGGAGCTCCTGCACGCAGAGCAGACAGGAAGCAGTGCCGTCAGCAGGTAGCAGCGTCTCGCCACCGGCTTTACCTTCAGCATCCTCTTACCTTCTCCTATCCCAGAGTTCAGCAGCACTCCCCACGAGAACCACATGGCCGAGGACAGGGTGAGGGCGTCTTCCTCTTCTTCTTCGCTGTTCACTTTGAACCTTCCGAACGGGCTGCACACACACAGCTGTGTTAGACTTCACAGCTACATCACAGGTAAAAGTCCTATCCTGATTTTGACCTTTGACAAAATCAGGATAGGACTTTAAGTGTCTCCCTGGGCACAGACTGGGAAAAAAACCCTCGTTGTCATTCTTCTGTACGGCTGCTCTCAAGCCCCGCCCACCGTCGTAATGTAACCCCGCCTACACCCGTCCCGTGTATGTACGTTTCACGTGCGGTAACAGACCAAATGGAGCGCTCATTAGGAATGGCTGTTTTTGTTGAAAGCCAATACGCCATTTTTACCATCTCACCCCTGTGACCAGGGGCTTGAACGTGCGACCGAACACGTGGATGAGCTAATAACTCGTTTTGTGGAGTTTGGGATTTCTGCTGCTGTTTTAAAACATGAGTCTACAGCTGAGTGACTCCTTGGAGGGCGGGGGCGTGGTCTGAGGCGTGGTGTTGGTTTACCTGAACCGGTCTAGTAGGTAAAGCATCACTGCCACCACATGGACCGACAGACCGACTAACAGCCACAGCGTGCTCTGGAACGGCTGCATGAACGAGTCCAGAGTGCTGCGAGGGATTTCCTGTGAACACACACACACGTCATTAGTTTTATTTCCAACATTATCTGAGACAGTTTGGAGCAGGAATCTTTTATCAGCTGTTTGAACTCTTTTAGCTCCGCCTCCTTAAAGCCAGCTCCTTCCTGATTGGTCACCATTACCTTTAATGTTCATGTGTCTTAATCTGTTCCAGACTCTTTGAGCTGCTCTCTTACTGATGAAGATTATTTTTAATGAATGAACTAATTAAAGTTTTGTCTGGCTTGGCTCGCAGCGTGAGAACGAGAAACCTGGGTAGTTCGCACGCTGATGGGCGGGGCCTACAGCTCTGCTTTCACAAATGTCCATGCAGCACCTCCTCACTTCAGCCAATCATCACTCACTTCACTTCAGCTTCTCTCACAGTAACAATCAGCACTGAGCTTTCAGCCACATGCCCAACAAGTCCGGAGACGGGAGCGAGTACGACTCCTCAACACGAACTTTGCTGACAACAGTTTGTCCCTCGTCCTCCATCTTCACCTGGCCCCAGGTGTCTGCAGGCTGAGCGGCTGATGACCCCCCCACACTAGCAGGGGCTCCCAAGAGCCTGTGAAAGTGACGTGCTCTGTTATCTCCATGTCGGTGTCGCTTACATCACAACTTGCCAATCACATTGTCGGATCATTCAGTTAGCATTAGCCAAGAAGTTAGCTAACACTATTTAAAAGCATCACCAGCAAAGTGAAACGTGGCTAACCGCAAACCTAACGCGATAATAGCTTTGCCTGGATTAATCTCTTACGATTTCTTCTAGAAGACAAAGGCATTTGTGTCTTTTTCGCTATCTCTCCTGGGCTATGACATCACAGTCATGTGATTGGTCAGTTGAGCCTGGGTGAGGGATGCCGTAGGGACAGCACCACAAGCTCGTGTGCATGAACACCAGAACTGTTTAACTAACATGGACTGCACAACATCGCCGTTTCCCTGTGACGAAACGTAACCTCGGTTCTCTGCTGCTCTCACGCTGGCTCAGGCTGAGCATCACCGCTTTGTTGTGTCGTGACAGCGTCACATCATGAACCTTCATCGTGGTTTGCACTTCCTCGCTCGCTCACCTTCTTGACGAGGATGGTGAGCCCCTGGTATTTGAAGGGTTTGGAGAACTCGATGTACTGAGCGCGCTCGTTGTTGATGGTGAGCGGGGCGACGATCATGTCGGCAAGGCCTCCCAGCAGCTCCCCCATCATCCCGTTCCACTCCTTCTTGTTGCTGTTGTTCACCTGCGGGAGGGAGGGAGGGCGGAGCTCTGTTAATGAAGGTTTGAGTTCCTTTTACATCGTTCATTCATGACCTCACTGCAGCAGGTTAAAGGGTTAAATATCTGCAAACCCACATCAGCTGCAACAAACACTGTGAGGTGTGCTCAGCAGCTCCAGCCTGATCACATTATTGATTACTGATGAGCCAATCCGCTGGGAGGAGCACAGCGAATCCCTGATTGGCAGGTTTGAAGTTTCTGGCTTTAAATAATAAAGGAGGATCAGATTTGTCTGAAGCGGCTGCATTTTTAAAGGCTGAGCTCAGATTGAATAAAACATGAAGGAGAACAAGATGCTTTCATGTGATCGACTAAACAGGAAACATCATCCTTCAGGAGCTGGGTATACGTGGAACATAAAGCAGATTTCAGGCGTGAATAATCTGTGAAGAGACGAGAGAGGAGGAAGAGGAGGGGGGAGGAAGGGGGGGATCCAGAGCACAGAGGAGGCGATGAAGGAGAGCGAGCAGCAGAGAGAGAGATGAATAAATGTCTCTCGTCTCCGGCAAGGTCGGAGTCAGGGACGGAGCGGTGGTCGCCATGGCAACAAGCCTGGGCGACGAGCTGCCGATGGGGATAAATCGGTAAGCAGGTCAGAGAGAGCGAGATGGCGATGACATCATCAGGCCGCAGATAACCACACGTAAGCAGAGACCATCCGTTTACTTTTGAGAATGAACTGTAATCACATTACTCCAGCTCACTGATGACACAGCCAATCAGAGCCAAGAACAACATCCACACACAGAAATTCTCCTCAACGCGCCACTACTACTCCACAGACTGTATATGAAAGATGGCCAGAGCCTCCGCTGTCGCCATGTTGTTTTTTAGTTTCCAGAAGGGACCATATTTGGATGAGAGGGTGGAGCTTATGCTGTCAGCTGACCATCACCTACACCTGCTAAATCACAGCCTGCTGGGACAGCTCACCTCAGCAGCCATGTTACTGTTGCCACGTAAACAGAACAGCTGTTTGTAACTAAGCTGTTTTGGTGCGTGACGTCGCTCCTGCGAACATCAGCCTGCAGCTGGATGGAAATGTGTTTTAATGTGTTTCAGTATCTAATGTAACCTCCGACCTGCAAACGTGCTGGCACAGATCACACGTCCTTCATCACCTTCATCATCGTCAGTCTGCTCACCTGAGCTCCACGCCTCAGATCCACCTGAGGGACGGAGCACAGTCAGCTGCAAAGAGCCTGACCGTCATCCCTCACAGGATTACAGGATCAGGATACTCTGATTACAGCAGAGAGCTGAACTTTCCCCTGGAAGTTATTCAGGCTGATGTGACACACACAAATATTCAAACAGGTGTACAGGTACACTCACAGACTGTATGTAAAAGATGGATGTAGCCTTTTTGTTTAAAATGTTATTTTTAATGTGTTTTTATATCCTGGAGCTGGCCAGCAGGGGGCGCCTCTTCTGGTTATGAATACAAGTCTGTGAGACAAGGAGCTTCCTGCTCGGCTGATCTGAGCTCAGTGAGCCGAAGTCGCTGCTCTCAGGTCTGAATGTTCAATTTGGAGATGATGTCATCAGAGTGAGGAAGGAGGAGGAAGCATCGAGGGCGGGGCTACACACTGAGTCTATGAATGTGCAGTGTGCTCAGTCTCTCTGTCAGACCCCCCGTCATCGTCACATCGAGCTCCAAAAAGACGGAAACACTAAACAATTAAGTTGTCCATCTTTGATATACAGTCTTTCATGTAAAGCAGAAGGACAACACGTCCAAACAGGAGGACGTTCGTCATCTCCAAAACCAGAACAGCAGTCGGACCTGCTGCAGTGACAGCGAACAGAGTCATGTGACACTTACTCGCTCCTGCGTGCCAAACTTCCCATCAGCCACCAGGTGAACCTCATAGGTGAAGTTCATACTCATGGCCAGCTTGATGAGCAGGTCGATGCAGAAACCATAGCAACACTGCGGGACGATGGGCTGACCTGGACACATAAACACAGCCTCATTTCAGTCATTCAACTTTATATATACGGTGCACAAACACACGCACAGAAAACGGGACAAATCGGGTCTGGGAGGATGGCGTGTTAGCGTACCTGGTATGGTCCCGTTGGGTCCAGTACAGATCACCTTCTTGATCAGGACTCCATTGACGGTGTACTCCTCTTTACACGTCCCGTCGCTTTTCGTTGGCTTCACGTAAACAAATGGCTCCTGATGAATCGTCACGATCTGAGCACACAAACAGCGAACACTCAGAGACGTGGACTGATCCAAACGATCTGGGAGACGCTGACGCTCGTCATCGTGGCATAAATGTTATTACAGCCCACCCATCCAAGCCGTAGTTCATCGTTTGTACAAACCTCAGTTGTGACGGCTTAAAGGTCCACAAAGCTCATTCAGTTTTACATATTTGAATGTAGACATTCGACAGGTCTTAGTCATGTTGCAAAAACACATCTATAAAAGGTTTAACTGTGCCCTGCAACTTGTGCTTCCTCTGATACTATTCTGTGTTTAATTCTAGTGTTTCCTGAAAACTTGCCATAGTTTCTTTTGAAATCTTTGGTTAAACCCAGACTTTATTTGTAATACGTTTCTATAAGAGGAGTGATTTATTTTAAATTTCTATCAATAATATTTGTTTTCTAAATATGTTATTTAGAAACCAAATATTTTTTCTGATGGAACAGGAATACCCCCATTTTCTAAGCGCCTACAAGAAATAAATGTTTGACGACGTAGCTGTGATCATGCTCCATAACAGTGGTGCAGTTTGAAATCTGACTGACAGGTTGTTTGAAGTTTTATTGGCATAGGAAGTGATATGTTAACTGAGGCACACCTCAATGTGTGCCCAGGTCTTTAGATAACCTTTTCAAACTCCAAACTTAAATACAACCCTGAAATATCCGTGTAGGTTGTTAGTCATACAGCCCACATGTATATATACAATGGAAATACAGAGGACCAAATACAGAGCCTTGGCCTACTCCACATTTTACATCAATAGAAAATGTAAACATTCACAGGACAGAAAATGAAATGTAACAGATTAAAAAGGCATTTTTCATGCTGTGGCTTGGCTTAACATCTGACCTGATTCATGAAGAACACAACAACAAACCACAACTCATCATTATCTGCAGAGCTCATGTCTTCAAAAACGTCCAACATAAAAAGTTGCAAAGGGAGCGGCATCACATTTCTGAGACGATGAACCGAACAGACGCGTCGAGCTGCGGTTTTACCTTCAGTCTGGTCGACATCTGGTATCCGACTGGCTTCTCCGTCTCTCCTCCAGGCCAAATGATTTTCCTCTGAGGGTTCATCACAACCTGAAGGGCACACAGAAACACACGGTGAGCACTCAGGTTGTGATGTTGTTGCACGCAGGTCTCACTGTGACAGGCTGACTAAATGACAGCATCAATACTGCATCTATGCATTCATATTTAAAGAGGCAGGAGGCCTGGATGCTCGCTCGCTACACCATGTTTCTCTCAGCAGCTCGGCTCTGACTGGCGTCGTACCTGTCACCGAACTAAACATTCATCTCATTTAATCAATAGTGAACTACTGCAGCGACTGTAGCTGCAGCACTCACTGATTCATGCGAGATTTATACTGTCACAGGCTTATTCCTCCTCCTTGGATCTTTATTTGGAACTAAACACTGTTTATTTGTGTGATATTTTGAGTATCACCACCCTCACCGAGAGACGTCGGTGAGGGTGGTGTATGGGGACAGAGAGATGTCGGTGAGGGTGGTGTAAGGGGACAGAGAGACGTCAGTGAGGGTGGTGTATGGGGACAGAGAGACGTCAGTGAGGGTGGTGTATGGGGACAGAGAGACATCGGTGAGGTTGGTGTATGGGGACAAAGAGACGTCGGTGAGGGTGGTGTATGGGGACAGAGGCTGATGGATGAGCTTGGCAGGAGGAGTCTCTGTGGACTATGATGTTTGCAGATGACACTGTGATCTGCAGTGAGAGGCTTGATGGGTGGAGGTGTGAGGGTGAGGGAGACAGGTGGACAGGTGGACATATAGGGAGCAGAGGTAGTGGTCAACCCTTCACAGACAGGTAAAGAAGAGAGTGGAGGCAGGGTGGAGTAGGTGGAGACGAGTGTCAGGGGTGATTGTGACAGGAGAGCAGCACGAGCAAAGGGGAAGTTTGACTGGATGGTAATGAGAGCTGCTGTGACGTATGACGTCAGTGACACTGACGGTGTATACACAGGTGCAGCAGATGTGTTAGCAGCTGTAAAGACAGGTGTAGCAGCTGGTGCAGCAGGTGTAGCAGGTGTACTCTACCTGTGTTCCGTTAAAGACTCCAACCTGGACGAGGCGACCTGGTTTCTGCTGGTAGTTCAGGATGCTGTAGGTGGCGAAGCGCCGGTCGCCGTCGTCGTTAAACTCGATACGTCCTGTCAGGCCGTCGGGGTACTTTGATGACATCAGCACCCTGCGGAGCCAATCAGTGCACAGAAGAATCAGAGCTCCTTTATTTTCACGTTTGGTGGTGACATCATCGTGTTGATGCGTAAACAAATCAGGTATGTAAGCAGAGGTGGGTAGTAACGAGTTACATTTACTTGAGTAAGTTTTTGAAAAAAAGTACTTTTAAAGTACCTTTTTGCACGATACTTTTTACTTTTACTTGAGTACATTTATGAAGAAGAAACGGTACTTTTACTCTGCTACATTTGCAAAATTCGACTCGTTACTTTTAAAAAAATAATTAGTTTAACACAGCGGTCTCCAACCTTTTTTGCGCCACGGACCGGTTTATGCCCAACAATATTTTCATGGACCGGCCTTTAAGGTGTCGTGGATAAATACAACTAAATAAAACTAGTACTGGTACCGAAAAAAGAAAATTTATTCATAATGTTAGGTTTTGTATTGTTGATTGTCATTTATGCTTAGAAATATTTAACCATATATGCTTAGAGGTGTATAATCAATTGTGTAGTGATAGTCTGCAAACTTTGTGTGCATTAGAGAGCACTCTGGGAGCACGAGAGAGGTCGTACCTTGTCTTATTGTTTTATGGTAGGATTAACGTAGCTACGTCTGTTCTAGTCTAAGTGCTTTAAATGCTGGACTTCCTCACCGTGTTATCTAGGGTGAACCATCTAGGGTGAGGGGGAGGCTACCCTCTTCCTGACCAAGGATGTTTGCTTTTGTGCTTTCATGTTATAGGACCCTTTGATCAGCAGTAACACACACACACACACACACACACACACACACACACACACACACACACACACGGTACTCTTTGTTTGTATGTAGACATCATATGTTAATGAACCTATGCATATTCATGTAGCCTCAATAAAACAACAGTGTTACGGGAGAACGAACGAGAGCAACTGGGGTCAAGCGAAGGAACGGCGTCTGTCCGGTTCTCTCCCGTGCACGAGAAACATGAAGAACTTTGCCTACTTCGTGTCTTGCTTGCTGTGTGATTATATTGTCTTCAACGTTCCAGCGAATAGGTTCAAGCTACAAACCTATCACATAACACACGTGAAAAGACCCAGGAAAACCGTGTTATCGTTTTTATCGTTAACTAACTAACGCTGAAAACCAATAAAAACTTTGAAAACTATACATTTCACACCTGAGCCTCAACTCTCACGGCCCGGTACCAAACGACTCACGGACCGGTACCGATCCGAGGCCCGGGGATTTGGGACCGCTGGTTTAACACATTAGATAACATGCCGCCAGTGGAGTTTCCGGTAACTGTTTTACCAATCAGATGTGGCCATGCAGTCACATGACCAGTTTGAAACCGTGGCGGGCAGAGCGGCCCAAGCGTTTCAACGTAGCGGACACACGGAAAGAAGAAACATGAAAACATGGCAGAGTCTACGCTAGAGCTGAAGAGGATAAACAGCATTTTCCTCACATACAAAGAATGTTTCGCTTAAAAGCAGCACAAATGAACAGCTCTGTCTTCAGTGTCTTCAGTGAGAGCCAAAACAACAACTTTTCAGCGTGAAACAACTCAGCTGTGTAACCTGAGGAAACGGTAAGTTTTCTCTAAATATCTTTTAGCTGTGGTTAGCTGGATGTCAGTCTTATGTGTCGAGCTCGAGCTGCGAGTCATGTTTTCGGCGCTACATTGTAGAGAGACAAGTTTGTGTGTTTTGTGCAGCTTCAGCTGTCCTGTTAACTGCTCGCTGGTTAGCTAGCGCGAGCTATAAGCTAACAGCTAGCCTGGCGCTAGAGTTTCACGCACATGTAAACAGCTCGTCTCTACTGCTTTAACTGTTAAAACAGAAGCAACACTGCGGCTGACAGGGTTTATTATGTGAAACAGCAGCTTGTTTAATTTAAACAGTCTGCATTAAGCTGGGCAGACACTGCGATTTTTTTCAGTCACGTTATTCAGCTCCTGCTCAAACTGTACAATTAAATCGCAGAGGTTAGAAGTTCATAGGTCACGATGCAGGTCTCACACTATACGGCCTGATGCTCTGATGCGACCTGAGTGATCAAACTGTGCGTCCATAACATGAAGCTTATCATACAAAATCTGTCCCTCGCTCTCCCTCTCTGTCTTACACACACACACACACACACACACCATCAACTTTGCTAAATTACTAATGAAAAACATTGACCAGACAGCTGTGATTGAGCAGCAAAGTCCATCCAACTCTTTTCATGGTTGTTGTAGTCGGGATAATTTTGTGAGGTCACATTGAAAAGCTGCCACCCAGGCAAAAGAAAAATAGAAAAGTATATTGTTCTAATAATATACTATCACGTTATTACAATATACAGAATTATCACGTTCGTACATTATAAATATTATAGAGGCTACATCGCAGCTCCAGTCACGCTTCCATCACAGTCTTTCTCGTCTTTCCCCAGAGTAACAGCCAAACAGGAGGATCTGTTGGCGAGCACTGCTCAGCCTTACACGCATTCTTATTTTAAACTTAATCTGGAATTCATTGCAAACTGTTTGTGCGGGACATGAATGACAGGATTTTGTTTTTCTACTAGAGTTAGTAAAAACATCTCCAGTGTGATTGAATCTTCTTGCCAAACATCTGCAGCTTGGCAGTGTATACAGCACTATAATGACCAGAGATCAGAGGTGTGGATCTGTTGCATGGCGTTCCTCACATCAAGAAGCTGTCGATCAAAGTCAATACAGCTCTTCCTGCATCTGGAGCTTGTGAAGGACGTCTCAGTCACGCAGGACTCCTGTTCACTGCTGAACAGTCACAGCTTCACAGAAAGAACCTTGAGAGCAAACTGCTGCTGAAGCTGAACCATCACCTCACTGAGTGAAGAAAGGGCACATTTTTGCTGAATATGCAGAAACAGATGCACACCCATACAACTTATGGTAAACTGAGCTGCCTTGTATGAACATATGTTGAAGCTGCCTCGTTCTGTTGTCTCTGAGGCTGCTGTGCCATTTAGAGCAACAATGAATATAAAGTTCACAGCATATCTAGTCAGTGGAAATTGTTTGCACTGTTTATATGTTTATATTATTTACTGCAGGTATTGGTGAAAAAAGCTTTATGTTGTGGAAAAACTGAAACCTGGAAATTAGAATCATTGCGCCTTATTTTGATGTTTTTACATATATTCCTGTTGAAAATACTAAGATTTGTATATTTATTTATTTTTGTTTGTCTGATAGCATTTATTTATAAAATAAATCTGACATTTCAAACAGTTACTCGCTACTTGAGTAGTCTTTTCACCAAGTACTTTTTTACTCTTACTCGAGTAACTTTTTTGACGACTACTTTTCACTTTTACTTGAGTAATAATATTTTAAAGTAATGCTACTCTTACTTGAGTACAATTTTTGGATACTCGACCCACCTCTGTATGTTAAGTTGAGGCGACACCAGGTCACATCAGCTGCAACATAAACAATCCTGATTCAGAGCGACTGATTGGGTCACACAGAGAGGAGGAGACACTTATTATCCCAGTTATGTCAGACTTGAAGATGAATCCAGATCAGATCAGCGCCTCCCTCTTATTCTCACTTTTGTGTTCAGCAGTCCGCTCTGAGATAATCCAACCTAAACGGGCTAAAGTGGGACACGCATAGCGTCACGTAGCATTTGCATCAAACAAGGTGGAGGAACGGCAGCGAGAGACCCACGAGAAAAACAAGCACATCTCCTAAGTGTAGTGCACCATGCCTCCTAATGACCAACCACAGAATCTTTGACCTGCAGCCGTGGGTGGTACTAACCGTTTAAAGAGTGGCCCGGTCCTCCAGATGTTGGTGTTTCCCACGCAGCCCCGTGGAGGTTCAGTGATGTTCTCCTTCTCAAACAGCTCCTGCAGAGACTGCGCCACCACGGCCACGGCGTCCGCGATGTGCGCCGACTCGTTCTTACCGTTAATCAGCTGGAGGCCCAGCAGGCCTGTGCCCACACACACGCACACACAGCAGGAAGTTAAACAGGCTGCAGACTCAAAGCTGCCCTCATTCACACACACATGTTAATTAAACACTCGCACACACTTTCATTCAGCTGATGTAATTACACAGTGCATCAGTGTAATTCAAACACACACTCGGGGCTTCAGGCGTCAGGTCAGTGTTCATCACGACCAAACTGCATGCTGGGAGTTCACTCTGACAATCACAGCGTTTGTCTCAGCAGAAAAGCCTCACTGAGACGTCATGAAGAGTGTGTGGTGTTTTCCTTCAGCGCAAACTCATCATGCTGCGTAAAGTGTCTGCATCTGTCTCCAAGCTGGGCCAAAACGGGTGGCTAACAGTGCTAGCATCCCCCAAAATCTACTGGTAATAGCTAACGGACAGTGTTAGCATCTCGCAAATGAACTATAGCTAACCATCAAGTTAGTTACTAAACTTTTTTTATAAATGCCTTACTAAAAACCTTTGGCTAAAATGGAATTGCTAACTAATATTGTTGGGAACTTACATTACGCTAACATTAACAAACTGTTATTTTTTTGAAATGCTATGCTAACAATTAGCTGAAATTTCAAAACATTTGGCAGGAAAGCTAATACATCATAATTTCAACTTTTCATGTGAAACAAGTTTCAAATAATGAGCCAAATGTGTGAGAACATAATCTGTGTTATTCCTGAGACTACTCTGCTTCAGGTCTGTATATATTCTCACTTATTATAAACACGTCCTCTAAGTACGATGCATACTTGAGGGACCTTGGTAGACTTCCTGAAGCTGGCCAATCAAAAAAAGAGAACGTTTTTTAGCACACGAGCCTTAAACAGACAACTTATTGCAGATAGATGATGACCTGAGGGCCAGCGGCTGCTCTAGTGCAACATAAAAGCAGAGCTGGAGCTGAGCCGATGAAGCTGTTTCTAATGATAACGAGCACTGACGGCAGCAACACAATTAGGAAGCCCGACACGTCCGCCTCTCTTCCATAAACAAAGCTAAAGGGGAAGCGTGCCTGTGCCGCCGCTGCCTGCAGACCGATGCAGCTGCACAAACATTTCCCTCATAGTGCAACAGGAGCCCGTGAAGAAAAACACCAACAAAATCCAGAACGTCGCAGTGCTGCTCCACACGTTTCTTTTCAGGGGATCGTTTCAGGAGGGTGGACACAATAATGCAAACACCTGTACCATCTGATATAAAGCAGGCCTGCAGATGCTCTCGCTGGTATTACGGGTGCGCTGAGATTTGAGTTACAGCTGATCACATTATTCTGCCCAATCCTGTGTAGGCCCCACCCACAGAAGAGTTTAGGATGAAGGTTATAATCTACCTCGCTGTTACATGCAGCTGATTTGTGTTTTATCTAGCCCAGGCTCGCTGCAGCGGCCAAGTTTGATCCGTGACTGAGCCTGTACGCTAACATGGACACGGCTGCTGTTTGGGGCTAAAACCACTAACACTGTTTTACAGCTCGAGCATTTCCACTCATGCTTCTGTCACACAAATTATACGATATTGTTTCAGGAAAATCTCCTCCTCAAGTAATAACGTGAAAGGAAAATATTGCAGATCTGAGATTTTCTACTAAGAGGAAGTCAGGCTGCTGCAACATTTAGTTTTCTCATTAAGGCTAAAAAGCTTCAAGCTGTTTGTTTCAGAGATATGACCTCTGACTGTTTCTGGTGGAAAGCAGAAACGATCTAGCATCTCTGCTGAGCTGAAACGGTCCACCCAGAAAAGAAACCCCCACCCTCGTGCAGCAGAGACAAACCCACTGTGGATCGTTTCAGAGTGCGGTTTCGCTGCACTTTCAAGGCAAGGATGGATCGTTTTTCTGACACATCAGCGACTCGGAGGACGCGATGTCCAGAAAAGCCACGCATCGTCTCTTAAGAGTGCAGGGGCCGGCCGGTGAGGATGTCTGTAGAAACAAAAAGCCATGGCAACAGAGCGGGGAGCCGATTACCCAGCAGCCAGAGGGGAACGCCACGACCAGGACCAGGACGCCACGTTAACTACAGCATCATGTCAGGGACAAAACTCCAACATGTGCACTTATTTAATGTTCATTAGGTGAACTCAGAGCAATATTAGAACACGAGCACCTGTCTGCTGGCCTTCATCTGCTTGTTCCTTTCACTTCATCGTCTAGTTCGAGCTGTCAGATTTTTATTCCCTGATTATACTGATAATACCACACAATGGATCTAACAGCTTCATTTTATTTACTTTAACTTAGCCGACTAATAATGACAAATGCTAATTCAAATAAATGAACGAAACGAGCAGCAGAGACAGGAGAACGTATCCTCGGCTTTTTCTTTCCAACATTCAGCAACTCTGATTTATTCATTTATCAGATTTTCATTAATATAATCATTGAAATGTTAAATTCATGTCAAGTTGACCTGTTGACCTCTGTGCTATGACAGTGAATAGCTTCATCTTTTCTATTGTGTGCAATAAAACCTGCAATCGCCTGACCTCTTCCCGATGAGTTCCTGCTCTTTTACATCCATTCTGTGCGTTAAAAGGGCGTCCGCATACTTTTGAAGTACGAAGATAAACGTGTGAACTGGCTGACTGAGTAATTAGCTGAATAAACCCCGCCCCTGGCTCCACGTTGCCATGGGCGTGGCCTCTATTGGCCACTTGCAAAGGGCAAAGCATCAAGCAGGTAACAGGAAGCAAGGGCGGCATCTTACCAGTGTTTGATTGGACACACGTCACGGTTACCGCAGCAACATTAGCAATTTATTACCCCCCCCCCCCCCACACACCTGAATCATTAAGCCCGCCCCTCCCACCCCTGTTTAGCAGCATGTTATTGTTACTGTGAGAATGGGCAGACGGGCGGGCGGGCGGACGACACACACTATAGAAATGAAACAAACAAAAAGATGTTAGACACATTTAAAGCCACACAGTTACAATGAGCCCGGAGAGGAGGGAGCGGTTAAGAACCTTTAAACACGCCTCCACGCTCACCATGTTTAAACATTCAACCGGCACTCCGAAGAAACCAGAGAGAGAGAAAACACACCAGGACACTGAGAAGCTAACAGACTGATGAAGAGTAGCTTCCTTCATCTGAGACCTACTAGAAACAGTGCCAGACACAGAGAGAGAGAGCTGTGCTTCCATCCAACCGTTTTAACATCGGATCGAATGATGACGCTGAGAGCTCGCTGACTCCCGACCTGCCTGCACCGCTCTGTGGACCGACACTTTTACACTAGAGGACGTGACGTTAGAGGACACAAGCCTCAAAGCGCTCTAACGCTCCTCTAACGGGACGCTGTCAAAGTTCCCCGAGCCTCTTCTGTCTCCGAACATCTCCAACCGAGTCTCAGGCAGTGCCTGTCGTTCTGGCTGCTTTCTGAGGAGATGTTTCCTGTCTCTGAACTCAAACCCGGCCGAGCTCTTAAAGCTACGTAGAACCTCTCTGTTTGGTTTCATCTTTCAGCAGCCCAACACCCTCGCAACCGCTGCCCAACATCAGAGCAGCCGTCGACGATGTGAGCGTCCCCACTGCAGGACCTCGGGACAGCCTTTATGGACGATGAAGAGGACCGGGATGCTGCTGATGTTGATGATGATATGTTGATTATGGAAGCGTCAATCGATTAGACACTTGGACCTGGAGAAGGACACGTCCCTTAGAGTGTCCTGTGGGAACAGCGCTTCAGGAGTATGGGGTGTTTGGTTTTTAGAGGTCTTTCGAATTTCGAGGTGTTGTTTCTCGGTATGTATTATTGTAGGGTCTATCGCTGTATGAATAAAATTTACTTGAATTTAAAATTGAATTGCGTAACCAAGTGGCTGAAAGATTTTACTTTGGAGGTCTCAGAATCTCGTCTCTGCTTTTTACAGATGATGTGGTTCTGTTGGGTCATCAGGTGGTGGATTCACAGCCGAGTGTCAAACTGTGGGAATGAGAATCATTGCCTCCAAGTCTGAGGCCATTGTCCTCAGCTGGAAAAGGGTGGAGTGAGAGGCGAGTTACTGCCCCAAGCACCTCGGGTCTTGTTCATGAGTTGGCTGTAAAAGCAAAACTGTCGATTGTCGAATGAGCTCGAATGGCAGGCCTCCCCCTTACAGACAGGGTGAGGAGTGCCATCGTTCGAGGGGGGCTCAGAGTAGAGCCAATGTTCCTCCACATTGAAAGGAGGCAGCTGAGGTGGTTCGGGTATCTAACAAGGATGCCTCCGTTCACATGGGCATTACCCACGGGGAGGAGGCCCACTGGAGAGACTCCATCTCTGGGCTGGCCCAAGAACACCTTGCCCCGTGATCCCAGACAAGCAGAAGAAAATGGATGGAAGGATCTAGTTGTTAACTGATGATGTGATCTGATCCTGATCCTATATGATGGTGTAGTGGGTGTAGTGAACTTTTATTGAGAAGTTGGACCGTGTTTAACTGTCAGAGGTCTGATTTTTCGTGAACTGAAGCAGCATTTGGTATTTGGTTAAATATGTCCGACTGATGATGACAGGAACAAAGAAAGAGCAGTTTGATCTATTTCCTCTCTGCAGGTGACAGGTGACTGCTTTCTTGTGAATTTTCCTTCTGTTCGAGCTTTGCTGTCAGTTGGATGGAAGAAGAGCTGCAGACAGACAGAGAGGAAGAAAGGAGGAAGAGCAGGTGAGAGACGGACGTACCGTCTGGAGCTTCACTCAGAGCTTTGCCGGTCATCTCCCGCTCTCCAACCAGCCAGACGTAACCGGAGCCGGTCATGTTGAGCTGCCGGGCGGCTTTGTACACGAGCGCAGCTTCGTCTTCACTGCAAACACACAAACACACAGCAGGTAAGCACTCACCTGTGGCTGACACAAACAGACCAAAGAACCAGTCATCAATCACCTGGCAACACTCTGGAAAGCAACATATCAAACACGCCTGTGGACGCACAGTCTGACTTCTTCTGTTCGAGCTCCAAACGTCTCTTTAAAGACCTGATGAAGGTTTGGCTGATTTCACCTCAGTGCAGTCAGTTTTTCTGCACCACAGCACCAGAAACACTGCAGCTCAGTACATCGACTGACCACCACTTTCACAGCATTCCCGAGGACATAATAAGAGCTCCAGGGTCTCCGTGGTTGGTTCTTCCCAGCGGCAAGACAAAGAGGAAACGTAAACGTTTTCCAGTTTTTGTGTTTTTATCTGTTGTACAGTGTCCTTGGGTGCTTTGAAAGGCGCTATTTTTAAATAAAATGTATTATTATTATTATTATTATTATTAAACAAAGGAGGCAAAAGCGTGGCTGCAGGGCGGGCCCACTAGCACGGCTAAAGAAACAGCCATTTAAGCTACCGCCTCTGAGTATTTTCCTCTCCAACGTCAGGTCCATAACCAACAACTACCCAGGACACCGGGTGTTTAAGCTGCTGCCGTCTGGCAGGAGGTTCAGGCTGCTGAGGTCCCAAACAACCAGACTCAAGGACAGTTTTTACAACAGGACAACAGCCCTGATCAATGCTAACAGCTGACCTGACACTTCTTCTTCTTTTTTTATTACTAAGTTAATATACTGTGTTGTGTCGTATCGTGTCGTGTTGTGTTATATGTAGTGCCGACGTAGGACAGTTTTCCAATTTCATTGTACTACTGTACTATGTATGACTGTGCAATGACAATAAAGAGTTATCTTATCTAATCTTATCTTATCTTAGCACCTCACGATGAGCTGAAGCTCGGGCCGTGGCCTTCAGACTTTGGCCTTGTTCAGTTTTGGAATCGCTGCTGGTGTTTTGTGCAGAAGAGTCTGACTTTCATCAGACGATAGAGGCTGATTGTCGTTGTATCAGACTAAGGGCTAATCTTTAGACCTTGTACGTCCTACTCGCGTTTACATGGATCTTTTTACACAACATTTGCAGGTGCTACTTTTACCTGTTGGGGATACACAGATTCAGTCCAACACTTGCTGATGGCTTAGTCACAAAGTTCCTGCAAAGTCATGGCAAGAACAACTTAAACTGTGACCAGTGTCCTAACCCTGATACAGCCTAACTGTGGAAACCACAACATCATCCAATCAGAAACCATCATGGAAACCACACAAACCTGGCAGAGAGGATGATGACTCGGGCCTCCAGGTCTTTCGCCTCCAGCAGCAGGGCGGTAATGTTGGTGTCCTGGCTGAACAGCAGCACCTTCTCAGCCTGGAGGACCACCAGATGGACACAGTGGACGGACGGTAACACCGAGGGACAGTGAGAAACACGGCAGAACAAAACACCACAGAACACATCGCAGGACAGCCATCGTTAGCTCCACATCCACAACCCCTCCCCAACCACCCACAACCCCAACCTTGACCATGCTTCCTCTCACCCACGCTACCACCGGAGGAGGAGGAGGGGAGGAGGGACGGGAGCAAAAAATGGAGACAAAAAGTGTTCAAGATCTGCTGAACTAAAGAAAACTCAAAGTCGAAGCTGGAATACAAAGAAGGAGGGGCAAAAAGTTGTGCGTGGTGTGGTGGCACATGCAAGCTGAGGCGCTTTCAAGACTCCAACCAACCAACCAATCGGGAACGTGCATGTTAGAGCGCACTGATGCAACTGCAAACTAAAAAAAAAAAAAAAAAAGATTCAAGTGGAGGGGGGGGAGGAGGGGAGGAAGAGGAGGGGAGGCAGGGAGGAGAAGTGATTCATTTCCAAAAAGAAAAAGAAAAGAGGAGTGAGAGGATCCTGGTGTGCGGTGTTCCTCGATAATCTGCAGACAGAGCCACGCGTCAGCCTGGCCACATGCAACCCTTCACAAGGAAAAACTCGGGGAGGGGGATGAGGAGGGGGGAGGAAGAGGAAGGGCGTCTCTCCTGCGAGTGTAAACCCATTCCCGATGTGCAGGAATCATGAAAAATCAAAAGAAAGAAAAGAGATGGTGGAGAAAAGACGTGCCACCAGGATAAGAGTCTATCTCTGGAGCCGGGTTGGATTCTGGGCGGGCGGGGCTGACTGGTGTTTGGCTACTACTGGGCGAGCTCAGAGATTGGTTGGGCGGCGTGCATCATTTGACCATGCAAGTTTATACCTTGGGTGTTCTCCTGAAGTCAAAGTTCTGTTGGTCGAGGTTTTCATAGTTCCTGTTTTTAGTCTGATGGGTAATGTGCACAGAGAAAATATGCAGACACAGAAGAAGATTATAGACAGTCAGAAAAATGGGAGGGGGGGGGGGGGGGTAGCAAAGCATCCAATAAATGATTGATTTCTTCTGCAGGAGTCGGACGCAAACACATCGCAGTCTGCCCAGCGGTCTGTCGACCTGCGTCCAGTTCGGACTTTTCTTCTTTTTAATAATAACCTCAGCGTGCAGCGCCCCCTGGTGTGTGGACAACAGCGGCACGTGTTAACCAGTAACATCTGGATGAGGTTTCTAAGCACTGCTGTGCTGAAGGTGTAAGTTTTAACAAAATGAAATGGAGTGATTTGTTTTCTAAGCAGTGATGTCAGGATATCAACCGTAGGATGGCCATTATCGCCCAAAACTCCCTGAATGAAGAGGAAACCAGTCACCCTGAGATAAACTATAACCTTCTGGTTTTATCTAAAGGTATAAACACGTATTAATCAGCTGTTTCCCCTTAACCTCTTCAAACCCCCTGCTCCTAAAAAGCACATTTGTTCCTGATTGGCCAGTTTCTGGAAGCCTGCTGAGGAGCAGAATGCCTGCACTGCATGGTTTCAGACATACAGAGGTTTGAAAATGAGTCCAATTCTCATTTCCTGAACCCCGCTGCTGTGTACTTTTAATTAAGCGATGACTTTCTCCGTTTCATCATGTTTCATGTTGTTTTTTCTGAACAAAGATCGGGATGTAATAAAGCGTCTGTTCCTGTACGTTAAACTGTCCTGCAGTCCTAGAATGACCCGTAGACGCTTCCTCCCTGATATCAGTAATGACATCATCGTTAGTGCTTTCAGTAGAACATAGACAGCGGAGGCTCATGCATGAAGGCTGTGATTTTGAGCTGTGATTAAAGAACAGGTGCTAATTATAACGGCTGTTGCGGAGCCGTGACCGGCTCGCTATATTTAGTCTGACGTGTAAAATCGCTCCTGAAGCCTGCCTGCAGGCGTGAACGCAGACGCTTTATTTTTAGAGAACAAAGAGACGCTTTGACTCAGAAGCCTGTCGAACTTCACAGCTCAGCCGTGATCAAGCACTCGTCGCTTCGGCTCCTCAGGATGAAGAGCTAAGCCTGAACCTCACCACAAACCCAGCTCGGTCTCATTTTATCCACACTCAGACTTCCCTCTCTGCAAACTTCCTGTGATGTTAATCCGCTGTGGCGGCGGCGCGTCCCATTAGTCCTCGACTCGATCCGCTCCAAATGTTAATCTCATTAAATTTACATCCGTGCGCAAAGTCCCCGAACAGCACGGCCTCGCTCTGAGAGCGCTTCAACCGACCTGCACACACCTAATGACACGTCCAGGTTTGTTACTGTTTTACACCTGAGCCCAGTCCGCTGCACGGAGAATCACAGCTTCAGACCCACAACTGCAAAATACAACCCAACCTCCAAAATACAAAGCAACGAAAGTTTCAATGTCACAGAGTAAAGGCGCTCCAAAGATAAGACAGAGGATCAGATCCCACGTACGGAAAATCTTTTCCAAGATTAAAAGTACAGTGTGGAAAACCTCACCACTAGACGTCAGTAGCAGTCAGCTGAGTTCTGTTTCTAATCCTTCTAATCCAGTGCATAATCCTAGCTACGGTGGCTGCTCTGGGACAAACATGTTGTAGGCAGCCAAAAGATATCAGAAACACGACATTTAGACTCCTCCCCATAACGGCCAGCGTGTTTCTGCTACTGTTTGTGTTTTTGGGGGTAGTATTGGACGATAAATTAAAATGGAAATCTCATATTGAACATGTTAGAAAAAAGATGGTTAAAAATATTTCTGGGTAATGTCAGAGATATACTAGATAAGGCAATGCGTATTTTATATTTCGCACTAATTTCCCCCTATCTCAGTTATTGTGCTGAGGTGTGGGGGAATTCATATGCGACTAAAATAAATGCTCTATACTTGTTACAGAAGAAAGTGGTACGAATGGTTCATAATGTTAAATATAGAGAACAAACAAATAATCTGTTTATAAAATCGAAATTGTTGAAATTTGAAGACTTAGTGAAATTACAGACATTATTATTCATGTGCAAGGCAAGAAATAACACATTACCTCTTAAGTTACAAAGTTTGTTTGTATTGTGTTCAGGAAGTGGGGACAGTAGAAGGAAGTTTGACTTTAAGCATCAGTTTGCTAAAACCACACAAAGGCAAATGTGTCCGACAGTTAAAGGTCTAAGAATCTCTTGAAGATAATCTCAAGATGCACCGTTTTAAAAGTGTTACATACTTAACAGGATAAATCAATATGAAGAACATGAAAGTAATTTGGGCTAAATGTGGAAGGAAAACATTTCATTGCCATTTAATGCTGCATATTGTGATTATACTGATTTGTTGTTTAGTTTTGCATTGTTACATAAAAATACATGTTAGAGGGTTTTTTAGGGGTTGTTGGCGCCTTCTTGTAAGAATAATTGGATTGCAGATAGGGGGCAGGCGCTAACAAGAGTTTATTCTTCTTGCTGCTCCTTTTCACCCACGGGTGCTGTGTCATATTAATGGGAAGGAGGTTCTGTATGTAGGAAACGAAACACTGTTGAACCATGTGTGAAATTAATAAAGAAATGAAATGTAATAAATATTTCTGCACAAACTAACATATTTGAATAATATCAGCACTCAGCTATAAACAGATATGTGTGAATCACATTTTCACTTTAAGCCTATCCGGTCTTTTAGTCTGATGCCATCAGCTGTTTCCAGGTCCAAACTCTGCTTCAGGTCCCAAAGTCAAACGAACACTGCAGCATCACGGAGTTAAAAACTGTCTAAATTCTTTCATCTTTAATAAAACGATCAGCGTTGCTGCTTTACCAGGTGTAACAATTAAGTTTAACATCCAGGCATCCATGAAAACAGGATTTATTCAATTCAGTTAGAAGTTAGCAGGAAGTTAGCTCGCTAGCTTCCACCGAAACATGATATAGCATGTTCTGAGAGATTTCAGAGAATTCAAACGTACAGCTCTGCTGTCACTTCAACATAAATGAAGACAGGAAACTAAACATCAGTGACGTTTGTAGAGTTAATGAAGTTGGGCTAGCTGCTATATAATGATGTGCTACGTGATCGCTAGCGACACAGTGATCACTGACTGTTTTTAGGGGCTTGTTGAGATTAAATAGAACAAGATATGTTAAAAACACAACAGCCTTAATAAACGCAGAGTAGTTTGTTCACACGTCATCACTTTTAACAACAGGATAGTGAGTGTGGGCTGTCAGCGTGCTGTGAGCCACAGCTGGTGTCCACCTGTCGGTTCGAGTTCCCTCTGACCGAGGACGTGTCGGAGATCACTGCTGTTCACTGGCTTCACCATCAAACACTATCAGACACAACATGATCAATGACAACGCACTGATTTGTTGGATGGTGTGTGTGTGCGCGTGTGTGTGCGCGAGTGTGTGTGTGTGTGTGCGAGTGTGTGTGTGTCACTCCCTCTTGGTCACATGTCCGGGATCTGTAGGTTAGGGAAGCGATTCTTCCTGGTTTCCATTGAAAGCCTGCGTGTCATTAACCAATCAGGTCAAACAGGCTGTTTAAACAGTTTTTTCTTGGATTCTTCATGTTCACCTACTTTCATCAACAATGATAAGAAGAGAAAACTTGACGTCCTGAACCAAATACGATCCATCGTCTCTTCCCTCCGACAGCAGTGCTGGGTTTAATGTGAGCTCGTTGATTATTTTCTTTTTTATCGTATTATGTCGTCTGTCAGTATCTCACATGGAAACATGTGTAAGTTTGGCTGCAGCTTAATGTTTACCAAATCGCCTAATTAGAAGTAATCTGGTGCAACGTAGGAAGAATGTATATACTTCAAATTAAAGTGCTTGGCTACAGGCTTTTATTTTGAAATGTGTGTGGCGTACAGCAGGTTGTTGGTGCTGGTGGGTATTACATGCTTTGTTAAAGCCGGATATTTAAAGCAGGAACAACACATGACAGCCGCCGCCGCTCGGTTCACCGACTTTAGCTAATGTGCTGTAATATTCATGCATCTCCCACTTAAAAAAGTCTCTCCTCCAATATTCATGAAGGTGTTTGACTCAAACTGAGAGACACAAAGTCACATTGAAACTTTTCTAAAGTCTCATCTGCACTCTGGAGGATTTCTTCTGTCTCTTTCTGCATTTCTTATTTTGAACTGTAGAAAAATATGAAGTGTTCACGCTTTGAGAAATATAAACATGCCGACCCAGAGCCGTTGCTGCTTTGTCATTAACAAACAAATCCTCCTTTTCTTTTACTGCTTCTTACTTCCTGCCTCCATCTTCATTTGCTGCTTTCGAGTTGCTGTAAACATCACAGCACCACAGCGGGACGATTCATCGCAACCAGCAGAAGGATGGTTTACTGACTCTCTCTACCCGCCCGCAAAACCACTTTGTCTAATACAGTGGGGCAAAAAAGTATTTAGTCAGCCACCGATTGTGCAAGTTCCTCCACCTAAAATGATGACAGAGGTCAGTAATTTGCACCAGAGGTACACTTCAACTGTGAGAGACAGAATGTGAAAAAAAAATCCATGAATCCACATGGTAGGATTTGTAAAGAATTTATTGGTAAATCAGGGTGGAAAATAAGTATTTGGTCAATAACAAAAATACAACTCAATACTTTGTAACATAACCTTTGTTGGCAATAACAGAGGTCAAACGTTTACTATAGGTCTTTACCAGGTTTGCACACACAGTAGCTGGTATTTTGGCCCATTCCTCCATGCAGATCTTCTCGAGAGCAGTGATGTTTTGGGGCTGTCGCCGATCAGCACGGACTTTCAACTCCCGCCACAGATTTTCTATGGGGTTGAGGTCTGGAGACTGGCTAGGCCACTCCAGGACTTTCAAATGCTTCTTACGGAGCCACTCCTTTGTTGCCCGGGCGGTGTGTTTTGGATCATTGTCATGTTGGAAGACCCAGCCTCGTTTCATCTTCAAAGTTCTCACTGATGGAAGGAGGTTTTGGCTCAAAATCTCACGATACATGGCCCCATTCATTCTGTCCTTAACACGGATCAGTCGTCCTGTCCCCTTGGCAGAAAAACAGCCCCATAGCATGATGTTTCCACCCCCATGCTTCACAGTAGGTATGGTGTTCTTGGGATGCAACTCAGTATTCTTCGTCCTCCAAACACGACGAGTTGAGTTTATACCAAAAAGTTCTACTTTGGTTTCATCTGACCACATGACATTCTCCCAATCCTCTGCTGTATCATCCATGTGCTCTCTGGCAAACTTCAGACGGGCCTGGACATGCACTGGCTTCAGCAGCGGAACACGTCTGGCACTGCGGGATTTGATTCCCTGCCGTTGTAGTGTGTTACTGATGGTGACCTTTGTTACTTTGGTCCCAGCTCTCTGCAGGTCATTCACCAGGTCCCCCCGTGTGGTTCTGGGATCTTTGCTCACCGTTCTCATGATCATTTTGACCCCACGGGATGAGATCTTGCGTGGAGCCCCAGATCGAGGGAGATTATCAGTGGTCTTGTATGTCTTCCATTTTCTGATGATTGCTCCCACAGTTGATTTTTTCACACCAAGCTGCTTGCCTATTGTAGATTCACTCTTCCCAGTCTGGTGCAGGTCTACAATACTTTTCCTGGTGTCCTTCGAAAGCTCTTTGGTCTTGGCCATGGCGGAGTTTGGAGTCTGACTGTTTGAGGCTGTGGACAGGTGTCTTTTATACAGATGATGAGTTCAAACAGGTGCCATTCATACAGGTAACGAGTGGGGGACAGAAAAGCTTCTTACAGAAGACGTTACAGGTCTGTGAGAGCCAGAGATTTTCCTTGTTTGAGGTGACCAAATACTTATTTTCCACCCTGATTTACCAATAAATTCTTTACAAATCCTACCATGTGGATTCATGGATTTTTTTTTCACATTCTGTCTCTCACAGTTGAAGTGTACCTCTGGTGCAAATTACTGACCTCTGTCATCATTTTAAGTGGGGGAACTTGCACAATCGGTGGCTGACTAAATACTTTTTTGCCCCACTGTATTAGACAAAGTGGTTTTGTCAGTGAACAAAACGCAGACTCGCGCTCTCACTCACCTGAGGACTCATTAAAAACAGCGTCGACCTCGCTCGACATCACTAATCAGGCGTTTTACATCATAAGCATATAAAAATGTTGAAACAGCTTAATAACTTCTGAGCTGGATTAAGGTTGAAGCCTCACAATAAAAAACCTACTGATGTCCGTTTTGCCGATTCTTTCCTCTGACTTGAACAAACTGGTTAGCCGTCGTTAACTGGGAAAAATGGGATCACTTTCTGTGTTCTTCTATTAACCTGACACACCTCCACCTGGTGGAGAACAGTTTCTGATGCTCCTCTGTGGCAGCTGACTCCATGTTCCCGTGACCCCGCGTTGACCTCCATGCTCCTAATTCTGAGGCCTTCTCATGAACGAGCAGCTGGACCACCTCTCAGCGCTGGTGTCCACACCACAGGGAAGCTAAGGAGGTTACAAGCATCGTTTTATTATCGTAGGGTCTGCCTTACAACATAAAGCGCCTTGAGGCGACTGCTGTGTAAATAAAATTGACTTGAATTGAAGTTTCTGTACTTATTAAATCCTGCACATGTATTTTAAATTTGGCGATGCGTGTTTACTGAATCCTTTAACTGTGGTGTCGTGATGTTTACAGCAGAAGCTCATCAAACAGGGAAACCAGTTTACGTGCTGGTTGGCCTGAACTCTTGCGGTTTCCCTCGTGTCGAAGCTCTGCTGCATGTCAGTCGCACAGAGAGAGTCGCTTTGACAGTCAGTCAGGTCGACAGCTGCCACAGAAGCAGCTGAGATGTGTTTGCATGACTCCGACTCCGTCAGAGCCGAGGCGATGAGAAACCAGACGGAGGAGCAACTGAAAGGATGACGTGAACGGACAGACAGGAAGAGAGAGAGCGACAGGAAGAGGAGGAGAGGAAAAAATGAACTCAAAGTCAACTCAAGATTGAAAAATAGAAGAAACGAAAAAGTAGAAAGTAAAACAAAAAGCACCAAAAACCTCCACCAAGACAGAAAAGTATTCCAACAATAAAACATTCATCTTCTAACAATACACAGTGATGGAAAACCATGAGACATTCAGGAGCTGCAGCACATCAGACCTGCTGGTCCTCAGTCAAGACCAGCAGGGCTTGAATTATGGCCAGGAGGTCCAGAGTCAAGACCATTCAGTCCTAAATCCAGACTAGCAGGTCCAGAATCATGATTGCTGGGTCCACAGTCAAGACCAACAAGTCCTGACTCAAGAGCAATAAGTTCAGAGTCAGGACCAGCACATCCGGGGTCAAGACAGAAAATCGAAGGTCGAGACGGGCAGGTCCAGAACTGTGGTCAGCAAGTCGAGACCAAGAGTCAAGATCAGCAGGTCTAAAATTATGACCAGTCTAGAGTTCAGTCCAGACCAACAGGTCTAGCACAGTCCAGCACAGTCCAGTCCAGCACAGTCCAGTACAGTCCAGTCCAGCACAGTCCAGTTCAGCACAGTCCAGTCCAGTCCAGCAAACGTGTGAAACCTGCTGTGAGGACAATTAAAGTGTGGCCAGAGGGGACAGAGGCAGTGCTCCAGGACAGATTTAAAAACACAGACTGGAATACGTTCACCCACACAGACCTGGACCAGTACGCCTCATCTGTACTGGATTACATCTCCGAAACCACAGAAACGGATCACCATGTACCCCAACCAGAAGCCTTGGATGAACCGGGATGTTCGTCTCCTCCTGAAGGCCCGCAACACCGCCTTTAGGTCAGGAGATGCACACGCCTGCAGCACAGCCAGGGCTAATCTAAAGAAGGGCATCAAAAAAGCCAAACACCATTACAAAAAGAAGGTAGAAGAACACTTCTCCAACTACAACCCCCGACGCATGTGGCAAGGACTCCAGACCATCACAGACTACAGGACCACCAAACCCTCCCCCGCATCCTCTGATGTCTCCTTCCTCAACGAGCTCAACAACTTTTATGCTCGTTTTGAGCGAGGGAACCCCACAACCACAACCAAAGCAGACATGACGCCAGACACCAACCTCTGACTCTCTCCCCCACCGATGTAGGAGCAGTGCTGAGCAGGATCAATGTCCACAAGGCTGCAGGTCCTGATGGCATCCCCGGGCGTGTTCTCAGAGCGTGTTCTGGGGAGCTTGCAGGAGTGCTCACAGACATATTCAATCTGTCCTTGGCCCACGCTGTGGTACCGGCCTGCTTCAAATCCACCTCCATCGTCCCGATACCCAAAAACTCCAACCCATCTTGCCTCAATGACTACCGCCCAGTAGCACTCACCCCCATCATCACTAAGTGCTTAGAGCAGCTGGTCCTAGCACACTTCAAATCCTGTCTCCCCCCCACCCTGGACCCCCACCAATTCGCATACCGCCAGAACAGGAGCACAGAGGATGCAGTCTCCATCGCACTGCACTCTGTCCTCTCACACCTGGACAACAACAACACCTACGCCAGAATGCTGTTTATAGACTTCAGTTCAGCGTTCAATACAATCCACCCCTCACAACTCATCAGGACACTGACAGACCTGGGCATCAGCTCCCTCATCTGCAAATGGTTACTGGACTTCCTGACCAACCGCCCCCAACATGTCCGGCTGGATAACCACTGCTCATCTACAATCACGATGAACACCGGTGTACCACAAGGCTGTGTGATGAGCCCTTTCCTCTACTCCCTCTTCACCCACGACTGCAGACCTGCTGATGGTTCCAACACCATCATTAAGTTTGCAGATGACACCACGGTGATTGGCCTCATCAGTGACAACGATGAGGCCGCCTACAGGGAGGAGGTGGATCGTCTGGCTGAGTGGTGCGACAGAAACAACCTGCTGCTTAACACCGAGAAGACCAAGGAGCTCATCGTGGACTACAGGAGGAATGCTGACCCACATCCACCCATCCACATTAAGGGGACGGCTGTGGAGCGTGTGAGCAGCTTCAAGTTCCTGGGAGTCCACATCTCCGAGGATCTCACCTGGACGACCAACTGCTCCAAGCTGGTCAAGAAGGCTCACCAGCGCCTCTTCTTCTTGAGGACTCTGAGGAAGAACCACCTGTCCTCAGACATCCTGGTGAACTTCTATCGCTGCACCATCGAGAGCATCCTGACCAACTGTATAACAGTCTGGTACGGGAACTGCTCTGCCTCGGACCGGAAGGCGTTGCAGAGGGTCGTGAAAACTGCCCAGCGCATCGCCGGAGCACCACTTCCTGCCATAAAAGACATCTACAGGAAGCGGTGTCTGAAAAGGGCTGGGAAAATCATCAGAGACCCCAGTCACCCATCACATGGACTCTTCACCCTCCTGCCCTCTGGGAGGCGCCACAGGAGCCTCCGGACTAAGACCACCAGGTACCGGAACAGCTTCTTCCCCACAGCTGTCAGACTCCTGAACTCTGCCTCCTGACCAACATTAAACTCATGGACTGAACATACACACACCCACAATGGACAACTGTACCCTCAAACACACAATAATAACATGGACTGAACCACCACTCACAACCACTAGCACTTTATATAGCCTCTGTAGAAACTATCCACACCCTCACTTATCTTAACTGCACTACTGTATAGCTCTGTGTAAATAATCATTCTGTACATTCGATAATCTTTAACCCTACAACTGTTTACAACTTGCATAGTTCCCATTTCTGTATAGCTGTATATCTCAGTGTTACATCCTGGGAGGCTGTGGGAATGTGTGGGCGTGGTGTTGTCTTCTCCCTCTCCTCCTCCTTCGTTCTGGCCCCTCCCCTTGTCTCTCTCTGCCCCTGCCTTCTCCTTAGGTCACACCTGCTGCTCATCTGCTCTCGTTACAACCAATTACCCTTAGGGGTGATATAAGCTGGAGAAGAGCAGTGTGGAAGAGGAGGGAGAGGTTTCTGGTGGATTTCCTCTGTGCTGGTCAGAGTGTGCTACTGGCTTAGGTGTGGAACAGCCTGCTGCGTGTGGCTCTTTGTGAGTAGTGTTTAACTGAGCAGTGATTGCCCATGAGTGACGGCGGCCTTCATTAGTTTGTGTGGCCTGCCTGGATATTGTTTGCTAGCAGCGTTGCTGTCTCTTTCTGTTGAAGCCTTAAATTCAAATTCAAATTCAAATTCAAATTTTATTTGTCACGTACACAGTCATACACAGTACGATATGTAGTGAAATGCTTGGACAACTGCTCGTGACCTAAAGAAAACAAAAAAGGAAAAGGCTATGAATAAGATAGGAAATAAATATGAAAAATTAAAAAGGGTAAATTTAACTAGGAAGGAATAGAATATAAATTAAGGTTAAAAATGAAATAACTGTACAACACAAATTAGAATGAAGGGTAAATTTAACTGGGAAGAATAAGATAAAATATATAAATTAAAGTTGAAAATAAAATAACTGTACAACAAAATACACAATATAGAACTATATAAGAATGTATGAAGGAATCTAAATATAAATAAATATATACACAATAACAGCAGCTGTACAAGTATTAACTGGAAATGAAGAATATAGTGACCAGTGTTGTGCAAAAACAATGTCCAGAAAGTCCAGTGTGTGTGTAAGAACCATATGTGTGGGTCAGTACTGTGTGGTGGTGTGATTGAGAGACCGTATCGCCTGCGGGAAGAAGCTCCTCCTCAGTCTCTCTTATTGTTGCTTTCTTTGTTGAAGTGGTCATTACCACTTTGGGTTGATCTCCCTGATTTCTCATTAAAGCAGCGGTGCTGTCTCCTTTTGTTGTTGCCATTTATATGATTATTGAGGTGTTTGCCTACAATAAAGATCTATTTTATGTTAAATACCTCTGCCTGGCGTTCTTTTCATTCCACCTGGATCTAACTGTTACTGTCCCCCACCCTCATCGCCTAGACTTTTATGTGGGGACGTAACACTCAGATTCCTGTAAAGTTATTTATTTCATATTCTGTATAGTTTTTCATATTTATATCCTGTTCATAGCCTGTACATAGCTTGTACTCACTACAGCCTGTACATACTTATAGTTATAGAATATTCACAACATACTTCATACCGTGTACATTATAACATACCATAATAGACCCATTTCTGTAATATACTCACATATCTATATTATTGCTATTATTGCTATTATTGCAGCCCAGTCCAGCACAGTCCAGTCCAGCAAAGTCCAGTCCAGCACAGTCCAGTCCAGCACAGTCCAGTCTAGTCAGTAAAACCTCCTGGATCTGCATTTCACACATGGAGGTCATGTTTGATCATGTTTGTGATTCTTATCCTGGTTTGGATCACGTGTGGCATCAGGTGTTTATTGAGAACATAAAAACCCGGGGCAGTGAGCAGCTTCAGCTACACACAGGTCAGCTACTGAAAATAAAAGCAGAGATCGATCATTCTGCCTCATCTGGTTCTTTATGATCCATGTAAACAGAAAACCTGTAAAACCTCTTGGTGGAGATAAGAAAAGAAAAAGAACACAATAGAAAATAAAGAAAAAGGATGAAAGAGAAGCTGCTGTGAAGCATCTGGCAGAAAGAATATTAAAGCTAATGAAGGACAATGAAGGACAGATGAAGGAAGGATGAAGGAGAGATGAAGGAGGGACGAAGGAAGGATGAGGGAGCGATGAAGTAGCAATCCTGGAGAAATTACAGAGCGATGATGGAGGGATGAAGGCCTCTCACACAGCAGCTCATTATTTATCATGCAGCTAAACTACACAAACCTGCATCTGAATAACGTGCGCCCACACACACACACACACACACACGTGATGTGCAGCACATTGAGACTGCATGTCCGTGTCTATGAGCTCATATGTGGGCGTGTCCTTGCTGACCTTGGTCTCACGCTCCTCCAGCAGGGTCTCCAGTCTCTTCTGGGCGGCTCGGCCCTCGTGGTCGTCGCTCACGATCAGGATGATGTGATTCCACCTGAACTCCCTCATCAGGTCGAACCACACCTGTGCCTGGTGGGAGTATGGAGGCACCGTCCTCAGGAACGACAGGTGGATGCTCTGCACGAGAGGAGGTGGAGGAGGTTAACCCAACAGGTTCTTACTCTACTTTGATTTTATCCAGAAACATCCATCCTTCACATGTATGATGAGTTGACATCATAACGAACCAGAGATCAGGAAGAAGCTCTACAGAACCAAAAGCCAGAAAAGCGATAATATGATCGTCTGCAGAAACATAACAGCTGCTATAAAAAGATTAGCCAATACTTCCTTAACACGTTTATCAAACACTGTACTGCTGAGTGAAAGGACACAAAGAACAAAACAGATGTAGTCTGGCTTACTGCAGCTGCCTCCACCTGAAAAATGTGTGAATATTTCATGTGTATAAAACCTGGTGAGGAACCAGAGCGCTGTTCACTGGGAGCACTGGGATATCCTATGGTAGGAAGTCCTGCCATTAATTAATGCTTCGATCTTAAATATGATCAACCTATCTCTAATGATCAGCTATGTACCACAGGCCTTCAAGCTGGCTGTAGTTAAACCTTTACTCAAAAAGCATCTCTAGACCCAGCAGTCTTAGCTAATTACAGGCCAATCTCCAACCTTCCTTTATATCAAACATCCTTGAAAGAGTAGTTGTCAAACAGCTAACAGATCATCTGCAGAGGTTTATTTGAAGAGTTTCAGTCAGGTTTCAGAGCTCATCACAGCACAGAAACAGCTTTAGTGAAGGTTACAAATGATCTTCTTATGGCCTCTGACAGTGGACTCATCTCTGTGCTTGTCCTGCTAGACCTCAGTGCAGCGTTCGATACTGTTGACCATAATATCCTATTAGAGCGATTAGAACATGCTGTAGGTATTACAGGTACTGTGCTGCAGTGGTTTGTATCATATCTATCTAATAGACTCCAGTTTGTGCATGTAAATGGAGAGTCCTCTTCACACACTGAGGTTAATTATGGAGTTCCACAGGGTTCAGTGCTAGGACCAATTCTGTTTACATTATACATGCTTCCCTTAGGCAGTATCATTAGAAGACATAGCATACATTTTCACTGCTATGCAGATGGCACCCAGCTCTATCTGTCCATGAAGCCAGATAACACACACCAATGAGTTAAACTGCAGGAATGTCTTAAAGACATAAAGACCTGGATGGCCGCTAACTTTCTGCTTCTTAATTCAGATCAAACTGAGGTTATTGTACTCGGCCCTGAAAAGCCTAGAAATATGGTATCTAAGCAGATTCTTCCTCTGGATGGCATTACCTTGGCCTCCAGTAACACTGTGAGGAACCTTGGAGTCATTTTTGACCAGGACATGTCCTTCAACGCACATATTAAACAAATATGTAAAATACATGCGTTTGCTGTCGCATTTTATTTGTAGTGTGAACAAGCAGACAAAACAATCGGATTTCATCAAGAAATTGGAATTGAGCATTAAGACCTTTGAGTTCACCTTTGCCTCAGTGAGTCCTGCATTTTGGGTCCTTCCTTCCTGCACACAGCTATGACACATACAAGGTCTTAAATAATCAGGCCCCATCTTATCTTAATGACCTTGTAGTACCATATCACCCTATTAGAGCACTTCGCTCTCGCTCTGCAGGCCTACTTGTTGTTCCTAGAGTATTTAAAAGTAGAATGGGAGGCAGAGCCTTCAGTTTTCAGGCCCCTCTTCTGTGGAACCAGCTTCCAGTTTGGATTCAGGAGACAGACACTATCTCTACTTTCAAGATTAGGCTTCAAACTTTCCTTTTTGCTAAAGCATGTAGTTAGGGCTGGACCAGGTGACCCTGAATCCTCCCTTAGTTATGCTGCAATAGACGTAGGCTGCCGGGGATTCCCATGATGCACTGGGTGTTTCTTCTTCACTCACTATGTGTTAACAGACCTCTCTGCACCGAATCATACCTGTTATTAATCTCTGTCTCTCTCCCACAGCATGTCTTTATCCTGTCTTCCTTTGCTTTTGTTTGAACTCTTATTCAGCCAAATAAAGGCTCGCTTTTGTTATCATCCACCTCCATCCTTGTCTGTATTCTGGGTCCACATTCACCTGATTCCACGCCGTTCACCTCTGCAGACGTGACACCTTTTGTGATTTTTCACTCGTTCTGTGTGTTTTCTGATTGGGACACCTGGATGTCATCTGCATAAAAGTGAACTTTCCTGATTTTCACTCCAGTGGAGAAAATTCAGAACCAAGATGAAAGGCTCTGACGAATAAAACAGTGATGGATGCAAACAGCTGTGTAAAGAACCAGGATCAGATCCTCATGTGAGCGTTGCAGCTCAGACCGTCAGCGCTCTGCTGTAACAGACCGACCGAGCTAACCTTATCAGAGTAGATGGACATGCGTGTCGTCAGGCCGACCACGGGGATTCGGTAGAAACCGGCGGTGTAGGAGACGGGCGTTGGAGTCAGGTGGTCGTTGGACTGTGGAGGATGGCTGACCAGAATGGCGTACACCTACAGAGTAAGACAAACACATCTCAGTTCAGATGTCCGTGTACCACACAGAAAGGTCGAGTAGAAAGTAGCGCCGGCGGGTTTGATGGATTTTTCTAGAATTACTATTTGATGTTAGAGGTCTGCAGAAAAGCAGCAGTGAGCTGTGGTTTCTGGAGACACGTAGCACATCTGTAGCACATCTGTCACATTAGCTGGAACTTTTTATGATTTCTCAGTTATTCGGTGGGTTTTCCCTTGTTTTCAGTGAGACAGAGAAATGTTTCATGTTAATCAGTCCTTTGTGTCTAATGACTGGCCCTGTGATGCAGACGCAGGATTTTTCCACGATGCAAACAGCAAACGCTGCAGAGTAACTGCTGGGAACAAATCCTGCTCTGTGAATCCTACGAGCCAAACGATCCAGGACGTTCACATGTAACAAAGCGTAAAACGTTCAAATCGGCCGTAAGACCTTTGATACTAACTCAGGTTACAGTTCAGTGCACACATTTCTGCCTCACACATAAGATGTTAATGATACAGATGAAAAGATTCTTAAAATTACATTTGATGAGTTTATTCTTCATATTTGTGTAAATGATGAAGGCAATTTTTCCTTCAGTTCAATCTTTGCAGTTAGATGTAGAGAACGAGGAATCTGCTCACAGCAGCTTTGCTGACAGGTTTGTGTCCAACAGCAGGATGACTGTAGGCCGTTACACTCGTGTTTGCACTGCGTCCTGTAGTAAAACCTGCACATGTGTTTGGATCAGTGAGATCAAAGTCATCCCAGGCTGCTGAGTAACATTTAAAAAAATGATAAAAGTTTTGTCTGCAGTTTGAAATCAGTCAAATAATATAAAATGCTGGTTTCACTGGTATAAACCAACTCCGCCCGTGTTGTGAAGGTTCAGACTGGTCGGTGTTTATGACGAGTAAAATCATCCTTCCTGGATCCCAGTTTGAGAAATGGTTCCATTTCACCAGCTTCAGAGAAACGTCAGCGATCTGCAGAGAAACTTTTATGTCCTGCCGAGTGTTTGCAGCTTTAGACAGAAATCAGAGAGCGTGAGCTGAAACTCTTACGTCACTACGCCTGCCGACGCTCTAGCAGAATAACTTTGTGGTGAATCACCGAGCAGCTCGATTGTATTTAAAATCGGACCTGAAGAAAATGAAGTAAACACTGGATGTGTCTCGGTTCAGATACTTCTGTTAGTACACTTGTGTGACTTGTGTAGTACTTGAAAGGGTCATGTTATCAAACTTTAGACTAAACATTTAAATTCTGTTCAGCAGAACCCGCCCCCCATCAAGGAAAAAGCCGAGGTGGTCGGTCGTTAAAATGCTTAATCCTTGCTAATGCTAGCTGTGTGTCCACACAGTGCACAGGTAAATGATCTCAGATCAGTGAAAGCAGCAGCAGCTTGTCAGTGATGCTGGTCTCCCATCAGTCTCTCATCAAACAGATTTAACAACCAGAAAATGCTTCTGGTCTCAGCTTGACACGGACACATCAAAATGACAGGAACCACAGCTTCCAGAGTTATTCGTGCTTCCAGAGACAGCAGCCCGCTGTGACCACTTATGTAACCATCAACAGACTGGATACAAACAACGCTGGAGGGCTGAATGTCGTTTGAACGTTAAGGAGAGCGAGGTCTACTTTTGGACTTCACTTGACCAGCACTGCCTGCCTTGCTTGCCCAGACTGATTGCTGGTGGCACCTGCGGCTGCCCAGTCCGGGCATTATTGTGCTCTGCATGTGTGAAAGTGCTCAGACTTCTTGTCACTTTTGCAGTTTAAAGCTCTTTTTTCCCCTACAGGTGTTGTATTACAATTAAACGCATGTAGTGTCTTTGTACAGTGTTCACAGTGAAAGCAGCGTTATCCTGAACGTTGTCATTTATGTTAATAATCAAAAGATCTTTTAAAACACAGATGCCAGTAACGATGTTTAGTGTGATTGCTACAATAAATAAAACCAACTAAATGAATAAAACATTATGTTCATTCTGATAGTGTCATTAATAATTCTGTGTATCTAATTCATCTTCTTAATAATTCATTCATGTAAGACGAGTCATTCATACTGTACACTCATTGGCCCCTTTGTTCAACTGCCTGCTAACCTAAACATCTAACCAGCCAATCACATGGCAGCAACTCAGCGCATTCAAGACGACCTGCAGAGGTTCAAACTAAGCATCAGTAAGTACGCGATGCGACTGCACAGTCGGTCGTCTCAGTGTGTCAGAAACGAAAACATCTCCAGAGTTTACAGACAAACAAATAAAATAAAAAGAACAAACACACGCAGTCGGCAGCAGTTCTCTGGGAGAAAATGCCCTGCTGACATCAGAGGTCAGAGGTCAGAGACAGACTGCTTTCAACTCATAACCAAAGGTTGCATACGAGCATCTCTGAACAGCAGACGGGCGCATTCACAAAAACCGGACGACAGAAGACGAAAAAACATTTCCTGGTCTGACGATTCTCCGACGGCATCCCACCTTTACCCTTCACTGGTGTTCAGGCTGGTGTGACGTCGTGAGGCAGATTTTCAGGACCAGCTGAGCATCATCTGAACTCCCGAGTGTTGCTGCTGACCACGTCCATCCTGTCATGACCACAGCCCTGATGCCTGCTTCCAGCACGCTCCGTGGCAAAAGGTCAGATTATCTCAAACTGTTTCCTGAACAGGAAGATGAGTCCGCTGTACTCAGACCGCCGCTACTGTCAGCAGATCAAAGAGTTTGTGTTGGTGCACGTTACTTCAATAGTGTCCTGTTTTATTCAGTTGCTTCTTCCACTGCAAGAGTGCAAGACCATCTGAGGCTCTTAGTGTGAAGGGCAACAGGAAGGAACAAATGTTTTCTGGTCTGGACATCAGGCACAGACAGAAGGAGTGTGAGACGTGGACTCCCGTCTCCTCTGAGCTCGGAGGAAGCTGCGGCTTTTACAAGTATGAAGCCGACGTTCGCCTCATGACCTCAGACTGAGCTGGATATCATTTCCACAGGCAGACTCTACCTGTTAACAGCTTCTGTTCATCCTGATATGATGGATGCATCATCGTATCATGTTTTTAATAAACTAACCGCAGTGAAAGCACGTTTTCTTTTCCCTGTCAGCAGCACAAACAGGACCTGTGACCACATGAAACCACCAGCAGCTGCTCAGCCGAACCAAGCAGCTTGCAGCAAACACAGTTACAGGCCTGCGCTGTAATCCCTGCATCTCTCTGGATGGATTACATCTGCGTTCCTGCAGACAGAGAGAGAGAGGACGGTAATCTGACGTCCATCGCTCCCTCTGACACATCGACGCCATGTTGGCCTCATTTCTCCACAAAGGAAACAGGTTACAGAGCCCGTGTTGGATGAATAGTCTTTTCTCTGATGGTTGCACATAAAGACACATAAATATTTCTGATGCACTCAAAGAGCAGCTGTTTGCTGACAATCTGACAGGATTTGATTTGATTGCATCTGTTTGAAATCATTGTAATATCTTTTTAAAGGCACAAAAACACTGCTTGTTTCTATGCTTTCGTTCTGAGATGGATGGCTACTCTGTTACGCACTGCTTCCATCGTACAGCGAGGAGGTGTTTGCCCTCTTCCTGTGTTTTTCCATGTTTGACACATTTGAACGTTTCAGATCATTAAACAAATTTAAATATTAGACAAAGATTAGCACAAGTAAACACAAAAAATCCAAACCTACATGTGACCTCTTGGTCGTCGCTGCACTCTTGGGGTAATTTTGGTCGGCCGGCCACTCGTGGGAAGGTTCTCCACTGTTCTGTGACAGTGTGTGGTTAAAGGCTCTCACTGTGGGTCGCTTTGTCCAATATTTACATTTGTTTCACTCGCTGGACCCACGTCCTCATTTTATGTTTGACAGCGTTTTAGTAGGTAAAGGTGATGCTTGGGCATGAGCTGAGCTGCGGTTTGGGGAAGGCTTTGAGGGGGCCTGGCGATGGCTCCCGGGCCCAGCAGATCCCCACGTACTGAACAGAAGTGAAGAAGTTACAGAATTGAAAAGGGGAGGAGCACGTAAACGAGAATGACAGCTTGCAGGACTGGGGGAACCTGTACAGATGAGGACCGGAAGGAGCATGTTTGGAGGCGTGGTCCCGCTCCTGAAATTCCCATACATAATCTCCAATTAATGATGTGAAACATTAAAGTGTGACAAACCTTTAAAAAAGTAATTGGAAAGGGGAAAATCGCTTCAACAGCACTGTAAGTATAAATCCCCGCTCGCCCCTGCAGGCGGTCAATCCTCCAAGCTCGGGTCCTGGAAGTCCCACAGGATCTTAGCTCGGTCATTCTCCACCACCCTTGGGGGCATCTCCCATTTTGACCTCGGGACTTCCAGGTTATACTCGGCACAGATGTTCCTGTACACTATGCCGGCCACTTGGTTATGGCGTTCCATGTATGCCTTGCCTGCTAGCATCTTGCACCCTGCTGTTATGTGCTGGATAGTCTCTGGGGCATCTTTACACAGCCTGGGGTCTTGCCTGGTGTGATAGACCCCAGCATCTATGGATCTTGTGCTCAGAGCTTGTTCTTGTGCTGCCATGATTAGTGCCTCTGTGCTGTCTTTCAGTCCAGCTTTGTCCAGCCACTGGTAGGATTTCTGGATATCAGCCACCTCCTCTATCTGCCGGTGGTACATACCGTGCAGGAGCCTGTCCTTCCATGATGGTTCCTCGTCTCCCTCCTCTTTCTTGGGTTTCTGCTGCCTGAGGCATTCACTGAGCACTCGGTCAGTTGGGGCCATCTTCCCAATGTATTCTTGGATGTTCGTTGTCTCATCCTGGACTGTGGTGCTGACACTCACCAGTCCCCGGCCCCCTTCCTTCCGCTTAGCGTACAGCCTCAGGGTGCTGGACTTGGGACCTGCCTGACCCTCTGCAGGTACTTGGTGGTTGCAGCCTTTCTAGCGGCCTCTTCATGGTTCCCATTCGCCTGTAGGATCCCCAGGTACTTGTAACCGTCCTCTGTGTCTGCAATGTTGCCTTCTGGTAGTTCAATCCCCTCAGTTCTGACTACCTTCCCTCTCTTTGTTATCATCCGACTACACTTCTCCAGCCCGAACGACATTCCAATGTCATTGCTGTATATCCTGGTGGTGTGGATCAGTGAATCGATGTCTCGTTCACTCTTGGCATACAGCTCAAAGCTATTCAAGTTTTAATCTTGTGCAGTCGGGCAGTGAGGCCTTCAGATGGTTTACATAAATCTTACGTCTGCATAGAGGTCTGAGATTACTTCTCCTAAAAAAGTCACTAAATCAGACTGAGTCAGTCTTCAGGTCCACAAACAGGACAGAAGACTGAATCATGTTTGTGTAAAAATGAGAAAATACGACACGTTTTACAGTAATTTGGGAAACAGACTTCTCTCGTTTCAGCTGATTTGTGTCCATGTACAAAGCGAAGATTTTCTTTCCTAAAATAGGGAAACGTTCACATTACGACTGCCATGTTGAATCATTTCACCGATGGATTAACTGAGCAGTTTTCTTATTAACAGCTTTGTTTTCTCTGCCCCTGTACAGATGTCCTCCTGGTGGCAACAGATGACATTATGTTCCCAAATATTAAAAACGTACGAGCCCAGTCAGTTTAACATGAGTGCAGTGATTGTTATTCTGCTGTTGCTCTCAGTTTTACTCTCACTCTGATTATAATTATGAAACACGAGCACACCCACCCCCACATGTCTCTGCACATACTGAAAGAATCAGCGTGACATAAATAAATCTGCCACGGCTGAAGTCTGAAGATGGCCTGACGAACAGAGTTTAACCAAACACGACTGAGATCATCCTGAAACTAGATGGAAACAGCTGCTACAAATGTGACAACTTTATTGATACACGATCAGAAAACCAAGCGCGCTGTTTTGATCTTGTGGGATTTTAACTCCATCGCCTCAAATTTCACAACATATACATCGTGCAGCGATTTTACCCAGGACGCCATTTTGGCCCCGTAGACATTCATCTGAAACGGTTGCCTAGCAACATGTAGTGTTTACACTGTGGTGCGCTCTGTGGCCGCACAGGAAGAAGGTCCTGAGTTTGAATCCAGGTGTAGTTCGTTCTGCGTGGCCGCGTGTCCAGGTGCACCCAGTGAACCTGCAGTGAGCGTCTGCTGCCAGATGGGGGCAGTGTGAGCAGCTCTGCTTGTTCTGTTGTTCGTCTGTTTTTCTTGCTTCTCTCAGTCCAGGTGAACTCCCTTACCTGTTCAGCTCGCTTATCAACCAATCAGAATTTGACCAGCATACAGCGTCCTGTACGTCACCTCTGCAGCCATGAAACGAGTTTTATCCTGTTCTAATCCAGCTGAGGACGCTCTGACGTTTTGATTTTTAATGTTCCTGTAATTAACTCATTCAGACGTGTTGGCGCTCGTGTTGTTTTGGACTCTCTTTTTATAAATGACATAAAAATATGAGAACAATGTAATGATGTGAGCTAATAACACGAGAATTCAATGATCTAAATACATTTCATGGGTAATGATTATTTTATCTGACAACTAATTACATTCATTTTCATTTCATTTAGACCAAAATCAGCATTTCGCTTCGTTACGAGATGACTTCTGTGAAGCTGCTGCTGTTGTTGCAGGACAGGGTCATGACCCCCAACCACCCCACCAGTAAACCTGTCAAAATAAAAGTCATCCTGCAGTGAAATCAGAATAAATCATGTCATCTGAGATCATGTTTGATCACTGAGGTTAGGTTAACAGAGGAGACAGATTTTCACATTCAAACCTCCCATAGTTCTGTCGGGGCTTTTACTGTGAAAGGTAAACAGGAAGAGTTTCGTTTCACCATGAAAGTTGCAGCAGTTTAGGCCGTTTACGACCTCAGCGATCATGTGACCAACTCCGACAGAACCAGGCTCAGGGCGGGGCGGGGATAAGACATTTCTGAGTCAGGTTTGAGGGGTCATGTGACAGCAGGTGCTCACCTGGTTGGAGATGAGGTCCTCGCAGACAGAGAGTGCCATCTGGATGGCGTTGGCCTTGTGCGTGACGGAGATGGCGTTCATCTTGAACTTGTCCTTCCCGTACAGAGCGTTGGCCTGACTCACCGCCTCCTTGAACACCTGCTCGTATCGCTTCTGACTCAGCACGGCGCCCACATTCACCAGCCGCGGCTCGCAGCCGCACAGCGCCACCGAGCAGCACTGCAGCACGGCCAGGAGCAGCACGCCGCACAGCTCCACTGAGGGGAGGGGAAAGGAAGTGCATTACTAAAGGGACGATTTAGTCCCACCGTGGGGTCCTCAGATACGCCTGAGGGGACGCAGACGTCCAGACTGGCGTTTAAATGATGTCGTAACCCCGACTTAATCTCATAATCTGGATTTTTTTTTAAGGCTTCCATCGTCTTTTTTTTCTTGGTAATCGCAAAAAGATTTTTTAATTTTAATTTTCAAACAAAATGAAATTGATTTGATGTTAGCAGCTCTGCGTCAGGTCAGACGCTCGATGTGAACATTCAAAATCAAAAGCATGTGAAACAACATGAAGGAAGATACAGAAGATTTGTCTCGTGACCTGATGATGTCACCTGAACCCTTCTTATCCCGGCGCTGATGTCATCATTCAACGGTTTATAAGGGGTCATTAAAACAAACGTGGGCGTGGTGAAGGCCGCCGTCAGTGCGTGACTTCCATCAGTGCAGTATGATAATAAAGATTTGTTTTGTTATATATTTTGGATTTTAATGTCAGAATTTACAGTTTTTACTCCATGATCTGGAGACTGCTTTTACATTTCCAGATTTTTATCTCGTGTTTTTTTTGTAATTTGTTTACAGTTTAAACAGACAATAAGAATTTGATCTTTTCATTTGAATTTATGTTTTATAATCAGGAAGTCTGACACTGGAGGACAAGTGTGAGGCGACCGTGGACGAATCAAAGAGTCTGAATCCTTCGATAAAGAAGCTAAAGTGAAGAAAAGTAGGAACGTGTGGTGGAGGTCAGCTGAGACGGAGGTGTGCGCACTTTGAGCTTCTGTGGGGAGGATTCAAAAAGCGATGCAGGTGGAAGTTTATCATTGGTGTTCCAGACCAGGAGTCTGCGTGAAGTGCTCGTGTTCAGTCACATTTCTGTGGAGACACTCGGGAATAGTGACAGGCGGAGCAGACGGCTGTAAAAACGGGAAAAATCTCACAGCAGACTCACACAAACACAGAGAAATGAAGCTGAAACAAACAGAAGTGCCAAACACACCTGCAGAGACACAAAATGGCTCCATGAAGAAAATGAGACATGCAGAGACGACTAAACCTGGAGACGGACAGACCGCGAACCACAACGACTGAGAGCCAAACACAAAATGACGACTGCAAAGCTGCAAAACCTCCGAACAAGACCAAAAATGTAACAAAAAAACCTCAAGAGACACAAGATGAAGGCATCCAGAACCACAACAGCTGCAGGGAGACAAAGTGCACACACCAAACGAGCACAAAAACACAACATGAGACAAGAAGACACAAACGTGTCAGAGACGCAAAACTGAAGAACAAAGCTCAGGGGGGACAAATCTGACAGCAGGAAGTGAAACACAAAGACACACAAGAAATACAGGAACATGCCTCAGAGCACAGACACACAAAACACCCAGAAAACCCCCAAAATCTACCCGACCTGCTCTGAGTCCAGTCTGAGTCCAGTCTGAGACCAGCTCTGAGTCTGGTCTGAGTCCAGTCTGAGACCAGACTGATCTAGTCTGAGTCCAGTCTGAGTCCAGTCTGAGACCAGCTCTGAGTCCAGCTCTGAGTCCAGTCTGAGACCAGCTCTGAGTCTGGTCTGAGTCCAGTCTGAGACCAGACTGATCTAGTCTGAGTCCAGTCTGAGTCCAGTCTGAGTCCAGTCTTAGACCAGCTCTGAGTCCAGTCTGAGCCCGGTCTTAGACCAGCTCTGAGTCCAGTCTTAGACCAGCTCTGAGTCCAGTCTGAGACCAGCTCTGCGTCCAGCTCTGCGTCCAGTCTGCGACCAGCTCTGAGTCTGGTCTGAGTCCAGTCTGAGTCCAGTGTGAGACCAGACTGATCTAGTCTGAGTCCAGTCTGAGTCCAGTGTGAGACCAGCTCTGCGTCCAGCTCTGCGACCAGCTCTGAGTCTGGTCTGAGTCCAGTCTGAGACCAGACTGATCTAGTCTGAGTCCAGTCTGAGTCCAGCTCTGAGTCCAGTCTGAGTCCAGTCTGAGACCAGCTCTGAGTCCAGCTCTGAGTCCAGCTCTGAGACCAGCTCTGAGACCAGCTCTGAGTCCAGTCTGAGACCAGCTCTGAGTCCAGGTCCAGTTTGTGTCACGTTGCAGGACACTTGCTTTGCTCAGAGCCGTACTCAAACAAAAATACTCAGTTACTCTGCAGTTACTCCCTCTGATCTTGTTATTTATTTTTATTTTTTGTAAAAACCCAAACGAATCAATAAAGTGTAAAAACAGTCACGTGGTTCTGCCCGCGGTCATTCATACAGCACATTTACAGCACAATAAACACTCACTGATCCGGTCCTGCGGTTCTGGATCCGTTACTCGGCCTCCTGTTGATTTCTGTTTTGTCCTCCCGTGTTTCCGTGGGCCCGGTTCGGTGTGTCCGTGGGTCTGAGTCTGCTGCTGTTTATGACTGAGAGCCGCTGGAGCCCCGTGACACCGAGATCGCTGGGGTCCGGGTCGGACCGTCACGGACAGCCCGGTTCTCCCGGGCTCGGTGCTGTTGCTCCGGGTCCGGGTCTCCTCCGTTTCGGTACGCTCGCGGAATTCCAGGTGACCTGATGCTCACGAGCCCCTCTGCTCTGTCCTTGGATCACTGACGCTCGCTCCCAGCTTCCCGCGCGTTCACAAGCGGAGGAGAGGGAACGACAGCCACAGGAGCACGGGCACGAGCGTCGGAAATCCCGTCGCGTTCACGTCCGTCTGTCCGTTTTTCAGTGATTTATTGAAAATGTTCAGCATGACACCGACACTAAATCTAACGACCAGCGTGACGTGTCACCTGTTTATTGGCTGCTGGGAGGATCTGCATCACATGACCTTCATCAACAGATGGAGCTGCTCCATGCTGAGCGTGAGGAGGACACGATGTGATGATGGAGGATCCAAAATCACGGCTGTCATCAACATAGTCAATGACCATCTGTGAGCAGGAGGCTTCATATTTACACAGACTGGATATAAAGGATGGACACAGTCAGGACAACAACAGGGGGCGCTGTGTGCTCAGCCTCCTGACTTCCACCTGCTTGTAAAACAGAGGTTCCCAAAGTGTGGGGCGGGGGGCGGGATGAATTTTTAAAAAAAGAAAGAAAAAAGAGCGCTTGGACACTGGTACATGGACAAGTTTCTGACGGGGCTCCCACACAAACGCAAAGCAGGAGATGAAGCATCGCTGAATATGTTTCCAAACCAACTTCATTCTAAACCAAAGACTAGAAAACCTGGTGAAGCAAATCTGCCCTTTGGCTTCACCTGCACAGGTGCGGAGGTAGGTCTCCCTGCAGGATTGGGTTTCCCTGCATCGGGAGCAGCGCTGGGCTGTTTAAATCACGGACAAACAGGATCCCACATTCTTGATTTTTAGTTCACAACCACTTGTTGTAATGACTAACTGCTCCTGACATGTTGGAGATGTTTGCTCTTTATACAGTAAAGTTACAGCAGGATGCAAATAACATCAGGCTGATCCTGCCACGGTTTGTTCCCTCTGTCACAGACAAACAGGATCCCACAGCTATTTATGTTTTTGGACACATTTTGCACAGAGAGGCATTTTTTGAATAATGTATTGATGCAATGTTGAACATTATTACACAGGAAAAAACAACTACATGTAAAATAATGACACCGTGACGCCTCTGCCTTTGTAAATGGAGGGACAGTAACTGCGTGTAAAACCTGCAGACAGTCAGATTAACAGCATTTCGTCTCTATCATTCTGCAACTCATCCCATGTAAGCAATAACGTGGCCACAGCGTGACGTGAAAAAAGACACATAGCTTTGACGCTGCGTGACCAACTCTGTATTCCTCGTCCACGTAAACGCAAAAAAGGAGTTTAAAAACATCAGTTTTCGGTGATTTGAAACATCGTTTACGTGTCCAAACACTTAGAAACAGCTGCGTAGATTTTCTTGTAAAACAAAGGGTGGCCTAGCAAAAAGAGTTTGGGAACCACTGTCCTAAAACAATAACTAAAAACGACTCTGACAACCTTCACATGATTTTATTGCGTGCTGATTGGACCGTTGAAGGTTTAGGATGGTGCTCGTTTCCAAGCAATGACTCCAGCAGGTGATAGGAGCGTAGTTAGTCCAGCAGGAACTTCCGCCCGCCGGAGGCTGCCCTCATGTGGACATTAGATGAACTCAGAGGTTCGGTTTATAGAACGTCTTCCTAAACTGTGAATGTGCAGTGAAGTGTGCTGACCGCACGCTGAGGGCTGTGTGAGCGCTCGCAGAGCAGCAGCAGAAGAAGAACCCAGCGCTCTGCTCTTCTTCTCTGGTTCTTTCTCTTTTTAAATCGGCTTTGCATCGCTGCCGTGATAGTTACCACGGCAACACAGATGCAGCTACACATCCTTCATGTGGTTGCCACAGAAACATGCATTTTGAACCTCTCATTACCCCCTCCCCGCTCCAGTCCCCCACCTACCCACTGCATAACACTGTAATTAACACGCCGTGATGTCATCAGGTGTGTTCACCACATGATCTCAGTCCACCTGCTGCAGCAGCCAAAATTAATTTGACAGATCATCCAATCAGAGAGCTGTATTGTTGGGCAGTAACTGCAGGGGAAGCTAAAGGTAGCTCACTCAGGTAAGTCCAACCTGACCTCCTCAGAATCAGCAGCCACTCAGTTTCCTTCCCACTGCGAGGGTCACGGCTGTGAGCGCTGGAGCGAGGAGCCATGGGCGGCCTCTTTTGCACGCCCCTTGGTTTTAAGGTTTCCATCAGGCGGGGGACCCTACCGCCACGTGCCGTTTATTACCTACTCAGCAGGGGTTTATATCACCCTTCCTCTGAGGAAGGGTGATATAAACCCCTCCCCCGCTTGAACTCTGCCGCTCAGGCACTAAAACTACGATTTCACCGTGAAACACGTGGACGGCCCCCGCACCGCCATCTGAGCAGGGAGGTCCCCACATAACAACATGGTCGCCTCTGTGTGCAGAGGCCGCTTTCTTTCAGCTCCGCCTCTTTGTGTGATGTCACTGGCAGGTCCTTGGAGTCTGATCTCAGCTGCAAACATGAAGTCAGACACGAGCGACCTCCATGTTTCATTTTGCTCTCTGGTGTTCGTGAGGAGGCATCCCTTCAGCTTCCAGGCCACCGAGCACACACACACACACACACACACACACACACACACACACACACACACACAAACACACACACACACACACACACACACACACTCCAGCTGAATTGCAAGGCGAACAGAGAGATGCATGCTGGGACTCCTCTATGGCCTGCTATGGTCTATGGCCCGGGGGTGTGTGTCTGTGTGTGTGTCTGTATTACTGACATTGTGGGGACATAAATCTGTTCAAACACTCTGTGGGGACTCGAGGTCGTCCCCACAGAGTGAATCTTTTATGATGAAGGAGAAGTTTGGAGGTTTCATGGACTGAGGCCGGAGTCACTTCTCTGACGTCTCGTCCACTATGATTGTGAGACGAATCCACAGATCAGAAACACGATGCTGTGATGCTTTCTCATCAACACGAGCCTGTTCTCCAGATGTGGAAACACTGATGTCATTTGGTGAGTCTGGATTAAATCTTTGCATCTCTGTTGTAAATCAGTGTGTAAAATGTTGAATCTGATCATCCTATAAATCTGACAGCGTGTGATTAATAATTTCGACACCTTATTTTTATCATTTGTATCTTATAATCCATATTATGACACTTTTCATTTCATCTAAATTTTTATCTTTTTTAAAATATAATAATTTGAATATTTTATTTGATAACTTTGATTTCATAAACAATCAGCTGCACAGAGGGTCATGAACACCGCCCAGCTGCCCTCTGCCACCCCTGGACGACATCGTCAGATCCTCCTGTCTCAGGTAAACCATCACAGGTGACCCCTCGGACCCCGCCCACCGATCGGAGCCCCGCCCTCATCGCTCAGTCCTTCCAAGCACTTTGTTCTTTACTCTGTCACAGTCAGTGTGGAACACCTACACATGTACTGTGCATGTACAGTGACAATAATATTTTTGGAATATTTCTAACATTTTGAGTTATTTTCCAGTGTTAGAAAATCAGCACTGCTCAGTGTTAGTCTTTGTTAATCTTCAAAACTGACTAGGTTACTTTTAAACATATAACACTGTCAAAAGTGTTAATTTAACACTGGAGATTTTGCTGTGTGGTAATTGATATTTTGGATCGTTCAGATCACAGATAATAGGTTTTTTTTTGGATTTTTATAAAGTTTCGACTCCATGTTCAGAGCACTTGATATTTTTGGTTTTGGAAATATGTTTTAAAAATCCATTCAAACTTTGTAAGCAGATGCAAACAGCTCAAACTCTCGTATGGTACAAGGAAAAGATCTGATATCAACCGTCGAGGTTGCCCGATTGCTGCAGATCTTTTCCTTCTTCCTATGCAGTTACTCTCTATTCATGTTAAAAACAGCAGTGTACTGGGTCTCTGTTGCTGGCAGAGCATTATCTATTACTCAGCTGAGAGATGACACAACACTTTGATGAAGCTCTCAAAGTCGTCAATAATTCCTCAGTAGCTTCTCTTAAGCTCAACATTCCAAAATGTGAACGTCTCCCTGTCACATTCTGCACAGATCCTATTATATCAGGTGCTCCTGTTAAAGATAAGGTTAAATATCTTGGTATTATCATTCAAAAACACAGATTATCTGAAAATTTCGACCCTCTCATAACTGCAATACAACAAAGGTTTAATCTTTGACTTCAAAGTGTCCCGATCCTGGGTCTTTTGAGTTTTACTTTATGTTTAAGCCCTTCAGGTTTTCTAAGTTCATTTTTATCATGCCTAGGTTGTTATAGTTCTTTGTCATTAGATTCCCCTTGTGTCTTCCACCCATGTTAAGTCTCCTTTGCCCTTCATGTGTTTCATGTCTGTGTCTTACGTTTCCTGTTTTATTTTGAAGAGGTCTGGTGTTCCTGTGTTCATCGTGTTTAGTTTTACTCTTCCTCTCATCAGTTAAGTTTGAGTTTTAGTGTCTGCACCCGGGTCCACTCACACTCCACGCAGTTTGCCTCGGCACACTGTGACACATCACTGGGAGATCCTTGGCAGCCAAAGCTGAAGCCTCTCCAGACTTACTTATGCAGCTGTGGCGCTTCATGTTTCCAGAGAATTATGCAGAAAAACTGATAAAATATTATTAAACTTCATTTGGAAAAAGAGAAACAAATGTAATGATAAACAGTTTGTGTTCTGGTGCCTAAATTCTTTAGATTTCACTTCCCTAAATGCGTCTTTTAAAATCAAATGGATCAAACTTTTTAAAAATCCCAGTTCAATTTGGAATTTTATTACCAAACACATCTTTAACTCACTTGGAGGAGTGAATGCACTTTCTGCTACGATGCAATTACAATATCTCTAATTTAAACTCTCACAGTCAGCTCTGCTCATCTTGGTTAATCATACGCTCTCACAACTTTTCTCCCCATAAATATCTCATTTGGAACAATCAGGATATGACATTTAAGAACAAATCATTATATATTCAGAGATGGTTGATAGAAATATTTTAGTTGTGAGTCAGTTACTGAACGCTAATGGTCAATTATTTTCTTATAAGGACTTTTTGTCTGTTTATGATTTTCCTGTCGCTCCAAGAGAACATGCTGTCGTTTTTGATGCGATACCAGGTGAGGTGGGAAGGTTGTTGGTTTCTGCTCCTAAAGGCAGAAACTGTATTAACTAACTCCTGCTAGCATGTACATCGGTAACATCTGTCCTTTATTGAGCAATAAAGCTACAAATCAATGTATTAGACAAATCATTCAAAGAGATGTTGTTTCCAGACCTGCAGCTGTATTTTACTGGGACAATATTTACAATGACATAGACTGAAAAACACTTGGATTCTATCAAGGACATTTATCATCACTACTAAGGTCAGAGACGTTATCCAGTATCCAGAGAGGTTGTCTGGTAAAGACAGATCTGGTTAAATGTAAGAAAAATATTGATACTCTTTGTACGGTTTGCAGAGGAAACAGTATGTCAGGTATTATGGGAATGCACGCATACACGTGTACTCTGGATTGATCTAAATAATTTTATAAACACCAAAATTGATCCCTCGTGTAACCTGAGGTTTCAACATATTCTCTTTGGCCTCTCACATACCGACAAAATAAATCCAAAAAAGATATATTATCAATCTTCTGATTATTTCTGCCAAATTTGACATTCATTGTAATAAATTTTCACAGCAGCGTCCAAACATCTTTGTTTTTAAAGCCTTGTTCTCCAATTATCTAGAGAATCTAAATAACAGCAATGACTCCAAAGCATGTAAAACACGAGCTGTGTCGAGCGTGCAGTTTCACTTGATTTATATGTTGTTTTATATCTCGAGCACCTCTTCCTTCTTTTAATCGTGTGTTTTCTCCTAAAGTATATTTTTTGCTTTCCTGCTCGTATTTGTACACCTGACTTGGAGAAGATAGCTGTGACATTTCTTATAGCCTTTCTACAACTGGCTTTTTATGTGTACTTGTTGTTCAATTGTTCAAATAAAAATAAAAAAAGAGGATGCAGCACATGAATTTGGACATCCCTTTATTTTGAAAGAAATGTTTAGGCGTTACCATAGCAACCAAAGGGCATTAAGGGACAGAGAGGAGGACGTTACTCTCAATGTTGTTGGCACATTTCAGGAGGACGCTGCTAATAAAGTTACTCAATGACACAGTGAATTTACGTTCATTATTATATTTACCAAATGCCACAGTTTTGTATCATTTTACTTAGTTGTGCGTTGCGTGTAAATGTGTGAAGTCAGGATGAAAGTCTGAGTCATGACACGGACCCTACAGTTTGACTTTATTGTCCTCACAGTAACACAGCTGCACGTGTTGCAACACATGAACATGCGACACGTTTCCAGTAACATCATCACAGCTGCGCCCACATTCAAGGTAAAAGCAATAAAACTGAAGAAAGCGAGTAAGAACCAGCAGGTGGCGCCGACAGCGCCCGTTAGCTCTCGCTGCCACTGAGCTCAGTTAAACTTTACAAAGTGCCTTAAGGAGACATCGATCAACCAAACTCAAAGTTACAACTTATAAATAATTCTTTAAAACTAACTTCGGTGCTCGGTTCTCTTCTACGCCATTTTCACCATCACGTTGTTGTACGGCGAATCCTGGCGCTGCTCTCTAAGCTCCTCCCTTAATCCAGGCTCCTCACTCTCCTCGTCCGCTTCTTCTTCTGCTTCTTCTTCTGCTTCTTCTTCTGCTTCTTCGTTGCTGCTTTGTGATTTGGGAAACGCCCTCTGGGCTTGTTTGGGCACGGCGTAGTCATCGACTCGGGGGTTATACGGGTACTCGTGACCTTTGGGGTCAGCAGCTGTACCCATAATCCTCCAGGCATCTCCTCTCATCTCCTCGGGGTCGTCGTACACCGAGGTGGAGAGGGTGGATTTCTGTCCTTTGGCGGCGGCGGCAGCGCAGCCTTCGGGCTCGTCATAGATGTGGTCCAACGTCTTGACGGTGTCACCGTCGCTCGTGAAGACGTTCCTGATCTTCATCTCGTCAATGCTGTCGTACAGCGGGTCGGCGCCCGCATGGCCGCTGTCTGTACGGTGAGAGTTCAGGATGTCGGTCATGACGTTCTTGGCGATGGTGTCAAAGGGCAGCGAGTAGTCTGCCTCGCTGCCGGTGCAGGGCGCTGCCACGTTGGCGCTCCTCTTCTCCCTCTTGGTGCCTCTCTCGGTCGACATGGTGATCTGCGAGTACGTCTGCTCCGGCTTGGCGCTCGGCTTGGGGCTGAGGCGGGGGTTGGGGACCGAGCCGGGGGCGGGGCCGGTGTTCAGATTAGGGCTGGAGTCGGGGCTGGCGTTGGGCAGGGGGCAGCTGGAGATCATCTTGACCTGATTCTTTCGAGGGGCGGGGAGGCGAGAGTCCAGGTTCAAACTCTTCACTCCGGTCAGAGTTTTATCCACCGGAGGCTCGAGACGACACTGAGAACAGGACAGGAAGTGGGTCAGTATCACGTGTTCGCTTTCATCATCATTGAATCAAACAGTGACTGAACGGCGTCGCGATTGAATGATGTCATTGGTCATCAGCTAAGGGTGTCAAATAAGAAGCTCGAGCAAACAAGTTCTGACAGACAATCAGGACGGAGCACGATGTGAACATCGAAGCATCACGTGAGCACTCCTCACAGCTGTGGCACTCACCTGGCAGAAACACCACTGTGCCTCCACCTTCCAGCTGATGGAGCAGCTGCTGGCAGCCGCCCTCGTTCTTCTTCTCTGAACATATTTCAAGCCGCTTGTAGAACAAAATGACGACACGTGTGACTGTGGAAACTATTTGAATCATATGAACTCTGATACTCTGAACCTCGACTTTACTGAGGAGTCGAGAGTCATTGTAAGCGAGTCAAAGGCAAAAGCTGAGGTTTGGCGCCAAGGACAATAAAAATACATCAGTCCAACCAAATACTGAGAAAACACACGAGCGCCAAAGATTATTGGCTTGTGTGAAACACCGACGGCCCTCCGCCTGCTCGCCGGTTTGAAAAGAGGCCCCTCCTATTTCTTTGTGTCATATCCTGGGATGTTTATCAGTAGAGCGGTTTGTTGTATTATTTAATAAATGGAGTCAGTTCCTGTTCCCACTGCCTCGGAGCGACTGCGACCTCATCATTTCCTCAGGAACTAAAAACATATTCAGGACCAGCTCCGGTGTGAGCAGAGGTAAACTGGTTCCCATTGCCCCAGAGGCGGGGATGGGGTGGGGGGTGGAGCACAGCGCAGTACCGGTGCAATGCGCTCCCTCTTGTCTCTGATCTCCCACTGAGATCATCAGGTAACCCTACGCCGGAAGGCCGGACCTTCCTGTGGGAGGACGACATCGGGCTGCGGCTGATGAAACCCTTAAAAAGACCCAGGGCAAGGGAGCTTCTGGCTCCGCCTTCAAAGGAAGGACAAGGCGTGGGGGAAAGATGGAGTATGAGGGAGGCTGTGACGAGCGTTAGGGGGACAGTCGGTGAAGGGTCGCTCACGGCCCTGCAAGCTCCCGGCAGGTACGCTTACCTGTGCTCACACCAGCTTATCATGATATGTTTTAATAAGCTGGTGTAAGCACAGGTAAGCGTTGTTGTTGAGCCACATCCTAATTATTTCAGCTTTTCTCGTTTACAGCTGCTTAAATAAAGGATGTGAAGACGTTTGACTTTATCCGATCGTCAGCAAAGAAATCACAGTTTCGCTTCAGCTGCTTTGTTCTTTAACCATGAAACACTCGCCCCTCGGATTCCTTACAGACGCTCTTCTTTCTGATTTTACTGGTTTGGCCTCTGTTCCATTTCTTACCATCTGGGGGCGCTGCTGCTGTAGCTGTGAGGCGTTGCAGCTCTCTTTGTCGATGTGATGAATCATCTGGAGGTTCGGCGGCTCGCTCACCATGCTGTACACGTCGTCCGCTGCCTGCAGAGAGAAGGCGGGACGTTTTAAGCGGGCTCAGTCGTACCCGAGCTCTGAACGTTCAGGAGCTGAGGTGTGGGCTCACCTGAGCGGCCGGGGGCATCTGGCTGCGGGACTGAGGCAGCGTCCTGCTCTGGGCCAGCGGCAGGCTGTGCGGTGGGGGGGGCAAGCTGAAGCTCTGGGTGGTGTCTGGACTCGCCTGGCCCCCCCCGGAGGTCTGTCTGTGGGGAGGGGCGACCTTCTGCAGGTTGATGGCGGCTTCCACGGCCTGGAAAAGGACGTTCCCCTGTTTGGTGTCGAACTCAAAGTTCCCTTCGCCGGAGTCGCAGCGCCGACCCGCCTCGAAGGAGAAAGTGGCCTAAAGAAAGCAGAAAGCCAGAGACGCTCACACAGGCTGACGAGCCAACACGGCGTCATGACATCTTACAGCAGGACGTGTCAGACGGTTTCCTGCAGCCGAGAAGCTGCGACCGTGTCAGCAAAGAACCGGAAACGAGTCCGGTCACAACAAACCAGCACACGTAATCTCTTTACTTCAGCCCAGAAACATCCTGCTGTGAAGTCTGCTGAGAATCCTGGTTTTATTCTGAAAGTGTGTCACACCTTGTCGCGCCCAAAGCGCCGCAGGTATCTGTACGGCCAGGTGTACACGATGTCCCCTCCCTTGTCCAGCAGGTGCAGAGCGTCCATGCCAGCTCGCAGGACGCCGTCCCCCTTCAGCCTGCAGCGATCAGACGCCTCCGTCCTCCGAATGGACACCCTGAAGTCACGCACTGACGCACACACACAGTTATTATTCAGTTAGTCTGCAGAAACACAGAGATCATTGAGTATTGATTACTTATAGATTAGAGTGAAATGAGGATGAGGTATCAGACAAAGAAGGATTATTTTGATCCTGGACTAATTGATGAGGGCGGCTCTGATCAGAGAGGATGTTGTTATCACTGAGGCCCAACTCTGCGAACGTGCTGCGGCTTCTCGTGGTTTCACGTCTCGATAGAAATGATGTTGTGAGTAAATAATAAATCGTCTTTGGCTGCATGAAACACACGCGTGTTTTTAACGATGATGAGCGGATTGTTTTTGTTTCTTGTGGCTGAGCTGCAGATTATTGAAAATGAAGAAAGAATCTTTCACAACATGAACTAAAAAGCAGATGTGATCTTTTTATCTGAGCGACGACGCTGCCTCTGGCGGCAGAACTTTTACATTCAGCTGTTGACCTGCAGCTGATGCTCCCAGAGGAAACCACACACGCTCGCAGGTCTACTTCAGCAGCAGCGCTCGTTAAACTGCTCCAGAACAAACACCTGATCCAATCAAACCGGAAAACCCCGCCTGACCCGTAAAACAGGGCGAAGATCCAACGGTGGGTCCTCACATGGTCGAAAACCTACGCACGTCCCCACAAGGACACACGTACACACGTGTGGGTGTTCATGTGTGTTCGTGTGTGTGCTGCAGGTGTTGGAGGATGTGGGACAACAGTAGCAACTACAGGAGGTGTTCATTACGACCTCAGAGTTACACAAAATGCTCCAAATGTGGTAAAACTGCCGCAGCTGTGAAGTGCTATTTATACTCCCGGCTTATAAAATGTTACTTCCTGTCTCTGTTGTTGATCCAAACTGCCGCGCGTTTGAAGATCGTAACATAACTTTTATTTACAGTAGGCTGTACTGAAGCAAGGCGCCCTGATGCAGAGCGGTGTTACTGATGAGACTAACAGGAAGTGTCACACTCGGCTATGAAGCTAAAAATATGCTCGACAGGGGGAAATGACACTTGCAGCTGCCCTCGTGCTCTGCATTTCGAGCTCATAGATCCAGATGTGGCTCAGATACCTCGGCGTCTCTGACCGACTCACCCTGAGATCACCTCGTCTGCAGAGACACGAAACACATGAACACGAGCGACTCGCTCAGGACAGATGCTGGAAACCCAGAGACAGCTTAAGGACTGTGACTCAGTGAGACAGTGAGACACTGTAATGACCGTCGTTCACTCAGATTAGTCAGTTATTCCAACTGGAAACGTGAGGAAAAGCTGGAAGAATTCAACTGGACTGGACACGAAGCCGGGCCGGTGGAGGTGTGAGGAGGAGCTTGGGGTGGATGGATGAGCTAGCAAATGTTGGAAATGTCCAAACTGTGCAAAAGTGCTTTAATTGCCTCATTGTCCTTATGTCAGCCGTGCCCACGCTGAACCCAAACACATTATTTAGACTTTTCTGCGGCGATAATCTGACTGTGGAGATTAAAAAGCTTCCAAGAGAAACAGCAGCGCGGTCAGGGGCAGCTGCACTAACACGTGGAAGCCATTTATTCCTTCTGTAGCTGCACGTTTGGACACTAGGGGGCGTACAGACAGCAAGAGCTTCATTCAGGTCTCTTTAGCGGGCATGCTAGCAGTGAGAGACGTTAGCTGGGATGAGGAAAAGAGTTGTCGTAGTTTCGAATCTCAGAAAGCGCTCGGGTCACATGGTCGGGTCACATGGCCGCACACACACGCCACAACAGTCACACCAGCATGCACAGCGCAGATAAAGACCAGCTGACAGACGCTGCTCAGAGCAGCTTCCAGCTCGGCGCTCCATCACGAGTCGAACGTTAACAACGTCTCTTTGTGCCTCGGAGGACGACGGGACAGTAAGGAGCCCTTTCAGCGCGTGGAGGTTTTACCGCGTGTAAACGTCGGCACAGTTCAGGCCGCTGGTTTACCTCAGCACTTCATTCACCACCAGCTAAAAAGAAACCGTTAACCTCATCGACAGCTCAGGTGGAAACCAGCTGAGAAAAAATAGAAACAGCAGGTGTAAAACCAGTGACGGCGCTGTCCTCTGATTGCATTTCTATTTCTGCTCATGGGCGGAGCAACAAGCCACCGCTGAAGCGGCGAGGTCAGGCCTCGTGTTAACGATGTCTTTGTGAGAAACGTGACCTTATGAACCATCAGCACAGAAACATCAGGCCTTCAGCGTCGTCTGAGAGACAAACATGAACCTGTCTGATTCTCACAGAGACGCAGCTGAAACACTTCCTCACGCGTCTTCATGACTGTGCTTCATCTAAAGTGAAGTGCACAGCGTCTTCACTCCAGCCAAAGTAATAAAGTACCAGCTCCGAAAAGTACTCAGAGTAAAGTAGCTTCTACCAGCTGAAGCCTGTGATATATGAATGTGATAATCAATAATATTGGGAGATGGGAACACAAACTTCAGTCTAAAAATTAATTCTGATAAAAAATTTCTCAGGTTGAATCATTTCTGTGGAAGCTGAGCAGAAAAAGCAGGACAATAAAAATGTGAGGGGGCCTTTGAGCCTGAACAGGTCAGCGTGTGGGGTCGGGGGTTACAGGGGCTCCGTGTGGGGAGAACAATCAGAGCTCCAGGAGACGTTCTGAGGATCAGCTGACCTGCTGCTCTCTCTGGACGTACACACCTGGATCCATCCGGATGTGAGCAGATGTTTCCTGAGCTGTCCTAGCTGAGTCCATCCTCCACACTGACACTGCTGATGCTGTCTTTATATCAGACACTAGGAAGGTGGAGCTCACTCAGTGAATCTCTGAGCTAACTGTGACCATGAACCCACAGCCACTGTGCACCAGTCACACACTGGTCTTTACTGTGAGTCACCTGTTTATCCTGGACTAACCTGTGAACCGAGACTCTACGACCTCGGTTCACAGGTTAAAGGTTAAAGTTCATGTAGGTACAGACTGAGCACGTGCGGTGGTTTGGACAGGCTGCGTGAGAAAGCCTTCTGAAACAGAGTCCTGTGGACAGACAAAGCGTGACTGTCCAGCATGGACAGCAGCTGGGACCAGCTCGTCCACAGCTGTGTGGTTCAGGACAGAGTAACGGAGCTCCGCCCTCTCAGCTCCCGTACACACTGCTTATGGAGAAACACTCTTTATATTTACCGACGTCCTCGCCTCTGACGAAGCAACAGTCATAATAGCAGGTCATGAACTGAACCCTTTCACCAGACGCCGGCTAACTCGCAGTCGTGCAGCACAATCAGACAAAGTAAAGACTCTGAGGTTGAGTCGTTACGATGCAGCACGAACATATTTGTGTTCAGCTGCAGGTTTCTCTGACCTGCGGGCCACAGACTGTGTCTGACATCAGCTTCCTGTTTGTGGACGGATACACGTCAACGTGTCCCGAAAAGAAAAAGGGAAGACGGGGCTGATTGCAAAGACAAATAGAAACCCACAAGCAAAGTTAAAAACACTAAATAAAGAGCTGTTTCAGGGTCCTGAGCTGAGACGTGCGAGGCTCGCCGCTGCCCAAACGGCAGCTACTTCCTGTTTGGAAAGAACAGAAACAGGAAGTTTGCCCTGTGAAGATAAAAGCTGAGGTCGTCCTGCAGCCGCTGGTCACTGCAGCGATGCAACACCCTGCGACACGCCTCACCGCAGCAGGAACCCGCGCACACAAGTTTCCATTACACACGGCGTGTTAACAATGAGCTGCAGAGCGACAGTGGAAACTGTCAGGGCGCCGCGCAAACCGTTGATCACGCGACTTCCTGCAGGCCAAACCCGAGAAGACAAACAAACACTTTTAAAATTAAACCCTGAAGACTGAACTCAGGTCTGTCTCTGTGCGTCTGCTGCCCCACAAACACCACCACCAAATATCCTGGCTCACACTTTTCTTACCAGGCTGGGGTCTGAAAAACCTTCAGCTGACTGGTCAAACTGGCGACCTGATATGAAGCTGTGCTTTGAAGCATCAGGTCAGCTGATCTGTCACGTCAGGACGAAGCATCGCCTAAAGCAACATCTGGATTTTTACTTAATATTAAGGTCTAAAGACCTGAGTCTGAACCACCAAAAGACAGAAACTCAGTTTTACTGCTCTCAGGGAGCCCCGGGACTCTGGAGGGCAACCGCTGGAAGATCCTAATGCAAACACACAGGATGGCTACAGAGTGGGAGTGTGTAAGGACCCCCGAGAAGCTTGTGAGGGTGGAAACCATCCCCTGTGACAGAGCACACTCAAACTACTGCTCAAGTGTTTCTAATCAGGAACTGATGCTTCCTCTGATGCAGTTTCATAATCTGTGACCAAAACGATATCGAGTCCTGAAACAAGCACCGAGGTCCTGTCAGGATCACGGCTGCCGAACACAACATGGATTTTACTGCTCAGTGTTTCAGTGAAGGTCCCGTTTGACCACGAAGAGCTTCACTCTCTGAAGTTACGCGAAAAACTCAGACGCAGAGCCGGCGCTCGTGTCCCCGTCAGAGACGAGGTTTCCCATTATTCAGAGAGAACGAGGCTGTGGGAAGGACGCAGCTCAGCTGAGTGTGTGTGTCTGTGCGTCTGTGTGTCTGTGTGTGCGTCTGTGTGTCTGTGTGTGTGTGTCTGTGTGTGTGTCTGTGCGTCTGTGTGTCTGTGTCTGTGCGTCTGTGTGTGTGTGTGTGTCTGTGTGTGTGTCTGTGTGTGTGTGTGTGTCTGTGCGTCTGTGTGTCTGTGCGTCTGTGTGTCTGTGTGTGCGTCTGTGTGTCTGTGTGTGTGTGTCTGTGTGTCTGTGTGTCTGTGTGTGTGTGTCTGTGTGTGCGTCTGTGTGTGTGCGTCTGTGTGTGTGCGTCTGTGTGTGTGTGTCTGTGCGTCTGTGTGTGTGTGTGTCTGTGTGTCTGTGTGTGTGTGTGTGTGTCTGTGCGTCTGTGTGTGTGTGTTGTAGCAGCTGAATGTGTCATTTTGGTTGCAGCTGCTAATTTTAGCTGCAGAGGGAAAACGAGAGGAGGAAGTGAGGTTTGGTTGAAGGTGCAACAGAGGAAGTCCTGACTGAAGGTCGCACTGAAAACAAAGCGCTGCGAGAGCTCGCTGAACCCGCAACGAGCAGAAACGAAGGAGGAGGGGCTGAGTTTAGAACGCTGACTGCGTGTGCTTTTTTTGTCTCTCCTGTTTTTCGTCTTTTTAAGCCCTTTAAAAAAACGACGACAGCAGATCCTGTTCAACGCGTCAGGCAGCTAAACTAATCAGAGTAGAATAAAACAACAATAGAAGCGTCTCAGAGCTCGGGCCCGTTTCAACCACAGAATAAACACAGACAGACGCAGACGTCTGCTCTAGACTGCAGCAAAGACTCTGGGGCTGCGTTCACACTGCAGGCGAAAGCGCATGAAATCCGACTTTTTCAACCCTCTGCGACTCATATCCGATCACGGTGTGACAGTGTGAACGGCACAAATCCGACCTGGGTCACTTCCGTATGTGGTCCTGAATCCGACACATATCTGATGTTTTAGAAAGCGACTGCTGTTTGACGGTCACGTCGCATTAAATCCGTCTTTTACGTCCCTGACACAAGACAGACGCCGATTATCAGCGCCGGAGAAGACATCGCGAACGCTTCCTGTCCGTCCAGTACAACTGCTGGGAAGACAGTGTTGGAGAAACGTGAACATTTCATTTGTTCTGTATAATCTGCAGATTCTGACAGAAATCTGCAGCTAGAAGCTCCGCTCCTCTAAAACAGCAACAAGGATCATTATTAGGTTATTTACATTATTATGTAAATAACAAAATAACTTAAAGCAAAAACTGGGAAACGTGAAGTCCGAAGTCTTTATATTAAGGCCATCAGTCAAACACTGTTTGTTCTGGGTCTAAACAGAGCGCGCTGTGTGTGACGTCTTCTTTTGCGCATGCGGGCCGCTTTGACCGTTTGCTGTAGCATTTTATTTGTAGTGTGAACGAGCAGACAAAACAATCGGATTTGATCAAAAAATCGGTTTTGAGCATTAAGACCTGCAGAGTGAACGCAGCCTGAGACTACGTTTTGGACGAGCTGCAGACGACTGAGCTGTAAGACACTATGCTTAGAGAGCCCAGGAGGGCCGAGGCTGCAGGTACCATAATTTAAGATAATTTAGTGTCTTTGTTGTTTCTTCCAGAGGAGTCACACACTACATGTGTTTCTGAAGACTGGACCCCCGACTGCCTCTGTCAGTCAGACAGGTGGACAGAGGGGTGGACAGAGGGGTGGACAGAGGGGGTACCTGTCTCTCTGCCGCTGTACAGCGAGTTGTCTTCCATTCCTTCGTCTTCTTCCACCCTGGTTCCTCTCTGCAGGCTGCCTCGCTTCACGCCCGTATCCGTCCAGCTCATCTGCACGTTTGTCAGAGAATCAAAGTGTGAGAGCCGCAGCAAACAGACGTTATTCAAATGTCTTTATACGTCCACAGGGTTCAGTGCTAGGACCAATTCTGTTTACATTATACATGCTTCCCTTAGGCAGCATCATTAGAAGACATAGCATACATTTACACTGCTATGCTGATGACACCCAGCTCTATCTGTCCATGAAGCCAGATAACACACACCAATGAGTTAAACTGCTGGAATGTCTTAAAGACATAAAGACCTGGATGGCCGCTAACTTTCTGCTTCTTAATTCAGATCAAACTGAGGTTATTGTACTCGGCCCTGAAAAGCTTAGAAATATGGTATCTAACCAGATTCTTACTCTGGATGGCATTACCTTGGCCTCCAGTAACTCTGTGAGGAACCTTGGAGTCATTTTTGACCAGGACATGTCCTTCAACGCACATATTAAACAAATATGTAAGACTGCTTTCTTCCATTTGTGCAACATCTCTAAAGTTAGAAATATCCTGTCTCAGAGTGACGCTGAAAAACTAGTTCATGCATTTATTACTTCCAGGCTGGACTACTGTAATTCATTATTATCAGGAAGTCCTAAAAACTCCCTGAAAAGCCTTCAGCTAATCCAAAATGCTGCAGCAAGAGTCCTGACAGGGACTAGAAAGAGAGAGCAGATTTCTCCTGTTTTGGCTTCCTGTTAAATCCAGAATTCAAAATCCTGCTCCTCACATACAAGGTCTTAAATAATCAGGCCCCATCTTATCTTAATGACCTTGTAGTACCATATCACCCTATTAGAGCACTTCGCTCTCGCTCTGCAGGCCTACTTGTTGTTCCTAGAGTATTTAAAAGTAGAATGGGAGGGAGAGCCTTCAGTTTTCAGGCCCCTCTTCTGTGGAACCAGCTTCCAGTTTGGATTCAGGAGACAGACACTATCTCTACTTTCAAGATTAGGCTTCAAACTTTCCTTTTTGCTAAAGCATATAGTTAGGGCTGGACCAGGTGACCCTGAATCCTCCCTTAGTTATGCTGCAATAGACGTAGGCTGCCGGGGATTCCCATGATGCATTGGGTGTTTCTGCTTCACTCACTATGTGTTAACAGACCTCTCTGCATTGAATCATATCTGTTATTAACCTCTGTCTCTCTCCCACAGCATGTCTTTATCCTGTCTTCCTTCTCTCACCCCAACCAATCACAGCAGATGGCCCCGCCCCTCCCTGAGCCTGGTGCTGCCGGAGGTTTCCTCCTGTTAAAAGGGAGTTTTTCCTTCCCACTGTCACCAAAGTGCTGCTCATAGGGGGTCATATGATTGTTGGGTTTTTCTCTGTATCTATCTTTGTAGGGTCGACTGTACAATATAAAGCGCCTTCAGGCGACTGTTGTTGTGATTTGGTGCTGTGTAAATAAAACTGAATTGAACCATTGCGACTTCGCCATACTGGTCCACTTGATTGTCATAGTTTGTTCGATCTTTACTATTATATATTTTTCTACTTTAAGTTGTTGCAATCAGAAGGAACAGGACAAGGAACGAGAAAGAGGAAGAAAAGTTGGGAAGAGACTCAACAAAAGGAGAAGGAAAGAAAACCACAGAAGAAGAGAGACGAGAGAAAAGACCACAGGTGTCCAACTCCAGGCCTCGAGGGCCGGTGTCCTGCAGGTTTTCTATGTGTCATTGAGCCAACACAGCAGATTCAAATGGCTAAATGACCTCCTCAACATGTCCTGAAGTTCTCCAGAGGGGAGAACCTCAGGCCCAACAGAGCCAGAGTGGCCAGGCCGCCGCCAGGAGTGAGGCAGTACACACCTGAGCACCCAGCCCCAGACACCAAGAACCACCAACGGGTGGGAGCATCAGCCACCTGCAGGGAGTGTGGTGGGGGTAGATAGGGGGGGGGCTGAGATGTTCCCAGAGAGGTGGAGTCTAAGACCCGACCTGACACATAAACAGAGACGCACAGAGACTTGAAAACAGAGGTTTCACACCAGGCACAGCCTCAGAGTCCAGATATGTATTTTTCCAGAAGTTACAGTCCAGGAAGTTCTCCTTCTCAGATGCTTTTCAAGATAAAAGTCTTTTAAAGGACAGAGCTTCTTCAGAGGTGATGTTCAAAGCGAGAGCAGGTTCAAGTTTCCGGCTCAGAGTTAGTTTATTGGAAACTGGGTCAAACGTGTTCGTCAGCAGCCGCGTGCAGAAAGCCGTCACTGCACCAGATGGAACGTTTATCTCACTGGGAAAGTCTAAATGATTCATTTATTTATGCATCTATGAAGATGGATGGGCACATATTTCAGTGAGCTAACACAGATATGAACTCTCACTGTGTGGTCGTATCTTTGTGTTTCCTTGTTTTTATTGTTCTTCAAATATGATAAATGTGTATTTTTATCATAAACTTTGTGACGGCCACACAAACTTTAGTTTAACGTGATGTTTTTATCAGTGGTCTAATCAGTAACATCCAATCAAAGACGCCGAGCTAGCAGCTACTGCTACCTGCGTGAGAGGCCACGCCTCTCTTTTACTGCCTGCTTTTATTTTTCAATCCTGGAAGATTTTTGTTAAAGAGAACATCAAATGTGAGCATCACTGTTGCAAAAAGGAGGAAACCTTTTCATGCGCGGCTTCTTTTCGGTGCATGTTTTTATTTCCTCCTCTCAGAAGCTGCACTCTGATTGGCTGGTTGCTCGAGGACTATATTTCCTGTTACACAGAGCCTGAAAGAGGAAGTGGAGCTGTGAGTCAAGACAGTCAGCTGTCTGCCATCGCGCTGCTATTTATACCCACGGCTTCAACGTGACGGAGCAAAGCAGCAGGAGAAGAAGAAATGGCCGTCGGTCTGTAATGAGCCCTCAGCTGTGCCGCGGCGTTGTCATGGCGGCAGCATGCTGCCACACCTCCTGACCCTGACCTGGTCCTGCTCATCATTCAGACAAACATCAGCACGATCGCGGTGCTTCAGCTCACCTCTTTAGTCTTCCACTCTCCTAAAGCAGCTTTGCATGATTCACACATCAAACTAATCCTTCTGTGTCTCTTAGAGGCCTGGTGAAGCCTCCGCTCTGTCTGCTGATCGGCAACTTTAGGAAGCCTGCAGAGGGGCAGGGCCCAGCGCTAACATACATATACTTTTTAGTAAACACTGAGAAACAAAACAAAAAGTATAAAAGTACTCCCAAAAGTATTCTTAAAATGAAAGTAAATATTAGATTTTTATATTCAACAAATGTTTCATATTTTCATTTTCAGCAGAGACGCTCTGATGATGTGTTCGGTGTAAAACCTGTAAAATGTAGCCAGCACTGTCATAACCACAAATGTAACTAAATAACATAAAACAGGAGGAAATTCATTAAAAGCTTGTTTGTATTTGTTCAGCTGCTTTGTAAACGAGTCAGTGGAGTGTGCACGGCGTAAAGACGACAGCCTCGTGCCTGACGACCCACGCGGGGTTTGAACCCAGTACGAGGGACCGACAGCGACCTCTGACCTGAGGACCCGAATGCTCGGGAAGAAGCAGGAGGCCTCAGCAGGTCAGAGATCAGCTGGGGAGCTTCACCGCGCAGAGCTCGAAAAGCTCAAACTAACATTTTACGTGAAACCTCAAATTTACCAACGACCGACGAGGAGAAGCCAAATCTGGAGTAACATGTGACCTCCTGTTAGTGCCGCAGCGTCGTGTGCAGTCTGAAGGCGATCCAACGCTGACTGGTTGAAACCAGTAAAAAGACGTTACAGAAGAAGTCAAAGCATGAAGAATCACCTCAGCCTCTGACACCAGCACAGGTTACAGATGTTTGAACCGTGACTCTCACACAGACTCAGCTCTCAGATACGACGCCCACATTTGTGACGGAGGAGCCTAAAGAACAGATCATGTGATGGCGAGCAATAGTTTCTGTTTTATCCGTGTTTAACTGGACGACGTTACATAGAAACCAGTAGAACCAACCACCTCGCCTTGCAGGCCGTTAAGCTGCAGGCAGACTCGTGGGATTAAGACTAGACTGTAATAAGATGTGTGGAACATCTGTTTTAAGTTTTCTGCAGGTTGTTAACTGGCTTGTGGTGTAACTACAGAGTGACAGCTCACACACTGTTGTGCTAATCAGCTGCTGTTCTGGTGGTACAGTCTGTGGTCTTAAACTAACAGCAGAGAGACATCATCACATGACCAACGGTTCATTTAAAAAGCTCTGGCGCTAACATTGAGGCCGCAGGACAACGATGGTGCTTGTAGCGCAGCAGCGAGCGTGGCATTGAATAGACGTCGGGGTTAGGCTCACAGGCATCGGGCTGTTTGCTGCGCTGGTGCTCAGACGCGTTGTTTCCCTTAACACTGTTATCCCTGTTACACTAGTGTCTGAGCCGAGATCACATGAAGATGCTGGTGAATCGCGAGCAGTGATCCATAGCCATGGAGCGAGATGATGGAGGCGCTTTCAAAGGGCCCTAAACTGATCCCTGAGGGACGCAGCATGACCCAGCACCAGGACTCCAACAGGCCACATGAGGAACAGGAGGCGGTTCTTGAACCCTGAGCCTCTGTCAGTTACAGAGAGCAGCAGCATTAGAAGAGAAGGGAGAAGTTATCTCAGGTCGGCAGGAAGACGATGTTACAACACCAGCGCTGAAACAGTTTGCGGGTGAACATAAACTTCTTTTCTTAAAAGTGACGACTTACGAGAAACAGGAACCGCGTCCTCGCCAGCCTGAGGCCCGCCTGCAGCCAGTATATATGTACACATGATCGCACGAGTACAGACACACGCCTAAACACACCTGCACAGTCTGAGGTTGACCTCTGACCTGTCTGTTGTCTCTGAGCACTTTTTACAATCACTGTGACATCACACCTTCATTCAGGTGCCTACCAACCATCCCGAGGTCAGGGGTCGGTTTGTCACAGAGCCACCACCCTGATTAAGCTCAAAATGAGAGCCGTCACATGACCGTGGCCGTTTGGAGGTTCATAAAAACTCCCGAACAGTCAAAACGATGTTTTCAGACAATGAAATGAATCCAGTGAAATCTATGAACGTTTTCAAAGTAAAGGATGGACGACATCTTCCTGTTTCTAGCACAGCTTCACGTCCGAATGGACCCAAACCATAAACATGACCTTTGGTTTGGAAATGATGTTCCTCTTAGAGTCACGGAGGACCAGGAAGCAGGGGCAGGCGCAGGGCGGGGCTAGCGAGCGTCAGACCCAGCCACGGTCGGCCCGTTTCGATCCCAAGCACATTTTCGATGTCTGACACTGAGGTATTCCAAAAGTTTTCCGATTAGATGACACGATCCACTGGGTGATGTAGTTGTGATTTACACAGACGTTATTACAGATTCAGCTGAAGCAGCAATGTCAGCGTCACCTGCTCTTTACTCTGATTGGTCTATAACAGACCACTGTGGGCGAGGTTGTCTCACAGTTTCCTGTGACTGTGAGAGCCAAGTGTGTGCGTGTGTGTCTGTGTGTGTGTGTGTGTGTGCGTGTGTGTGTGTGCGCGTGCGTGTGTGCGCGTGCGTGTGTGTGTCTGTGTGTGTGTGTGTGCGCGTGCGTGTGTGTGTCTGTGTGTGTGTGTGTTTGTGTGCGTGTGTGTGTGTGCGCGTGCGTGTGTGTGTCTGTGTGTGTGTGTGTTTGTGTGCGTGTGTGTGTGTGCGCGTGCGTGTGTGTGTCTGTGTGTGTGTGTGTTTGTGTGCGTGTGTGTGTGTGTGTGTGTGTGCGTGTGTGTGCGTGTGTGTGTGTGTGTGTGTGCGTGTGTGTGTGTGTGTGTGTGCGTGTGTGTGTGTGTGTGTGTG
>NC_138948.1:675000-717500 GCF_965226115.1 Aulonocara stuartgranti | reverse complement strand
CAATGGGTCTGGTGGCATTCAACCCTAGGGCCAGCTCCTCTGCCGGGGTGTGATGAGGCGGTGCAGGACCACCACCTGTCTTTGTTTGCTCTGCCCTTTTCTTGGTTGCTGTTATAAACAAACAAACAGATTATTTCAGGGTCTCTTTCCAAGAGACGAAAAGCAATATAAGTGAGAAATATTACCATTCTGTAGAATATTCTTATATTTCACTTTTACTTGTTCCCATGTTCTAGTGGGTCCTGTCGTGGCTCTAATGTGAAAGAGGACATAATGTAATATAATATAATACATTAATTACGAGTTTAATTTGTCAGCAACTTCCTGCCAGCCCTCTCTCCTTGCTTTTGCAGCCTTTGCAGTGTTCCCTTGCGTTCTGATTAAACTCTGAAACTCCTGAAATCCCTCAATCAAGAGTTCTTGCTCTGCTGCCGAAAAATACCGAGAGCGCGCCTTCGACATTTTCGCCGACCAATCAAAGGGTTGCCGATCAATGTTTCTACTATCGATGCGTAGCCCCTGTTAAGCCACCCAGTGATCTCACATTACTTCATCCAGCTGTACTGATCGTCAACAGCAGGTGTGTTCGGAGAACCGGGATAGTGAGCTCAAAGTTAGTGCGATGATTTGATCTTGGATGTAGTAAGCGAGGTACGAAGAACGGACCCCAGCTGTTTGTTTGTATCCACACAAAAGTATAACAACAACAACAACAACAATAATAATAATAATAATAATAATAATAAATCATCCTTTTTCCCATCTTGACGGGTGGCGCTGAACGCCTCCTGTGTGTGATTGGCTGCTGAGGCTCGTGTCACCGCGGTGGGCGGGTCCTGCTGTAGCTGAAGATGGCTGCTCCGTGCTGGGATCAGCAGGTCTGAAGGTAACCGTCTCTGCGGCTCTTTGGTCGGTTTGAGCGGCTGTCTGCGCTCCGTATCCCGGCCGGAGGCTCCTCCGCGGGGTCGGGTCCCGGGACGCCGGTACGTGGCCGCTACACTGCTTGTTAGCATGTTAGATTAGCATCAGCTGCTAACGGAGGGCTACCAGTGACGTGACAGCAGCTGTTACACAACAGGCGTGAGGTCAAAGTTTGCGCAGTGTTAGGCCAGCACACACTGATGACTGTGTGGGGACAGAAAAAGAAGTAGCAGATAATCATCGATTATTGATTTTGTTCCTCTGTCACAGAGAACTGAACACGATGACGTCAACGTGACCTCACGTGACGTTCAGCTGTCTGGCCTGTGTTATGATGCGTTCACTGTCTGGCCGAATTGCAGGTGTCCGCGATGTCCAGGGAGCAGGCGAGCATCAGCGAGCTCCTGCTCTCACTGGACAGTTCAGAGCTGCAGGAGGCGGAGCGAGTGAGAGCTGCAGTCAACCAGCAGCTGAGTACAGGTGAGTTCAACTGTGCAGCACAAAGGAATGACGCAGGTCTGCATCTCTGTGACGCGCTCACCACGTGAACCAATCACGAAGCTGCAGTTTTGCTGACGTCCAACAAAGCAACCTTATCAACTCAGTCTGACATCACTTGTGACGGCCAATCAGTGCAGAGCTCCCAGCATGCATGTTTCTCCTCTCAGACAAAGGGGGCGCTGTCCTCTCCTCCGTGGTGGAGTACTACCTGGACTCGTCATCTTCTCAGGCCCTGCTCCTCCTCTCCTCCATCAGGGAGCCGCATCACAAAGTGAGCCTCGCCTGCTCGCAGATCTCCTGTTCTTTATCTCTGTGACTCTAACACCTGTTGGCCCCGCCCACTAGGTGCTGCTGGAGAAGCTCAACGAGTCTGTGAGTCGATCCGGGACCAGGCTGGGCGCCCTCACCCTGCTGGGTCACCTGATCAGGAAACAGCCGCCATGGGTTCATCACATCAGCCGCTCGCCGCTGCTGCTGTCACTGCTGCGCTGCCTCAAGGTAATACACACACACCTGAGACACACCTGTCCTCCTGCACATTCAGATTCTGTCATGATGTCGATCATGTGAGGTCGGATCACAGGTCGGATTCCTGCTGCTGTAAACTCAGAATTCCACTTCCTGTTTTTCAGACGGACAGCGATGTGGTCGTCCTTATCACGGGAGTCCTGGTCCTGGTCACTCTGTTACCCATGATTCCTCAGGCCGGGAAGCAGCACATCAATGACTTCTTTGACGTGTTTGGGCGCCTTGCATCCCGCAGCTGCAAAAACCCAGGTAACTCACTCACACAGCAGGGGGCGCTGCAGGAAGCAGCTCCTTATGCTTTCTGATTGGTCAGTCTGCTTCTCTGAGTGGTTGATAAGATGTTTTCTGATTGGCTCGTGCAGGTCATGAGCCTGTGGCCCACTTGGTGCACCTCCATGCAGGTACGTACTCTCTGTTCCACCGCCTGTATGGGATGTTCCCCTGTAGCTTCATCTCCTACCTGCGGCTGCACTACAGCATGAAGGAGAACCTGGACACCTTCCAGGAGGTGGTGAAGGTGAGTGCACACCTGCAGGGGGCGGTACTGATGTGATGACCGCAGGTGTTCCTTCAGTTTCACCTCACACTCTGTCCTGTCCCGTCAGCCGATGTTGGAACACGTCCGGATTCACCCAGAGCTCGTTACAGGCACTCAGGACTACGAACTGGACCCGTCCAGGTGAGTCCAGCTTGGAGACAGAAACCACACCTGAGCGTGCAGAACCAGGTCAGCAGGTCCTTTGACAGAGTGAACCCAGCGCTGAGCTCAACCGAATGCAAATCAACAAGAAAGAAAGAAAATAACATCTGATTGAGTTTTCTTAAAGTATCCTGTCCAGCTGAATTCGCGTCGCAGAGGCGTGTTTACCGCAGCTCAATATCAAACTTTCCTTTATCTGACGACGAAGCCCGCCACTCGATTCCAGCTAATGACAGGAAGTGATGCGCTCTGATCTGTCAGCAGGTTCAAATAACACGGGCGCACACACGATGTGGCCTCAGAGCAACACATTTCATCTCCAAGTTTGTAACCAGCTTTAAAAAACAGGGACGTCTGCAGCAGCTGTTAGTCTGAGGGAGGTCGGCCAAGCCTGATCAGTGATTTAGGAGATGATAGAAATACACAGAACACAAGTAAACACACAGATTGGATAAGGAGGGCCTGGAATGAAACCTTGTGCACTTCTTTAGCATCTATCTGAGGATTAAGGAGCGAAACTCTGATCCTGCAGTTCTTCAGGAAGTGAAGACGGCAGCATGCAGCTACAAAAGTCTGCTATCCTGAAAACGAAGGAAGTCGCTCAGACGCAGAAGCTACGTGTGACACGACGACTAGCGTACCTGCCGTGATAACTCCACCCTCTCACGCTGATAAGAAAGGCAGTGTAGCCTAGTTACCCGTCAACTGCACGGTTTTCTTTGGTTTTCTTACCCTGGCATTCAGCTGGGTATCGCGACTCTGACGTCTCTAACTCCAAACATTTAAAATGACAAGAATACTTTGACTGTTTTCTGTTTGAAATATGTTTTCTCTTCCACTGCTGTCTGCAGGATGTAAGATTCACTTACTGCCAGAAGGTGGCAGTAAAAGCGTCCACCGTTAACTAACAAAATACAACATAGCGATTACTACTCAGAGTGGAAAAACTTGTTCCTGTAGAAACAGGAAAGCAAAGATGACTGCGACCAATGAAAAGGTCCATAAAGAATAAACAAAAGCGAGGTAATGCGAGCATGTCGTTTGAGAGTGGCACTCGTCACTACCACGAACGTCAGTATCCAAACTGACAGCGTGTCCTCTGAGACGTGACCTGAAGCACAGCATGAACGAAACATGACCTCTGCTGTCCAATCAGAGTAAAGTATGAACTGCAGCGTGACTGAGCGTTTGAACATTGAGTTTCAAACTGCTGCAAATTAAACGGGAGAGTCCGGGTCACCAGAGGTCGGGTTGGGTTAGATTTTAGTAACATGAAAGACGTGTCATCGTCATATCAGATCTGCACTACCAGTCAGAACTCTGGACACACCTTCTCATTTAGTGGGCTTTCTTCATTGGTGCTACTTTCCACATTGTAGATACAAACTGAAGACATCTGGGATCATGTAGCAGCAGCTCAGATCAGAGCCCAGACAGATGCCACACAGAGCTCCAGTAGCAGACACATCTGTACATGTTCAGAGGAGACTGTGTGAATCAGACCTTTATGGTCAAACAGCTGCTGAGAAACCACGACTAAGATAAAGCAACAAGAAGAGATTTGTTTGGACCAAGAAACACAACAAATGGACATCAGACCATCTGTGCTTTGGTCTGATGAGTCCAAACCTGAGATCTTTGGTTCCACCTGCCGTGTCTTTGGGGAGAAAAGGTGAACGATGGTCTCCACGTGCATGTTCCCACTGTGAAGCATGGAGGAGGGGGTGTGATGGTGACACTGTTGGGGATTTCTTCCAAACTGAAGGCACACTGACCCAGCATGGCCACCACAGCATCCTGCAGCGACATGCCGTCCCATCATTTATTCTCCAACAGGACCCCAAACACACCTCCAGGCTGTGTGAGGACCAAGAAGGAGAGCGATGGAGGCCTGGCCTCCACAGTCACCTGACCTGAACCCAGAGGAGCTGGTTTGGGATGAGATGGAGCGCAGAGTGAAGGCAAAGGCCCGACAAACGCTCAGCATCTCTGAACTCCTTCAAGACTGTTGGAAACCATTTCAGGAGACGACCTCATGAAGCTCGTGGAGAGAAGGCCAAGAGTGAGCGAAGCAGGAATCGAAGCAGAGGGTGGATATAAAACATGTTTGGGTTTACTTCATAATTCCACGTTTTCATTCAGTTTGATGCCTTCAGTGAGAATTTACACTGTAAACAGTGATGAAAGAAAAACCATTAAATGTGAAGCTGTGTCCAAACCTCTGACTGCTGGTGCTGTAATGGGCCCAGCACTGAGCTGTGGGACACCTTTACTGGGCGATTTATTTGAAGCTGTTGGCGAGCAGAAGCAGCTGGAGTTAGCGAGCTGCTCCCTGCTGAGCTCAGACTGACACTCCCCTCCTCCCACTCAGGTGGAGGTGTTACGAAGTCCATGACATTGTGATCGAGTGCTCCAGAGTGTCCCTGGATCCTCTGGAGTCTTCGTGCGAGGAGGACATTTGCTCCTCCTCCTGCTCTTTGATCACACCTCTCCCCCTGACTCCCCTCCCTCATCTGGACCTCACCTGCAGTCCTCCGGTCACAGACGCTGTCAGCAGCTCAGGTGAGTAACAGCAGTGTGAGATCATGTGACCTCCTGTTCAGTTTGTAACAGAGGTCAAAGTGAAACCAGAAGGAAACGGATGTTTTTAATTAAGTGTTTGTGTTTGCTGACAGGAAGTTCAGTCTGTCCTTTGGGATCCAGATGTGTGCCTCAGCTGAACCTGAACACCTGCACGCAGGTAACTCACCTGTCTGTCTAATCTGTGGGCCAGACGAGCAAGCACTGACACTTCCTGTTTGTGTGCAGCCTGACGACGTCACATGGAGCCCCGCCTTACACTGTGGTTTGTCCACACCCCCTTCTGAACGCACTGCTTTAGGCTCCACCCACCCACTGAGCAGGAGCACCTCCATGTCAGGTGACCTCACATGTGTGTGTGTGTGTGTGTGTTAATAGTGTGTGTGTGTGTGTGTGTTAATAGTGTGTGTGTGTGTGTGTTAATAATGTGTGTGTGTGTGTGTGTGTGTGTGTGTGTGTGTGTGTTAATAATGTGTGTGTGTGTGTGTGTGTGTGTGTGTGTGTGTGTGTGTGTTAATAATGTGTGTGTGTGTGTTAATAATGTGTGTGTGTGTTAATAATGTGTGTGTGTGTTAATAATGTGTGTGTGTGTTAATAATGTGTGTGTGTGTGTGTGTTAATAATGTGTGTGTGTGTGTGTGTTAATAATGTGTGTGTGTGTGTGTGTTAATAATGTGTGTGTGTGTGTGTGTGTGTGTGTTAATAATGTGTATGTGTGTGTGTGTGTGTGTTAATAATGTGTGTGTGTGTGTGTGTGTGTGTGTGTGTTAATAATGTGTGTGTGTGTGTGTGTGTGTGTGTGTGTGTGTTAATAATGTGTGTGTGTGTGTGTGTGTGTGTGTGTTAATAATGTGTGTGTGTGTGTGTGTGTGTGTGTTAATAATGTGTGTGTGTGTGTTAATAATGTGTGTGTGTGTGTGTGTGTGTGTGTGTGTGTTAATAATGTGTGTGTGTGTGTGTGTGTGTGTTAATAATGTGTGTGTGTGTGTGTTAATAATGTGTGTGTGTGTGTGTGTGTGTGTGTGTGTGTGTGTGTGTGTGTTAATAATGTGTGTGTGTGTGTGTGTGTGTGTGTGTGTGTTAATAATGTGTGTGTGTGTGTGTGTGTGTGTGTTAATAATGTGTGTGTGTGTGTGTTAATAATGTGTGTGTGTGTGTGTGTGTGTTAATAATGTGTGTGTGTGTGTGTTAATAATGTGTGTGTGTGTGTGTTAATAATGTGTGTGTGTGTGTGTGTGTGTGTGTGTGTGTGTGTGTGTGTGTTAATAATGTGTGTGTGTGTGTGTGTGTGTGTGTGTGTGTGTGTGTGTGTTAATAATGTGTGTGTGTGTGTGTGTGTGTTAATAATGTGTGTGTGTGTGTGTGTGTGTGTTAATAATGTGTGTGTGTGTGTGTGTGTGTGTGTGTGTGTTAATAATGTGTGTGTGTGTGTGTGTGTTAATAATGTGTGTGTGTGTGTGTGTGTGTGTTAATAATGTGTGTGTGTGTGTGTGTGTGTGTGTGTGTGTTAATAATGTGTGTGTGTGTGTGTGTGTGTGTGTGTTAATAATGTGTGTGTGTGTGTGTGTGTGTGTGTGTTAATAATGTGTGTGTGTGTGTGTGTGTGTTAATAATGTGTGTGTGTGTGTGTGTGTGTGTGTGTGTGTTAATAATGTGTGTTAATAATGTGTGTGTGTGTGTGTGTGTTAATAATGTGTGTGTGTGTGTGTGTGTGTGTGTGTTAATAATGTGTGTGTGTGTGTGTGTGTGTTAATAATGTGTGTGTGTGTTAATAATGTGTGTGTGTGTTAATAATGTGTGTGTGTGTGTGTGTGTGTGTGTGTGTTAATAATGTGTGTGTGTGTGTGTGTGTGTGTGTGTGTGTTAATAATGTGTGTGTGTGTGTGTGTGTGTGTGTGTGTTAATAATGTGTGTGTGTGTGTGTGTGTGTGTGTTAATAATGTGTGTGTGTGTGTTAATAATGTGTGTGTGTGTGTGTGTTAATAATGTGTGTGTGTGTGTGTGTGTGTGTGTGTGTGTTAATAATGTGTGTGTGTGTGTGTGTGTGTGTTAATAATGTGTGTGTGTGTGTGTTAATAATGTGTGTGTGTGTGTGTGTGTGTTAATAATGTGTGTGTGTGTGTGTTAATAATGTGTGTGTGTGTGTGTGTGTGTTAATAATGTGTGTGTGTGTGTGTGTGTGTGTGTGTGTGTGTGTGTGTGTGTGTTAATAATGTGTGTGTGTGTGTGTGTGTGTGTGTGTGTGTGTGTGTGTGTGTGTTAATAATGTGTGTGTGTGTGTGTGTGTGTTAATAATGTGTGTGTGTGTGTGTGTGTGTGTTAATAATGTGTGTGTGTGTGTGTGTGTGTGTGTGTGTGTTAATAATGTGTGTGTGTGTGTGTGTGTGTGTGTGTGTGTGTTAATAATGTGTGTGTGTGTGTGTGTGTGTGTTAATAATGTGTGTGTGTGTGTGTGTGTGTGTGTGTGTGTTAATAATGTGTGTGTGTGTGTGTGTGTGTGTGTGTGTTAATAATGTGTGTGTGTGTGTGTGTGTGTGTGTGTTAATAATGTGTGTGTGTGTGTGTGTGTGTTAATAATGTGTGTGTGTGTGTGTGTGTGTGTGTGTGTGTGTTAATAATGTGTGTTAATAATGTGTGTGTGTGTGTGTGTGTTAATAATGTGTGTGTGTGTGTGTGTGTGTGTGTGTTAATAATGTGTGTGTGTGTGTGTGTGTGTTAATAATGTGTGTGTGTGTTAATAATGTGTGTGTGTGTTAATAATGTGTGTGTGTGTGTGTGTGTTAATAATGTGTGTGTGTGTTAATAATGTGTGTGTGTGTGTGTGTGTGTGTGTGTGTGTTAATAATGTGTGTGTGTGTGTGTGTGTGTGTGTGTGTTAATAATGTGTGTGTGTGTGTGTGTGTGTGTGTGTGTGTGTGTTAATAATGTGTGTGTGTGTGTGTGTGTGTTAATAATGTGTGTGTGTGTGTGTGTGTTAATAATGTGTGTGTGTGTGTGTGTGTGTGTGTGTGTGTGTGTTAATAATGTGTGTGTGTGTGTGTGTGTTAATAATGTGTGTGTGTGTGTGTGTGTGTGTGTGTGTGTGTGTGTTAATAATGTGTGTGTGTGTGTGTGTGTGTGTGTGTGTGTTAATAATGTGTGTTAATAATGTGTGTGTGTGTGTGTGTTAATAATGTGTGTGTGTGTGTGTGTGTGTTAATAATGTGTGTGTGTGTGTGTGTGTGTGTGTGTGTGTTAATAATGTGTGTTAATAATGTGTGTGTGTGTGTGTGTGTGTGTTAATAATGTGTGTGTGTGTGTGTGTGTTAATAATGTGTGTGTGTGTGTGTGTGTGTTAATAATGTGTGTGTGTGTGTGTGTGTTAATAATGTGTGTGTGTGTGTGTGTGTGTGTGTGTGTGTTAATAATGTGTGTGTGTGTGTGTGTGTGTTAATAATGTGTGTGTGTGTGTGTGTGTGTGTGTGTGTGTGTTAATAATGTGTGTTAATAATGTGTGTGTGTGTGTGTGTGTTAATAATGTGTGTGTGTGTGTGTGTGTGTGTGTTAATAATGTGTGTGTGTGTGTGTGTGTGTGTGTGTGTGTGTGTGTGTGTTAATAATGTGTGTGTGTGTGTGTGTGTGTTAATAATGTGTGTGTGTGTTAATAATGTGTGTGTGTGTTAATAATGTGTGTGTGTGTTAATAATGTGTGTGTGTGTTAATAATGTGTGTGTGTGTGTGTGTGTGTGTGTGTGTGTGTGTGTGTGTGTTAATAATGTGTGTGTGTGTGTGTGTGTGTGTGTGTGTGTTAATAATGTGTGTGTGTGTGTGTGTGTGTGTGTGTGTGTGTTAATAATGTGTGTGTGTGTGTGTGTGTGTGTGTGTGTGTGTGTTAATAATGTGTGTGTGTGTGTGTGTGTTAATAATGTGTGTGTGTGTGTGTGTGTGTGTGTGTGTGTGTGTGTTAATAATGTGTGTGTGTGTGTGTGTGTGTGTGTGTGTGTGTTAATAATGTGTGTTAATAATGTGTGTGTGTGTGTGTGTGTGTGTGTGTGTGTGTGTGTGTGTTAATAATGTGTGTGTGTGTGTGTGTGTGTGTGTGTGTGTGTGTGTGTGTGTGTGTGTGTGTTAATAATGTGTGTGTGTGTGTGTGTGTGTGTGTGTTAATAATGTGTGTGTGTGTGTGTGTGTGTGTGTGTGTTAATAATGTGTGTGTGTGTGTGTGTGTGTGTGTGTGTGTGTTAATAATGTGTGTGTGTGTGTGTGTGTGTGTGTTAATAATGTGTGTGTGTGTGTGTGTGTGTGTGTGTGTGTGTTAATAATGTGTGTGTGTGTGTGTGTGTGTGTGTTAATAATGTGTGTGTGTGTGTGTGTGTGTGTGTGTGTGTGTTAATAATGTGTGTGTGTTAATAATGTGTGTGTGTTAATAATGTGTGTGTGTGTGTGTGTGTGTGTGTGTGTGTGTGTGTGTGTTAATAATGTGTGTGTGTGTGTGTGTGTGTTAATAATGTGTGTGTGTGTGTGTGTGTGTTAATAATGTGTGTGTGTGTGTGTTAATAGTGTGTGTGTGTGTGTGTTAATAATGTGTGTGTGTGTGTTAATAGTGTGTGTGTGTGTGTGTTAATAATGTGTGTGTGTGTTAATAGTGTGTGTGTTGTGTGTGTGTGTGTGTGTTAATAATGTGTGTGTGTGTGTGTGTGTGTGTGTGTGTGGACGCAGGTGAGAAATTGCCTTCATCAGCCTCCATTCTTGAGGCTCCTCCCACTAAGGAGCCCGACCGCAGCCAGGTGAGTTAAAGACTTCAGTTAAACAACTGGGAGTTAACTGGGCTGCTTTTATTGTGAAGGAAGAGTCTTGCTTTGTCTCCCTGCAGGTGAGGATGGTCAAAGATGGGGAGGGGTTAACCTGTCAGCCAATCACTGAGGGGGAGGAGCAAGGCCTGAGTGACCTCGTTAACAACAACAGACAAGGTGAGCTGATCGATCTCAGTGATGTCACTGCAGCTGTTTCTTCATCTTCTCTTTGTCTCCAGATGTTAAAGATGAGTCCCAGCAGCCTTCGCCCCGCCTCATCACCTCCACCCCCACTCAGGCTTCAGGGGTCCCCCTGCCTCCCTGCTTCACCACTCCTCACCCCAGATTTGAAGAGCCAGGCTCCGCCCTCTCGGACTACAGCCCCAGCTCTCCGTATGACCCGCTGTTTGAGCTCGCTCTGCCGCGGGCGGCCATGCTGTTCGTTGGGAAGAAGACCCAGGTAAGGTCAGGTGGACCGAGCCACAGGTGGTTTTTGTGAGCGTGCTCGGTAACGTGCTGTGTCCTGCAGGAGGTGCTGGAGAAGAAGGGGGGAGGACCACAGAGGGAGAACAGAGAGGAGGAGGTGACCTCTGTCTCCCCTCTGAAGGTTCTGGACCAGCTGATTGCCCGTGGAAACAACGCCCACGATTGCCTCAGCAGGAGGTGAGCCGCAGGAAGTTATCAGAGGGCATTATCAGGCAGAACGCCGCCTCACGCCCAAAACACACCGATCAGTATCACATCAAAGGTGTGAGTCGCCTAGCTTCATATTGTAACGCATAAACGCCCCCTGAGCGAGCGCTTTGGAGATAGTGGGAAGACAGAAGTCCTTCTAACAGGAAGAAAGCTGCAGCACAGCCAGGCTGAGGGAGGAGAGGCCGGTCGGGGTGAGGCGACAAAACAAGACATTAAACACGAAGCGAGATTCCCGCTGCTCGCCGATCGATGGAGCGAGGTGCAGCCATCGTCTAGTCTGTCGATGAAACCGTGTCCTTAGATTTGAAACGTCTGCACGCGTGTCATCAGAGACCCGTCTGATGTTGTGTAAAACGTGCTAACCTGCGTCACCTCTTTCTTCTTCTGTGGTGTTCACAGGTTATCAGCTGGGAGTAAGTCGGTGGATCGGAGTCACTCTGGAGGTAAACAGCAGAGCATGAAAAGCAAAGGTACCTGAACTCTCGCCTCATCACGCTCATTAACCTCACATGCACATGAAGCTGTAAGCTCACTGTGTGGAGCTGACAAGCTCCTGAACCCGCGCCGCTGTTTCAGCTCGTCGTCACATTCGCTGCTGTTTGCGGGCGCCGTCCTGAATCTGCGTTCAGGTTTGATTTAGCCGGCTGGTGTTCTCGGGTTCAGTTTTCACGTCTTGAGGCTGATGAGGAAGCGGTTCGCAGCAGGATCCACGCTGGTTCTTGGCAGCTGTGGGACACCGTGCTCCGGTTCTCTCGTATTCGCCGTACTGACCACGCTCAGCTCGTTTAATGACCCTCAGACGAGCTGCGGCGTCAAGCTGCCGGGTTTGCATCAGCACAGAGGATTTCATTAGAACTGTGTGTGTGTGTGTGTCAGGCTCCACCCAGGAGGAGGAGCTTCAGTCTCTGACCAATCAGCTGCTGCTCGTCCATGCTCAGCTCCAGTACGAGCGCTTCAAGCGGCAACAGCACGCCATCCGAAACCGCCGGCTGCTGCGGAGGGTCATCAACGCGACAACGCTGGAGGAGCAGAGCGCTGCCATGGTAACACACACGTCAACCTCATCATGATGCTGAACACCACCCACGTAGCCCCTCCTCTCATGTTTTCTCTCCTCCGTCACGCTGCTGGTTGCAGAAGTCTCAGCTCGGCGTTCAAGACGAGGAGATCCGGAGTCTGAGGGCGAGTCTGGACGAGGAGCAGCGCCGATACTCGGCGCTGCAGCGCGACACACACACACGCAGCGGGCAGCTGCACACACACATTGCACATCTGCTGCAGCTGCAACGAGACGAGCAGAGAGAGAGCCAGAGACTGCAGGTCACACACACACACACACACACACACACACACACACACACACACACACACACACCATCAGCAAAGAGCTTCACATCCTGTGCTCTGATTGGCTGTTGCAGGGTGAGCTGCAGGAGTGCCAGAGCAGACTGCAGGATCTGGAGGCGGAGCTTCAGAAAGCCAATTACAGGGCGTATAATGCTGAGCACCAGCTGACCCAGCTGTCAGTGAAGGTGAGTCCCGATTAGTCGATGGCATCGTTGAAGGAGCACGGCGCTCAGCTGCTTCTCTCTGTGTGTGGCCTCGCAGCATCACAGTGTGTCCATGACGACTAAATACACACCGAGAGGAGGCAGATATGTGGGTCAGAGGGGTTTCACTTCCTGTCAGACACCGATAGGTCTGTCGAGTCTGTAACGAGTCCGTGTGTGCTCAGGCTGTTTCAGTTTAAACCAGCAGCAGAGAAACTGAAGACAAAGCCAGTTTTTCTGTTTCTGAATAATGAAGGAGGACGAGCCCACAGTGGCTCAAAAACAGTAACCACAGCTGAAGTCCTGAGGCAGCTGCTCCCACTCAGTCCTGTTCTGCAGATGTTTGTGTGTCTGTGTGTCTCCAGCTGTGCAGCAGTGAGCAGCTGCATCAACAGATGTTCCTGCTGAACCAGCAGCTGGTCCTGCTCGGAGAGACCAACAAAGCTCTGCAGCAACAGCTGGAGGGCGGAGAGACACAGCGCTGCACCGTAAGACCCACACACACACACCAGCTTCAGCCAGCTTCAGCCAGCTTCAGTCAGCTTCAGTCAGCTTCAGCCAGCTTCAGTCAGCTTCAGCCAGCTTCAGCCAGCTTCAGCCAGCTTCAGTCAGCTTCAGCCAGCTTCAGCCAGCTACTATTTTCTTCTCCAGTCTGTGCCGACAGATTTCTCCTGTTTATTCCTTACTTTTTATATTTTATTCAGGCACAGTTGTTGTGGAGCACCCACAGTTTCATTGTACATGTACAATGATAATAAAAGGCTATTCTATTCAATTCTTGGTTGTTAGAAAGTGAATGTCCATAATGTACACTGTCAGTGTAACACAAGTTAAATTATATGTAGTTATTTATATGTTGACTTCAGGGAGGTGGACGGAGAGGAGGGGCTCTCTGTCGATCAGGGGCCTCGAATATGAACGAGCCGAGGGCCACTGCTGTCGTCTCATTGGAGCCACTTTAGTGCTCAAGTAGTACAAAAACAAACAAGAAAACAGACACAAATATTTCTGAAAATGTTTTTTGTTTTTTAAATTTCTAACTTGTAGAAGACGACTGTGCCTGTATAATTTAACTACCCGAAGCCTTTCATTGAATGACCAAACAAACACATCGCTCCTCTGTCGGTCCCACACGTGGCAGCACTGCTGCTGTCGTTGTGTTTGTAACTAAATCATCGTGCAGACATACGTGTACACGTTCCTGCTCTCTGCTCATGTTGTCTTCATATTAAATCATTTAAAGAACTTATTTTAACATTGCGCTCGACAACAAACATAAAAAGTCACTTCATCGGCCAAACTGCATCATATTTCGTCACATCATGTACGAGCCGTGAGTAGGGGTGACGTGAGCCGTTAGTGGCCCCTGGGCCACGAGTTTGAGACCCTTGGTGTAGATAAACTCCAAATGCTTGGAAGTTGTAAACACGGCAAGAATGAGAAACAGACAAATAAATAAATCCAGTTCAGTGTTCAAAGACCGAACGCTCCTTCATCCTCATTCGCCCACATGGCTCCTCCTCTCTCTCTGTGATGTCACATCCTGCTGCGTTTCTCTCTGTGACTAAAGCTCAAACATCAAAATCACATTTTCTTGTTTTCTACATCGTACCTGAACATGACTCATCGTTAGCTCTGTCACGTCAGTATTCACTTCAACAGGATCTGTTTTTAACTCAGATTCGTAAAAACACGTTTTCCCTTTAGCCATGTTGCTATGACGACCCCACGCGCCTTAGGCGCTACTCGACTGTAGCGGCGAACGAGTGGGTGATAAAGCGCAGACACGCGCCTGCATGCAGAGCTTCAGGATCTGATTAGCAGAATCACATCTACGACTGTGTTTCTCATCGTTTCAGTGAGACACGTTTTCTCTTCCACGCTAACCTGCCGAGATCAGCACATCACAATCGTTACTCAGACTCCGGCCCTTTCTCAATTCTAAGTACGCGAGTCCGTGCTCGCGTTCTCGGCGAGTCCGGTCTCGCCGAGAACGCGAGCACGGACTCGCGATTTGTACAACTGGAACAGCAGCGTACTTGATGATGTCACAGGTCCAGAGTTTTTACTGCCGTCCTTAATTTAACTGTGAGTAATATGTGATGAAGCTTTAATCACAGCCGAACCGGTTTACTCAGGAACAAATTAAACACTGAAACAAACCTAACATTTAGAAGTGATCTAAGTGACTTATATATCATGTTTAACCTCAGTAGTGAAATCTCCATTAATAAAAATAGTGTACATGTACATACGTGTACATACCTTAATAAAAACAAGCAGGTGAGATGTTAGAACGCTTTTATTTTTATTGTAGTGGACACTCAATACAATAGACAGCTGCTGGGGTTTGTTTAACCCTTTAAGACCTACCATAGAACCAAGTCCACCAGAGCTTATATTATATTTTTACATGCTGTGGAGCCATTTTTAGGAGCATTTCAAGTTGCTATACATCAATACAACCATTATAGCCCAAACTTTAATAATATGTCTGCATTAGGTGCATAGTAATTACATAAATTGCAAAAAAGTGCAATAAACTACAAAAAAATTGAAAATCGTTTTTGCTTTTTTAACATATATTTCTAGTTAGAGAAATTTAAGAGGCTTATCCCTCAAAACTAGAGATGGACCGATCCGATATTACGTATCGGTATCGGTCCGATACTGACCTAAATTACTGGATCGGATATCGGAGAAAAATAAAAAATGTAATCCGATCCATTAAATATCACGAAAGCACCTCACAAACTTGCAACACGCCGTAACTCACCTCAGAACGTTAGCACGTCGGAGCAGTATGCATCACGTGATAGAGCGGCTGTGGCATGCGGGACCTGTCGGTGGTCTGGATAGCATGTGGAGCTTCGCTACCAACCCGGCATTTCATCTCCGACAAAGTTATCCCCGAGAGAAGTAAAGCAAGTGTGTAAGTCCATCTCTGAATGTTTGTAAAGCATTCCTGCGTTAAGCTTAACAAACGATATATGGAGCGACTGTCTCTTCTTGCTGCTACTTCAATCATGAAACTGATCAATGATCAGCTGATCGGCTTTTCTGTCGCGAGTCCGTCTTTGCTTTTGGCCCACTTTGCACCAGAAAGAGGAAACCAGCGGCTGAACAACAGCAGCACGTTTAAGCTTGATAAGCTTTTGTTAGAATTTATTTAATATTACTTTCTACTCGAGGATCTTTTTCTACGTAGCTGACGCTGGTAACTGTGCAGGGGCGGATCTAGCAAAGTTTAGCCAGGGGGGCCGATAGGGCATGAACAGGGAAAAGGGGGCACAAAGACATACTTTTCTTTCTTATTCTCATTTAAAATGTCGAGCTTTTAATAAATAATTATCTGACACCCAAAGTTTTAATTTGATGTAAAATGAATAGAAGTCAATTACTGTATATAGTAACTATTAAGTCTAATATATATACCCTAGTAAGCTATAGTACTTTTTCCTTTGGGAAGGTACCATCTGTGCAGTCTGCAATTTTGTTGAAGAAAGATGTTGAATCTATTTAATATTTCTTGAAAAATAATTGATTTCTGTGCATTTTTTTTCACACTGCATCAAATTAAGGTTGATTACGTCGATTAAGCATCATGAGGTGGAGCGTGAGGGGTGGTTCCCTATTTTTTATTTATTTATTTTTGTTGTTGCTGGGAGTTGGAACCCTATTAGTTAGGTTGCTTAATATTTATGCTAAGTACTCTTTAAAATACCAGAATAGGGAGGATGGTGTAGGTCTAAGTTTATTAGATTGATCAGTATTGCTGAACTATGAAATATTTTTTTTGTATACAGGTATAACAGAATAGCTTTAGTGTAGTTGTTGTTTTAAACTTGAGTATGAACTTGCAGACTTGCAAAATGCAGCAAGATATTTTAAAAAACAGTTTTGTTGATTAAAAAACACTATATCGGATTCATATCGGTATCGGCAGATATCCAAATTTATGATATCGGTATCGGTATCGGACATAAAAAAGTGGTATCGTGCCATCTCTACTCAAAACTGTAAATACAAAAAAGTTACACAAAATAGTTTCCCACCACAGGAAATTTATTTTGAGTGTCTTCATAGTTTTATTTTTGAAATACACCAATTTTTATATACTGCAGGAAAAACGAAAATAAATATTATAGTGCAAATTTGCAAAAAAACAGCATGTGCATCAAAATAAACTATTTCCAGCAGTGCAATATGAGTCTTAAGCATCCCAGAAACGACACAGAAAGTCATAAAGTCAAACATAACTTTTTAAAACACATAACAAGTAAAACACAAGCTCATAAGGCCCCGATCGTAAAAAACTACATTTCCGCAAAATTACGTCACTTCCGGTTTCGGGCAGGTCATGCGGTCATGTGATAGTTCGCACTGATGGACGTAGGAAGTGTTACAAACAGCTGATGGATCGGCGAAGCGTGTTTCTGGAATATCATGTTTTTGTTGCTGCAAGTGATTTTTATGCAGTTTTTGCAAAGCTATATGTGGAAGGAAACCGTGACCTAGGACAAGCTGATGGCATCAGATGTAAGTACAACTCCTCCAGTTTCATATGCAAAAAAATTATTGCGCTAGCTTACTTGGTTGCAGAGCTACCGGGATTTAAAAATAGTTACGCATAACAGAGCGTGCCCGCTCCGATCGGCTGTAAAGGGTTAACCTGAGTAGCAAAAAGACCGCGGGGGGGTTGAAAACGATGTGCCGGGAGTCCGCTGTTCTCGCCGGCTCTAATAATCCTCGACCTCGCTGTCTGCTGTGGAGCCGGCGGGTCACAGACGTCTCCGAAAACGTCAGAGCGCGTTTGGAAATATGTGACATCTTGATAAATCGAGCAGATGTTTGAAGTTCACACAGCTACATTCTCGCTTGAAAATAACTTAAAAGTTTATTTTGTGACCCAGAAAGAGTAATATGTAAAAGTTTTTAGCCCCGCTCGTCCGCCATTGCTGCGTTTGAGTTTTGGACGAGAACACAAGTACGCATATTGAGACAGGCCCTCCGTTTCTCCTTCAACGTATGTTTTGATTTAGATTTTTGTTTCTTATTAAAGACGGTTCACTAAAAGCACGTACAGAGTTATAGCACACCTTTTACGCTTCCTCAGACGTAAGTCGGGGAGTTGACTCTCTCAACAACACACCGCCCTCTGCTGACCCTTTTGTGTAATGCAAATGTGGCCACTATGATGAATGGAGCGTGCGCTGTTCTAAATGTACTCTGCTGTGTGTCAGGAGGCGTCCATGCTGCAGTGCAGTGTGGGTAAGGAGTTCCTGAGGCTGAAGGACAACGATGTCCAGCAGAGACAGAAGCTGGAAGCAGCCAATCACAGGATCACGGAGCTGGAGAGCCAGCAGGCCAGGAAAGACCAGCTGATCCTGAGCCAGAAAAAACTGCTGGAGGACACCAAGAACCAGAACAGGTCAGTCCGGCTTCACCTTCTGGAACTCTCCACACGGGAAGCGTCGGACTCAGACTGCGTATGTCGCTTTCAGGGTAGAGCTGTCGGCGTCGGAGAGCCGCTGTACCGCTCTGAGGAGAGTTACTCAGGCGCTGCAGACCGAGATGCTTCAGCTGTACGGTCAGATCGCGGGAGGCGGGGCTCACCCAAACGGCGAGCTGCAGGACGTCAGCAGGTAAACAGGGCCATCGTCCGAGGACGCCTCGATCCCACAGAGACGTCCAAAATGATTTAATGAGACGGGCAGAACCAGGACGAGTGTCTGTGCTTTTATTCTCCACGTGTGCGTTGTTGATAAATGTTTGCCTTTCTGTGTCATACTGTCCTCCAGATCCGACAGCGGAGCCTTACCTGATGCTCAGGGAAGCCAAAAGTCCCTCCTCCCGTTTTCTTCTGCTGTTGGGATCATGAACGGAGCAGTGGAGGTCCTTTCCACCTCCCCCGTGTCCCTCTCACTCTCCCCCATCGACTCCCCGCTGGCTGTCGGCTCCTTCCTGGAGCAACGAGCCCGACAGCTGTTCAGACCCACAGATCAGAACCAGGAGGAGGAGGAGGAGGTGAATGTCCAACCAGCAAGCCCTCCACTCGGTCAGGAGGTGGAGGAGGCATCACTCCCTGTAGGAAGTCCTCAGACTGAGCCGCTGAGCCAAGCCGCAGACCCCATCGTGGCCCCCGTAGACCTGACACTCGCCGTCCAACAGAGGAGACACGAACTGAGCATCATGGACTACGACGAGACACTGCCCGACATCTGAGGGAGGAGGAGGTGGGGTTCCTAGGGGCTCCGCCCTCACTCTGGAAAAGAGCAATAAAGATGATAATGATAAGGCAATAAGCAGGCTGATCCAAGATCAGCAAACTTTCAGTAACGATTGTTATTTATTAGGGGAATTAAATCTACAGCTAGCCTGGCTAGTATCCACAAACAAAAATGCCCTCTAATAAGTGGCATCCAATCAAAAGGACAGTCGCTCCTATCCAGTGCTGATGGGAGTGGTCTGTTGGGCGGTCTGCTAGTACCGCCATAGTCTCAGCCATAGTATTGATCCATAGTTATGATAAAAGGAGTCTAGTTCAGGGACTCCAGTTAGCTGAGGTGAAGCCTCGCAGATAGCTAGCAGCTACAGCCGCCTGCATCAGCCAATCAAATTCCAGGATTTGATCACAAGAAAGTGATGCGGCTGAAACTGTAACGCTGAAGCTTCAGAGTCGATGATGTGCCTTTGTCCGTCTTTTTTCTACAGTCTGTGTTTCAGCTGATTTTCCTGTTTAAGCCAAAAAGTGCTTCATGCCAAATTAAACGCTGCGACTGATGATTGTTTTCTTTATGGATTTGTCAGCTGATCAGTAACTGCAGACAAACCAAAGATGTGCTCCTGAAACACTGTGACAGAAATAAAGATGTAAACGTCTGTTTGTGCGTTTTTTGTTAAAGTTGTCACACTTTTCAATGCTCTTTGTTTAAAAAGATTTGCCACACATTTAAGATATATTTGAAAACCAACATTATTTTAAGGGAATTTGTGAACTTTGTTTCTAAATGAATTCTCTTATTAATATTTGACACCATGAATATGACATTTATTACTAATTAAATTTGTTATAATTAGATTATTACTAATCTTTGTTTTATATTAATTTTTATATGCAATTTGGGGGTGATTGTATTTTCCGGGTATTTTAATCTGAATATTTGACACTATAGGGAAAACTAACCTGATGTTTTCCTCACTGACGGATTTAAAGGCGCCATTTTTCTCCAGGTTCTGGCTCAGGTGATTAAAAATGCGCCAAACGTGCGGAAATGAGACTTTTCTGACGTCAGTCGGGTCCTGATCGATCGTCCTTAGTTAACCGTTCAAGAAACGTCCCCTCGTGAACTCTGCACCGTTTGCCCTGCACTGGCAGTGATGACGTCGTTCCCTAGCAACCGACCAACGCGTCGTAGCGACCGTCCCGAGAGCGAAGAGGCGGGAAGGGTTTTGGTGTTATCGTTATTTTTGGTTTTAACGTCGTTTTTGTGCCAAAGTTCGGATTTTAGCGGATACGTCTGAGCGCGAGACGTTTGTTAATGTTTCCCGCGCTTCAGCAGCCAACAGAAAGTTCCTGGGAAACGGTGAGAGGTGTTTGGACAGGTGAGAGGCCGGAAGTGGAGCTCTGAAAGCGGACGTCAACTTTTTAAAAGATAAAATCAGGTTGACCGTTAAAACATTCATGTTTTATTGTTGTCAGAAAATGTTTGAACAGTTGTGTGTTAGTGTATGTTGTGTATTCAGCTGACAGCCCTTTATTCGTGGGCCCGTTGGCTCCCTAACCCTGAGTACAGGAGATGGTCGGTGTGCGGCGTTCAGGGGAGTCGGGACAGAATATCAGTGTTTGATCGGTGTGTGGTGGGCCTGGTGGTGCTTTCAGGGACTTCCTGATGGATGAGACGGTGAGGCCTCTGAGGATTCCTCCTCAGGCGTTCGTCTACGCCGACAAACACAACGTGGCCCAGCTGGTGCAGGTAAAGGTGCAGCTGCAGGTTTCCCACGCGTGAAGCTGCTCTACATTCACTGTGTGTGTGTTTCAGAGCATGCTGTGCAGCCTGGTGATCGATCAGCCTGTTGATCCGATCTCCTACCTGATCGGGCTTCTGCAGAGGAGCAGCGATGATGGTGAGGTCGCCGTCGTGTCCCTGATGGCTTTTATTTGTTAGCATCGCTTAAAGCAGGGGTGTCAAACTCAAATACACAGTGGGCCAAAATTCAAAACTGGAACAAAGTCGCGGGCTAACATTAATATTTATTGAAAAAAAAAATCTTCCTCCAGATATAAGAATGAATCTTTTCTTCTGGACTCAAACACGTTTTGCTGAAAAACTGAATATGGAACAGCAAAGCTTAATACTAAACAATATATATATTAGCTGTATAATACCAGTAGGCCAGCTCTGATAGTAATTTTGTATGGCTTCGTGGGCCAAAAGTAATTAGGCTGCGGGCCAGAGTCTGACACCTATGGCTTAAAGCATTCCTTTAAAATTGTCTTTAAACGCAGACCGGGCAGAATATAAAGTCTTAAAATGGTCTCAGCCTTAATTCATCATTTTTATCACAGAAACACATACAGGACGTTTGCGATATCTGGAAACTCCAACGAAACGCTCGCACACCTGTAAAGCTTTGAGTCAGGAATTTATTCTGACGTTATTAAAAATGAGACGCAACTATGGGGCTCATCAGACACCACGTTTTACAAATGCTTTTATGCACATCTGAAATGTTTAGTGTCAGTCCTAAACCGTTGTTCAGTTAGGATTAGAGTTCAGCACCGGAAACAGTGGCAACGATGAAGACACAAACACACGAGGTTCTCTGACGTCAGCTACACAATGAGCAATAAAAAGCTTAAATAAGCACAAACTAACAAATACATCGGGCCAAGAGAAGGACCGAAACACAGCCGAGGCAGAAACATGATGCCGCCCCTAGGGGGCGCTCTGACTCCAGCAACATCAGCACAGACGGACACCACTGCACTCACAAACCGCTAATGATAGGTCGTGGTTCTTTGTTCTGACGTCGCTCTCAACGCTCTTCTGAAATATTGATGTGGTCGTGTGTCCACGAGATTTTGAATGCAGCGTGTTGTGTTTAAGGACAGTAAGGTGTTTCATTTCTCCAATCGGTGGTGATCTTTGGCAAGCGTCTGCAGCAGGAAACAGTCAGACTGCAGGTCATGTGACCAGCTTGTTTTCTGACGTCTGATCTGTGTCAGTCCCCAGGGTCATGGTGCTGGGACCTCCTGCTGTCGGCAAACACACCGTGGTGAGTTCAAGTGAGCGTGGGAAACTTTCAGCTGACCTCCGCTTGCTCGTTTACGTTTCTTCTTCTTCTATGTTTTTTGGGGGGTTTTCTTCAGGCCAAAAAGCTGAGCGCCGAGCTGAGAGCTGTTCACGTGACCGAAGGCAGTTTACTGCAGTACCGATCAGAGCTGCACGCCGAGCAGGTACACCTGCTTTTTCCTGATGTCTGTATCTGATCATTGTTGACTCTGAGCGGAGTGATGAAGTCTGACCTCAGTGTTGTCACTTTGTGACCAAACCGCCCGACCCCTCCCTGGTCCTCCTGTCTAGAGCCCGTTTGTTCATTCTGTGCATCATCCTGATGCCCGTGTGACCTGTGTTTTGTGTGTTTAGGAGCTTTCGGAGGGGGTGCTGGTTGGACTGGTTCAGCAGAGGCTGAAGGAGATGGACTGCTTCCACCGGGTGAGTCAGCCTCACAGTCCGGTTAGCTTAAAGCATCATTAAACATTTGTGCCGTGTTCGCACAGACCTGGGTCAAAGATCGTCGGTGCCACATGTCACAACCCGTTTGAAACGTCCCCCCTGTTAGAAACGTCCCCCGTTACCCGCCTCACTTGCGTCTGTGATTGATGATAATTAGCGCTCTGGTCTCCGTTGTGTCCTACTACGATTCCCAGCAGGCCGAGCAGCGTTCTCCCCGAGGACGGGCTGATCAAAGGGATGCTGCTGTCACATCATGTGTGTTATATTCACACGGGCCGCTCCTCGCCGACGCTCCTCGTTAGCATCACGTCCCGTTTGCGAGGGCTGCTTTCAGATCAGTTTAAGGCAATGAAAGACGGAGGAGCAGCTGTCACAACAACAGCGACACAAACTGAACGCCTTCAGGCGGCATCGTGCTCAAAACGCATCCAGACAAATAAAGACTCGCCTGCAAGCGAGATCGGCGGCACCTGTCCCAGGTTACCTGCGCTGCCGGGAGGTCTGAGAGGGCGGGGCTTTTTGCAGGAGGTCTGGAAGAATTCTGCCTTCTTTTGCACTACTGCAGCTTTGAGCAGGACCCAGTCGCAGCACAGGTTCAGGGGGGGTGTCTGTGGTGTCCGCTCAGGGCTCTGCAGTCCCACAGGGGGGTTTCTAGTCTGCTTCTTTATTGTTGCTCAGTGTGAAGAAGTTCAACAATACGTCTGTGTCTCTACACGATAAAGAAACAGAAACTGCCACAGACGTGGATCAGCTGCTGGACCCGTGTGATCAAACATGGCAGACAGGAAGTTTATTCCATGTTTAACAATCAGAGTACATTCAAAATGAAATACACTGCCTTGATTTTTCTACAAGGTCAGGAAAGAGAGCGGTGTTCGAGACTTCAGTCTGGTATAGTTTGAGGGAACATTTTATGTAATGAAGGGAAAGAACCATGTGTTGTGATTGGTTCAGGACATACCTGCCTGCCCTCGGCTACCCTCAGCCACCGCCACAGGTCGGCTGATCTTTATTACTCTGCTTTCACTTGGTTTCGACAGGTACGCCAATACTGAACTGCTCTGCTGCAACATTAGCGAGCAAAGCTTTAACAACGTTTTGTGTCAAAACTTCAGAGAAGCAGAACAAACAGAAGCTGTTTACACCTCAGACTGTAAACGAAAGATGGACACGGCTCGTCACATCTCAGCTTCTCATGTGAGACTCACTCCTGCGAAGATCTCAGTGAGACAGCTCCACCCGTCAGAGTGTGTGTGTGTGTGTGTGTCATTAGCAGCTTCTTTGATTTGCTAATAGCTGTTTTTGGCTGCAGGCTAAACTCGTCACACACACACCAGGGACCGTCTGTGTGTGTGTTTGTGTCGGTGTGTGTGTTGAGGATGACTGACAGGTCCCGTCAGGACACCGCCTGCTGCTGTCACATTAAATTGTGCAACTTTGCGTCCGGCAGGAGCGTGGATGTGCAGGTGAAGATGAACCGTTAGTACACACTTCCAAGAGCTTCCAACAGAACCGGGACAGAACAGAGAGCAGGCACCTGTCAGTCTAACAGGCCACACCCCTAACAGTGCACCCTTTAGCAGCCCCTCCCTGAGCCCAGTTCTGCTGGAGGTTTCTGCCTGTTTCCTTCCTGCTTGTTCATATAGAGGGGTCTGATTGGTGGGTTTCTCTGTGAAGCTCTGTGTCAATAAAGCTGAACTGAATCAGAGACACGTGCAGAAGCTCAGAGTTGGAGCTCTGACGGAGGCTTCTGAAGATACTCTTCAGACAGACTGAACGCATCACCTGCTCATGAGCATGGGATCATGCTGACCTCTGAACCAACACACACACACACACACAGCCTGACGTCTGTGTGTGTGTTACTGCAGGGCTGGGTGTTGGAGGGAATCCCTCAGACTCGCCTGCAGGCTCTGAGTCTGCAGCAGGGCGGAGTCATCCCCGAGCACGTTGGTAAGTAACAGGAAGTGAGATCACGCTTTGTGCCCTGCGCGGCTGCTTCCTGTGTGACATCACGCTGTGGTATGTGTCATCAGTGATGCTCGAGGCGGCGGATGACGTGCTGATGGAGAGAAGTTGCGGACGGCTGGTCGACGCAATCACTGGGGGTAAGCCCACGCCCATAATCAAACATCAGTGAATATGTTCTTTCCTTGTGACATCACTTCCTGTCTGCAGACATCTACCATCGGACTTTCATCCTGCCAGATGATGACATTATCACTCGGCGTCTGGAGAAGGGGAGGAGTCTGACAGACCAACAGAGACTTGCTAAGCTTCACCGTTACTGTTGTGAGGTCACGGGTCTGAGATCAGCCTATCAGCACGTGCTCAAGGTCATCGACAGCGACCAACCACACGCTGACATCTACCAGCAAGGTACAGACCCACACAGACTCTCTCACACACACACAGACTCACACACACACAGATGGTGATTGGTCAGTGAGGAGTGTTTGCATCATCGGTGTGAACGATGCTCTCCTGTGGTTGAGTCCAGGTTCAGGCTCCTCCCTCCCAGACCTGCGGTGTGCCACAGTTTTGGTTCTGCTCGTCTTCAGCACGTTTTGAGCAGCTTTGCTATGCAGATGATATTCAGGTGTTTTTTGCTCTAAGCCTCGAGACATGTGTCCAGATCCTGCAGAGGTGCTTGGACTCTATTAAAAGTTGGATGTCTGACAGTTTTTCTCCATCTTAATGAAGAAGAAGCTGGAGGCCCTGTTCGTGCCCCTGACAGAGTTGTACCTGACGGAGGCTCTTGGTCCCCTTGCTCCGTTTACTAAATCCTCTGTCAGGAACTCTGAGGGGACCTGGACTCTATGATGATTGAACTACATCCTGCAGGTCCCAGAGGTCATGTGATCAGGGCCTGCTGGCTGGAGCCTCGGACACATCTAAACACTTGGCGCTTGGCTTTATGAACTTTATGAACGGTGCTGCAGGAATGAAACTGTTCTTTAATGATGCCTCAGTGAAACAGTCACAGAGCAGGCAGCTCCAGCATCTTGTCCTCAGGTGTGCTCCATACACCTGAGCTCGTTCTTTCTGTGATCTACCTGCTGATTCAGGTAAAGCATTAACTGGTGTGTGTGTGTTTTCTCTTAGTGCTGGCTTTTGTCCGGACTCGTCAGCGCTCCAGAACTCCCAGAATCCTCCTGCTGGGACCACCGGGGTCTGGAAGGAGCCGTCAAGCCCAGCTGCTGTCAGAGAAGTACGGGATGGTGGACGGTACGCAGCCAGGATGGGGTCACAGTTGAGGGACACCAGCTCAGGCTCACTGTGCATCCAATAGGAAGCTCCGGGCGAGTTGCTGCTAAATACAAACCTGCCACAGTCTCTTTGTAACATGTAAAGATATGACAGAGACCTTAAAGGGTCAGAGGTCACACTGATGAAAAGCATGTCCTGTCAGGTCACATATAGGTCAGAGTGAAATCTGAGGTTTCGCTCAGGTGGAGGAAGTAATGAGAATGGCCAAAGGTCACACGACGAAGACTGTTTTCACTTTTTACTGTGTGTGTGTGTGTGTGTGTCAGTGAGCTGTGGTCGTTTGCTGAGGTCTGTAGCTGCAGCTGGTTCCAGTCGAGGAGCAGAGGTCCAGGCGTACCTGGATGACAGACGTCCAGGTGAGCACACACTCATGTCTGCCTGCGGCTGCGATGTTCTCTATCAAACCTTCCAGAAAGTGCCGCTCGTCTCGCGTCAGTCCACACAAGGTTTCCCACAAGTGTGTGGGACCATCCAGAGGGTTTTTGGACATGTTTATGGTGTGACTAATGTGCAAAAAAGAAATCAGGGAGGGGGGCAGAGACAGTACGAGCTGACATAAGCCTCCGACCGTCGCTGCCGAGGCACGGCCGGCTGTGACCGTGTGCGCTAGCGTCCAGAGGGCGACACTAACCCCGCTGTGGCTGCAGTTTCAGACTCGCTGCTGCTGCAGGTCCTGGAGGAGCGGCTGAGCCGACCCGACTGCACCCGCGGGGGCTGGATCCTGCACGGCTTCCCCTGCGACCTGCAGCAGGCCCGGAGCCTGCAGGAGAGCCACCAGCAGCCCAACAGGTACAGGCTCACTGTACTCACGGAGCCGTTCTCCAGAAAACTCCGAAATCCTTTTAACCTGCTCGCATTCTCGTCTCGTCCTCCTCTTACTGTCAGGGTTTTCTTCCTGGAGCTGACCGATGACGTTTGCCTGGAGAGACTCAGTCTGAGAGCCACAGACCCGGTCAGCGGTCAGAGGTCAGGAACTCAGATTTACCTGTGACGGGAAAATTCCCACTGCAGGGAGAACACGTCTGCATCATGCTGTCGGCCCTGTGATGTAATACACACACATGTGTAGGCACACACAGTGCTGATGGTGCAGTGGTGGTATTGAGTGTGTGTGTGTGTGTGTGTGTGTGTGTGTGTGTGTGTGTGTGTGTGTGTGTGTGTGTGCAGCTTCCATCCTGTGACTCGGCCGGCTCCGAGCTCTGAGGTTCAGCACAGACTAAAGACCCGACCTGAGGACAGCATGGAGTCTGTAACACAGAGACTGAAACAGTACAGGCTCCACAGCGCCGCCCTGCAGGTACACACACAGGAGAGAGATGGAGGCAAAACATTAGGAACAACAACAAAGACTAAAAGGCCAAAAACAAAGCTGTGATTTAAACCCATGGATCATAAGATCAGAACAAGCAGCAAAGATGAGCTGTAACCCGCAGGTGAAAATCTAACTCTGTGTGTGTGTGTGTGTGTGTGTGTCAGTCTGTCTATCCTGAGGCCATTCACATCGATGCTGATCAGGACCCTCACTCTGTGTTTGAGGCCGTGGCGAGCAGGCTGACCTCTGAGTGACCTCTGACTCACCTGGACTCACCTGAACAAGCGGAGGTCACATGATTGTCTGTAAAAATAAAGCATGTGCTGCTCCTCCCTGTGTTTGTTATGCTTCTCTTCAGGCAGAGCTCCCACCTGACCTGCTCTCACTGACTCCGCCCACTCGCCCATGTGTTTTGTTTTCCAGTAAAAGTCTGAAGCACATTTTACTAAAATCACAGAAACAAATAAAGACGGAAGTTTCGGGGAAACCTGAGCACGACTGTGACACACACACACACACACACACACACACACACACACACACACACACACACACACTGAGCACCTGTGGGTGTCCGAGTCAGCTGATCTCACAGATCAACAACAGTTTCACTCAGCTGCACTGAGCATGCTCAGTACTACGAGCATCAGTACATTGTAGTACAAGTAATAGTTTGACTACTATGCAGTAGCATCAGTAGTGTATCAGTACTCTGATGGCGGTGTGTGTCGGCGGCCTCGGCGTGACTGACAGCCATTGACGTCTCTGTCAGCTCGCTGCCGTCTCCTCCCGTGTGAGAGCAGTAATCACAGTTTAGGACGCCTTCATGTTAAAATATCTCCGTTTACCTCTGAAGTCGAGATTGAAACCTCACTCAGACGCTCGCCGCCGTTTCAAAGCGGTGATTTGGGTAAATGACTATAATTAATCCTCCGCCGCGGCGGTTTGAGGCCCCGCGGGGCCGGGCGTGCCGTTTGATTGACAGCTCTATTTTTAAGCCTTCCTGCTGACAACAGGACGTGGAGCAGGAGGGAACGGGGACGTTTGATGGATGATGGACAGTTTGTCCTCATTTCCTCTTCCTCCTGCCATGAAGTCCACCTGACGGCACTGATTGGAGGAAAGTTTCTCCTTGAGAATCTGGACCAGGTTCTGGAGCTGAGCGGGGAAGTTATTGAAACCATTCTGACGGCAGAGCCACGAGGATGCTGCGAGCGATGGAGCTGGAGATGGTCCGCTGTGGCGGACCCTGAAGGAAAGAATAGAATCTCTGAGTAGTGTTGCTGGAGGAGGCCGGAGCTGCACTCCCTGCAGGCTCACCTGCAGTGTGACTTGGAGGCTCAAACCACACCTGCTGCACCGCCCGCCCGACCCTCCAGTGTTCTCGCTGACAGCAGGATGTTCCTCCCTCTGATTGACTCCCTGAAATAGTTTAAGGATATAAATGTTTATAATAACATCCAAAGTATGTCAGTGTTTTTTACACGCAGGCAGTCTCCCTTATTACTAGAGTGTGTATCCGGAATGAGATGACGCTACTGCGCATGTCCACGCAATCAGCTGCTGAGCAGAGAAGGCGGGGTTTGTGACATAGCAGGAAGCATTAATCACGCGTGTCTGTACGTGTGGAGAGTTTCACAGTGAGTATTTATTTGTCTCGTTTTCCTCTTTTTAATTTTTTTCTTTTAATCTGAAAGGTCTTCGCAGACCGGAAGTTTCTGTTAGCATCAGGTCAACGGTAGCAGCCGCGCGCTCTCGTGTCGAACTTTAAACACGCCGCTCTGTGGTGGGTTAAGCTCCTCGTGGGCCTAATTCACAGCTGTTTTACACGTGACTGAAGGTAAACTGCTGCGCAGCTGAACCAATAAGAGAAGCTCTTCTTCAAACTGTTTGTGAATGGAGTTTGGTGTGAGAGTGACTCACAGCTCTGTGTTTACCTGTAGTTTGTGGACACACGCACACCTCTGATGATGTCATCTTCCGATGAACAGTTGTGTCGGAACAGCTCCAGCGACATGACGTCATCACCGCCATCCCACAAACGGAAACGTCAGAAGGCTCAGCAGCCATGGGTGAGCTCTCTCTCTCAGTGCGTTCATTTGATGTTTCTGTGACTTTGAGGTGCCGCAGAAAGCAGAGAAGAGGAGGAGCTCCTTCATACTGCAGGTGGCAGCAAAGGAGGAGGAGCCTGCAGGTGCAGATCCAGGTTTCCTCTGTTAGCCGGCTCAGTAAATCCAAACCGCTGTCTCTGTTAAGCCCTTCAGCTTTCAGCCTGTTCACTCTTCTTCTGTATGAAAAGCATCAGCAGAGCTCCGCCCACTGTTATCAGAGGAACAGCTGATTCAGTGGTTAGTGACTGATTCATGTGGGCAACATTGTCTCACTGAGAGGCAGCAACACAATCAGAACGTGGATTTTAAACACAAACTCTGAACCAGGTGATGTGCTCAGAAGCCGTTACCATGGTGATCTAACAGGGGAAGCTGCCTTCATGTCATCATAGCTTGCTAACCTGCTAACCTCACTTCTTAGTTACAGCTTTCGCCCATGGCAACTGCAGAGAGCCACAGAATAAAGGCTGCAGTTCCCTTCATGACCACAGGGGTCACCATATGAACTGTCTTTATTTTTTAGGCTCCACCCAGTGACAGGACAGACGGGACCCCGAAGAAGAAGAAGAAGAAGGATGGAGCGAAGGAAACGGGACGTGGCGGCATCAAGACCTCCTCACTCTTCAAACATAACCCTGACATCCCAGACATCCACAGGTGCAGCTCCGCCTCCGATTGGCTCATTGAACCAGCTTCTCGGCTGGTTCTGATTGGCTCAGACTGCAGAACGTTCCGGAGTGATCAGTAATCAATAATTTGGAGTCTTCTTTCCTTCAGACCAGCCATCGCTCAGCTGAAGGAGAAGATTTTTACCTCCGACTCGTTTTCAGACCTCGACCTGCACCCTCACTTGGTAACACACACACACTTTCGTCTGTCTCACGTTCAGCATCGCTGCTTCATTGTCAGCTGCTCTGATTGGCTGTTTCTGTCTTCTAGGTGGCCACTCTGAACAAAGTCATGAATATTTCTACACTCACCAGGTTGGTTTTTACACACACACACCTGACTGTGACCTGATCAACGTATAAACTCTACAAAGGGACATTGCAATGTTGTTGTTTTGTTTGTTTTTTAAAATACTTACTCAGTGTACAGAAGCAGACGATCCCAGCTCTCCTGGCGGGACGCGATGCTGTGGTCCGCTCTCAGACAGGATCAGGTGAGTCACCTGTCGTACCTGATACAGCAGGTCTCTGTGGGTCGATCAGTCACACTGAGGTGTTCTCAGGTGAGAGGGTCTCCTTCTGGGTGGACATAAAACACGTCACCTGACTCAGGAGGTGTCCAGGTGACCTCCTGAGTCAGGTGAGTCAGGGCTTGTTAATGTGTGTGTCTGCGGGCCTTTTGTGGGTGTTTATCGTACGTGCATATCGATGCAGCCCAGTTTAGTTCCTGCAGCGTCGTGTTGTTTTTGAAGGTCACATGTTCAAACATGAACGTACAGGATCAGAACTACTCTCTGTAACGAGGAAGAAGGTTTGTATTAGATTGCACTGTGAGGAAAGTCATTTAGCAACATGTCCTAATGAAAGCCACCCAAACGTGTCTGCAGGTAAAACTCTGTCCTACGCCGTCCCGCTGGTCCAGAGTCTTCAGTCGATTCAGCCGAAGGTCAGCAGGTCAGATGGTCCTCTGGCTCTCATCATCGTCCCCACCAGAGAGGTTCGGTCAGATTAGCACGTTTCACTGTAGTGTCATCCGTGACTTCCTGTTCACACGCTGAAGGTTGGCTCTTCTGTTTGTCAGCTCGCCCAGCAGACCTTCCAGACCTTCCAGAAGCTTCTGAAGGTAACACAGTATTCACAGCTGTTGTTTCATATTGTACTCTATGGTTAAAGTCCCTAAAGCAGATGGAGGCGCTCATTCTAAACGAGTTGTTACCTCTGTCACATGGACACGCTCCGGTCCCACCACAGACACGACAAACCCACCAAACACAGTCAAACGTTAGAATGCGGCACAACGTCAGAGACCAAAGTAATGAAGGAAGTGTGCAGCGTAGCTTACCACCCTGCAACGGCCGACATGTGGACGAGCCAAGCAAAGTGTGCTTAGCGCTGCAGTCGATGTTCGCACAGCGGTGGGTTTCCTGACGTCCACACGGGAGCAGGAATGACAGCCGGACGCCTCGGGAAGTGCTCGCGTCACTGCGTGGGGTCAGCCAGTGAGTGTCACTGTGGGCCACGTTCATTTTGTAAGAATGAAATAGTGCTTAGGATGTGGTGATTATGGAAATCCTTCACTGCATTTACAGAAAATGCATCAGCATAGTCGTGCAGAGAATATGGCAGCACAGATCCACAAGCAGGGCTGGGTCCCAGTATAGACCCCCGAGGGGCGGCTGTCCCACCAACCCAGCACAAAGTCCAAATATTCACCACAATCAGTGGCTCTGAAAATTCACTAATCACTTCACGGCCCCAGCTCTGCGTTTTTCAGAGGTGTGTGCTTGCTGTGGTTTGTAGCACCAACAACTTCCTGCTTCGCATGTGGATATAGAAATCAGCAGCTGACAGAGAAACGAGAGCTTTGCATGAGTCGCTCTCAGGTGTGTCTCTCTCTTTGCAGCCGTTTACCTGGATCGTCCCAGGTGTCCTGATGGGAGGAGAGAAGAGGAAAGCGGAGAAGGCCAGGTGTGATCACAAAGCACGTTCGTTCGTCAGCTCTGGAAAAAGAGCAAAGCTGTGTGGCGCTCAGCAGAGCTCAGATCCAGGCTTTTAGAGATGTGAAGCCGCTGGAGTCTGTTCTCAGCTGCTCTGTGGCGTCTGAAGCGATGCTGTCGTAACAATATTATTCTGTCTTCAGGATCCGTAAAGGAATCAACATCCTGGTTTCGACTCCTGGACGTCTGGTGGACCATATCAAAAACACCCTGAGCATCGCCTTCAGCGCCGTCCGCTGGCTGGTCCTGGACGAGGCCGATCGGTAACTCTTAGGCGTAGTTGACTCCGATTCCCTTTGATCGACGCCCTCCTGCAGCGTGGACTTAATTTTATGTCCATGTGTGCGTTCAGGACGTTGGACCTCGGCTTTGAGAAGGACCTGACGGTCATATTAAACAGCCTGAACTCTGCGGGACCAGCCCGACAGAACGTGCTGCTCTCTGCGACGCTCACAAATGGCAAGTCCACCGCTGTGCTGCCCCTCCTGTAGTTCCTCCGTCGGCCCGTAGAGGGCAGTATAACAGCCTCTGTGTGTTTCAGGTGTGACGCGGTTAGCAGACGTGTGTTTAAACGACCCGGTCAGCATCCACGTGTCTGGCGCTCCCTGCTCTGACCTCACCACCACCTCCGCTGTAACATGTGACCCCGAAGGAGCCAGCCAATCAGAGAGCTTTGCTGTGCCTGAGGCTCTGAAGCAGTTTGTGGTGGTGGTTCCCAGTAAGGTCAGACTGGTCTGCCTGGCTGCTTTCATACTGGACAAATGCAAGGTGAACAGTCCGGAAGTGGTCATAACGATAAGTACAAGGCAGGAAGGAAAAAAGGAAAGCTAAAATCTGATTGGTCCTCGATGTTTTCCTTTCAGTTTTCTCAGAACGACAAACTCATCGTCTTCATCTCGAGCTGCGAGGCCGTCGAGTTCCTTCACTCTCTCTTCACCGCTGTGCTCTCCAGGCCCTCAGCCAATCGCAAACCTCCGCTGAGGTTCCTGCGTCTCCATGGCAACATGAAGCAGGAGGTAATGCTGCCGTTTTGCCGCCGTTTCTGCTGCTGTCCGCCTCTCAGTGTTAAATGCGTGTTTGTTTTCCCCACCAGGACCGCACGGAGGCCTTCCAGCAGTTTTCGGCGTCACAGTCGGGAGTGCTGCTCTGTACGGTCGGTATCCTTTAACCTGCAGTGTGCGCTGTGACCACCAGGGGGCAGACTGTATTTTAAACGCAACACATGACTGTACATATATGTAATACATATGTAAGTCGTGTCCAAATTCCAGGGCTGCATCCTCCTGAGGACCCGGCCTTCGCGGTCTACGTGGGCCGGGTCCTCAGAAGGGTCGGGCAGGCCGGAAGTAAACGGCTGTGAAATGGGACGGTCCAGCCTTCAGATCTGCGTCACCGCTGTCTCGTGGAGTTTTTAATAAACTCGGCCGTCTGCTCCTTGCTGTCTAAAATATAACAGGACACTGGAGGAAACTCTCGACCATCTCACACTTCTGCTTAATCAGCCGTGTGAAAACCAAGGAGGAACCCACCCGATAAATAAAGTTTTATCTAATCTAATAACTTTAATCTCAGCCAAACCGATTTACTCACGAACAAACAAAACACTGAAAAAAGCCCAACAATAACATTTTTAGGTTGTATAAGTGACTCCTATATCACGTTTAACCCGAGTAGCGAAGGTGATCTGAACATGATGTGCCGGGAGTTGTGCCGTTCTCGGCCGCATCAGTGACCCTCGAGCTCCCGGCTCGCTGTCGAGCTGGTGGGTAGCAGACGTCTCCGAAAACGTCGAAGCACTTTTGCAAATATGCGATATCTTGATAAACCGAGCAGATATTTGATGTTTACACAGCTACTTTCTTGCCTGAAAATATGTTAAACGTTTATTTTGTGACCCAGAAAGATTAGTAAGAGTAATTTTAAAACTTAGTAGCAGCCGCCATTGTTGGACACACCCGACCCATCCTTCAAATTCGGGGAAAAGGAGGACGCATTTGTCGGCTGCATTCAGAGGAGTCTACGAATTTGGACGGCCTTCGGCGCGTCGCTGTGACGGGAGGAAGCAGCCCATGAATTTGGACACGACCGTAAACTTCCTTTGTGTGCTCTTTGTTTCAGGACGTGGCAGCCAGGGGCTTGGACCTGCCCCAGGTCACCTGGATTATTCAGGTGACTTTATGTTATCGAATGAATCAGAAGGATGCAGCGAGTGATTTATTTTGTCTGAAAAGGATGGCATGAGTGAGAGTCACGACTGGAAGAGTTATGGTTGGGTAGCAGGGCTTGTGATTCCAGATGATGAGCCTTTATTAATAATTTGTGATGATGGGTTTGTGGATGTAGCCAATCTGGTGGCAGCTCTGCAGTGAGGTCATGTGTGGGGCGGATACCTGTCGTTTGAATCGTTTGTCAGCAGAAGACGGGGTCTGTAAACAAGTACGCTAACCCAGGTTTCCTGGTCTGTACGAGTCTGATGATGAGTCATTGGCTTATATAAGCACTGCAGTTCCTGTAATGTCCACTAGGGGCTTTATGCAGAAATAATTTTGAAGTAATTGCTCAGAGGTGTCGCAAAGGGGAGGAGGAAGCGTGCAGAATAAACGGGCTCAGATCGTAAGCACCTACATAATGTATCTAGCCAATCAGCGAGCAGGACATGACTGATAACCTTTTTGGTTTTTCCCAGTACACTCCTCCCACCGCAGCGGCCGAGTACGTTCACCGCGTCGGACGTACAGCTCGGATTGGAGCGCGAGGAAGCAGCCTCCTCTTCCTCACCCCCGCTGAGACCGCCTTCATCACTGAGCTGGCCAATCACAACATCAGGTTTGCTGACATGCAGTGTCATGCTGGGTGGCACTTGTGCTGGTTTTAACCATGTGGGTGGGGCTTACTGTGTTTCAGCCTATCAGAGATGAAGCTGCAGGACATCCTGTCCAGTCTGATGTTCGATGATGTCTACAAGGGGCGGGGCAAGTACCATAGCAAGGTAGGTCACTTCCGAAAACTTCTGTCAGGTGGCTGCGGGTGAGGCTGGTGATCAGATGTGATTGGCTGAGACACTAAATGTTTTTGTTTTTTTTTTTTTATTTCTGCCATTTTTTTATCTTGAGCAATTCAAGCTCCGCCTCCTAGTAAACTCTGGTAACTTGTAATAGCTGAATAGCACCAGCAGGCGGCGCCTCCTTTGACGTTTTTGAATGTAGGCTCCCATCATGGACTCCATCAGCTCTGATGCTGTTAGCGCGCTGCAGGGCATGCTGAGTGACGCAGCGGCTACGATCTCCACCTGAGACCTGCTTCAGAAGCTGGTCGCCCATAACAACCAGTCCGAGCCGATACCAGCCCATTCCAGCCGGTATCGGCTTAGCGACTGGTGCCGCAGCTTTGTGAGGCGAGCGTGAGCAGGAGGTCACCGCTTGTGCTTAAAGAACAAGGTGTGTTTAGCGGCGAGCAGATCATGCCCTGATGACGAGGAGGCGCCAGCCTGCTCGTTAGTCTCCAGACACAGGAAGCGTGTCGTTTCTGCCTGGAGCCCGCCTGCGGGGGCGGCCGGGCCATCCCCCTGTGTGTGTCGCTGTGTTTTTAATGAGGCTCTTGTAGTATTTTTAAAAAGCTTTAAGACTCTGAGAGAGTGAGACCCCGGCCCAGACCGCCTGCTGTGCGCCGCTTTAAAGTCGCTCCTGTCAGCCAGTCAAAAGCGCCGTGGTGACGGCGTGTGTGAAGCAGGTTCAGCCTCTGATGTTTCCGCTTCCATGACGCGTGACCTGCCACGACCTGATGCTTGTGTCGTCACGCTGTAGCTGTCAGAACAGATTTCAGCTCCTCTCTCTCCACGTCGACCTTTATTTAAACATCTGTTGAGCAGACATCAGGTGGTACGTGGGCGCGTCTCGCACGCTGCCGTGGGGACGATGTTCGTGCTGATGCGGGAGCAGAGCTGCTGAATCAAACACAGTCTGAAAATTCTGGATTCTTCCCTGTCGGAGTAAACAGGAATAAATCAGTGTGGGGCGTGAGCGCTCGCACGTTCGACCCGCAGCAGCTAAAAATAATCATTTGTGTTTGCACAGCTCACACGTGCTCAGCAGCGCTGTGACGAGCAGGTTTGCACCTTACAGTAGCCCCTCCCACGACCCCAGTCTGAAGTCCTCACCTTTAACACGGGTCAGAGCAATGAGTGACATCACAGACCACGCAGCCCAGCGGGGGGCGCTGCACCACGCTGGTCACATGTGGTGCTTTAGTAAACCGTTCCAGCGCTGAGGCGAGGGAGCTCGAGGCGCAGACGGCAGATTTCCGGAGCACGGCTGAGTCTGACGTGTTTTTTTTTTTTCTTTCTTCTTCTTCCTGTCAGAGTTCGTCCAAAGCTCTGGAGCAGGAAGTCCGCGAGCGAGCGACCGTCCTTCAGACTGAGTTTGAGAACTTTGTCCACGCGGACGCTCGGTCGCTACAGGCTGCCAAGAAAGGTAACGACGCCGAGAACGTGACGAGAGTGAGGAGAATGTGCTGCTGTTTTATTGGCTGACCTGTCACTGTGATGTCAACAGCACTGCAGTCCTTCCTGCGAGCGTACACCACCTACCCTGCTCACCTCAAACACATCTTCCACATCCGCTCGCTCCACCTGGGCCACGCCGCCAAGAGCTTTGGCCTCAGAGACGCTCCGCAGGGTCTGACTGCCGCCGCCGGTCCCGGGGCCTCCGGGAGCCACAGGAAGAACCAGAACCAGGCCCGGAAGCAGACCGGGAGTCCGGCCAAGAACCAGAACCAGAAGAAGCTGACTGGAAAGAAGAGGTGAGTGAGGACTGTGCAGCCGAGGGTTCTAACCTTAATTTAAACACACAGAGTCGGGATGGACCCGCTGCACACCTGGACCAGCAGGTGTGACTGTTTGAAGTGATGCAGTCACCAGCTGAGCGCACGCTCACCTCCACCACTCCATCGCTGAAGCAAACGTTTGCTCAACGCCTTCTAGACGAGAACACAGACACACAGCGTGTCAGGATGTCAAAGGGCGTATCAGCCCAGAAGCTGTGAGGCCGTTTGTCAGCACACGGCCCCGACGCGCTTCGTGTAAGCGAAGGAAGCACGAACGCCTTCAAACACAAAGATGGAGACAGTAAAAGCGCTCAGGCGAGGCCTCGACGCAGCACGGTGTGTGTGTGTGTGTGTGTGTGCGTGTGTGTGCGTGCGTGCGTGCGTGTGTGTGTGTGTGTGTGTGTGTGTGTGTGCGTGTGTGTGCGTGCGTGCGTGCGTGCGTGCGTGCGTGCGTGCGTGCGTGTGTGTGTGTGTGTGCGTGTGTGTGTGTGTTTGCTCGTGCTCATTGGTCCTGCTGTGATGACTGCCACAAACACACACGCTTGTACATAATCAAAGTGGGTCCCCTCAGTCACACATGGCGTTTACACGCCGTCCACTCAGGAGTGTGTGTGTGTGCGTGTGACATGTATAAAGAAGCTGATTATAAAACTAATACTGTTCTTGTTGTCATGACGACGAGCTGATGGCGCCCTTCTTCCTCTCTGTGTCTCAGGTTTGGTCAGAGGGAGGTCCGGCTGATCTGCTCAGAGTTCTCCAGCGGGCTGGAGAGTAGAGACGCCAAGAAGAAGGAGGAGGAGGAGGAGTGATGAAGAAGAGTCTGATGTTGAGCAGTTGAGGCGATGGTCAATATATGAAAGATGTGATTGATGCTGACGTGTGAGCGAGCTCCTCCTCCTGCCTTGGCTGGTTGGCCGGTGCACTCGTCGGTCTGTGACGAGATTTTTGAGTTTCAGACGGTCGCAGAATAACGACCATCGGACCGCTCCACCCTCACCACTTCACGCACGTTTCTGTCGCTCCAAGCTGCGAGTTTGAAACCCGAGTGCTGCTCGTGGACACGCCCCCGACTCCCCGCCCTGTTCCTGACTGTGCACCTGTGTCATTTGTCCTTAGGGGCCACCGTACTGCATCCCCAACATGAACCCGTGCTAATAAAAGCAGATGTTTGTGTGCAGATGTTTGTGTGCAGATGTGTTCTTCCAGCTGTTTTCACTTTTGAAGCAAAGCAGACGAGATCCTCGTGACAACGCTTCAGTGTTCACGGGGGGGGGGGCTCTATTGTATTGAGGTTTAAATTTTGCTCTTGACCAAATATGGTTACTTCCTGGAACAAAGCCAGTTCAGCCTTAGAGGTGGGGCGAGGAGCTCAGAGGAGAGCCGCTCATAGGTGCAGCTGGGAGGAGGAGGATGGGGAGGTGCGTCCCAGTCGGAACCAGCAGAGTGCCGCCTGCTCACCAGACAGAGTTGCTGTAAACCAAGCCTGGGAACCAATCAGAGCCATCGCTTTCACTTTGAATCAAAGGAAAACAACAATGAGAATCTTTATTTTCTTTATTGAAAATGTAAAAACCGAAGTCAGAGCTACAGAAACGCACAGAGAAGTTCGTGGCTCGACCACGGCTCTACACTCCTGCCTGGACTCGCTGTCCAGACGTGAACGTCACTGTTGTTTCCTTGCTTGAGCCCCGCCTCCTGAGCCCCGGCACCGCCACAGCAGTTTGTTCCTGAGGGAACCAGTCCTAGTCAGTGGGGAAGGGGCTGAGTGTGGGTGAGAATGTGGGGTAGCAGAGGCGGGGCTGGGTGGTGTTGGTGGGCGTGGCTTCGATACAGGTATAGGTTCATTGTGGGCGGGGCAGGAGGGTACAGGTAGTGCGTGGGCAGGAACATCCTGCCGGCCTCGGCCAGCAGCTCCAAGCCGGCGGCAGACTGACGCTTCCACTTGGTCCTGCCGGGAAAAACAAAGCGCACGTTACTCACCGCAAACACACCTTACCCCAGTCTGCTGTCACGTGACTGGACCTGAACCAATCAGCACGTGTCAGCACATGTGCAGTAAAATTCCCTCCATCCGGAGCACACGTGAGTCTACATGATCGTAAAGACTGCAGCAGACATGAGGCGACCCGATTGGATCAGAACCTGCAGACAGGAAGCAGATGTTCCTCCAGCTGTGTAACAGGCTTTAACGCCCAGAACACATCAGCCTCTGCTGAAACTTCTGTCTTCCTTCAAGACAGCTGTCATCTGATTGGCTGCCCCTCACTAACAGAACAGTGGGCAGGGTATCTGCCCCCTCTATGACATCACAAAGATTGGAGCGTAGAAAAAAACTATGACAAACTGAGTGTTTGGAGCAGACTGAGGCTGCGGAGCTTTTCGCTCACAGGGTCACCGCGGCGTTCGTCCTTGAGATGATCACAGTCCGCGCTCACATCGCGGTCATGTGATCAGGTTCAAATTTCATGTCAGTAAACTTTAAAGAGTTTTTTAATAAAGAAGAAAACAAAATAATGACCAACCACGAGTCCAGGACCGGGACGACCAATAATCTGCTTGATGTTGTGGTACCAGGTGTGTGTTTACCTGCGGTTCTGGTACCAGGTCTTGACCTGCATGTCGCTGAGCTGCAGCGAAGCCGCCAGCTCCATGCGCTCCTGGACGCTCAGATATTTCTGTTTCTGGAAGCTTCTCTCGAGCCTCGCCAGCTGCTGGTCGCTGAACGCCGTCCGTGCCTTACGAGGTTTCTTGAGGCGTGACGTCACCGAGTCGGAGCCGGCGCTCTGCACTGAGGTAGGAATGACGTCACATTAGTCCTGTAAGCTGATTGGTCGGCGACAGAAAAACCAGGTACAGCTCATTCATGATAGTCATTTATTATGATTCAGCTTCTGTTTTAAAAGCCGAGGTTCAGCAGATGAAAGTGATCAATAAAAAAGCGAACATTGATTGACAGCATTTATCAGATTGTTGCGTTGTTCTTACCCGAGGGACGACCACAGTCTGTGTCTGTGGTGTGAAACTGATCCAAGTATCAGACGTGAGGCTGCAGAGTGAACCGACCCCGGCCTGCTGTTCGTTAAACGATTCCAATCATGGTTTTATCTCCGTCACAGCTGTCAGATTAAAAGTGTTTTGAATCACGTGATCACATGTGCTCGCGTTCGCGTGCCAAGTTTAATGAAACCGCCACGATATGATTTTGAGTTTTACAAAAAAAGATGAACTGAAATGACGATAATGTGGTCAGAGAATCATTTGTACTGAGGTAAGCGTCACAGCTTTAATGATGAACCACGGTGATGACGGCCGTTAGTCATAGTCAGCAGGTTTGAGCTGCTTCAACGTTTAAAGCTAAATATGAACAAATACAATGTTTTAAGTTAAATGACTTTAGCGGTGCTTTCATGTGACCCACACCCACGGGAGCTCTGCTGTGATTAGCAGCTGAACAAAAACCCTGAAAATACACAATAATAACACAAAACAACGAAGCCGCGTTTCAAACTGTGCAGCAAAGACAAAAATATGAACCATCCGCAGGTCTGATGGCTGCGCCAGCGGCAGCTCACTGCGACCGGAGCCGGTTAAAGGTTTCAAGGTTCAGAAGCCGTGACGGAGATTCCTGCGTGATCAGTGTTTTTACTCGGTGCTGATGAAGCTGTGTTTCTCTGTATGGGTCACAAAAACAAACAAACAAACAACAACAACTCTGGTGACATTTCCCGAGTTTCATTATTATAAAATCTGACCAATAAGCTTCAATAACCTGGATTTAACTTTTATTTTGGAAAACTGCTCAGGTCTGCTGTATCCTCTCTGATTAAACATCGTGCATGAGCTGTACCTGAGTACAAACACAGAGCAGGGATGTAAAGTAGTGCACAGCTGCTTTTTTAACTTCACGTGATTCCTGCAGGATCACCCGTGACTCCATCAGTCACGGTTTCAACTGAGTGAAAGAAAGAAGCGCAGGTCCTCTAAAATAAAAGACCCAGAGTCAGCGGGCAGGAGGCTGCTTTGTTTTCCACCCCGATCACCGATTAGAAGTTATGATAAAGACTCTTTAAGATTATGAATTTCATTTCTGTCTCAAAATGAGAAAAACACGTAACGCAGAAACTTTATTTTCGCTTTAAAACAGTTCGACTAACAAGTAAATGAACGCTCAGATTGATTTCTCTCAATTAAAACACAAAAGGTTTGTAATAACGAGACTGTTTCTCTGTTTCACTGACTTTATTCATCTGGTTTTTATTTCTGTCCACGAGTGAAAAATATCTTTGGTTTCTTGGTCGTTGAAAGAAGAAAATAACCTTCTGATGTTTTTAATGAAAATAAAATCCGCGTGATTCTCATTTTTATTTTGATTGAAACTTTACTTTCTCCTTCTTTAAACTCTTTTCTCTGTTTTTACCTGTTTCGCTGTCTGAAGATGAGCTGCTGAGACTTTTATCCTGGAAATCTTCATCCTGTCCGGACCGGAATGGCTCGGCTTCCGGCCCGGGTTGTCCCGGTTCAGAGTAGACCTGTCCCGGGTGAGAGTCCGCTAAAATGTCCCGGATTAGGAAGGAGGAGCAGGCGGAGCGCAGCTGAAGCGGTGCGGGCAGCAGCGGAGGCTCCAGCCGGGGAGCAGGCTCCCTCCACGGGGATGAAGGCGCCGAGCAGCCGCTGCTGTTCCCTGGGCTGAGCTCCGGAGGGTCTGCCCGGGGCAGGAGCGCCCCGAGCGAGAGCAGAGAGTCGATCCGGAACCCGGAGCAGCCGGAGGCGGACACCTCCATCTCCGCCCGGACTCAGGTGAGTCTGACCAAGCAGGTGTGGAGCCACAGCAGCCGGAAACGCGTTAGTTTGACTCTGACGTCATTTTCATGTAAAAAAAAAAAAAAACAGGTTTAAAATAAAGCTATCAGAGTAATCAGAGTATTGATCCGAGGGAAACTGATCAGCAGCTGATCTCAGCGCCAAGACAGTTACACTCTTCCTCCTCCCCCTTCTGTCCTCCTCTTCCTCCTCCTCTTCTTCCTACTCCTGTCCTCCTCCCCCTTCTGTCCTCTTCCTCCCCCACCTCCTCCTGTCCTCTTCCCCCTTCTGTCCTCCTCTTCCTCCTCCTGTCCTCTTCCCCCTTCTGTCCTCCTCTTCCTCCTCCTGTCCTCCTCTTCCTCCTCCTGTCCTCTTCCCCCTTCTGTCCTCCTCTTCCTCCTCCTGTCCTCTTCCTCCCCCACCTCCTCCTGTCCTCCTCTTCCTCCTCCTCTTCTTCCTACTCCTGTCCTCCTCCCCCTTCTGCCCTCCTCTTCCTCCTCCTCTTCTTCCTACTCCTGTCCTCCTCCTCCTCCCCCTTCTGTCCTCCTCTTCCTCCTCCTCCCCCTTCTGCCCTCCTCTTCCTCCTCCACCTCCTTCTGTCCTCCTCTTCCTCCTCCTCCTGTCCTCCTCCCCCTTCTGCCCTCCTCTTCCTCCTCCACCTCCTTCTGTCCTCCTCTTCCTCCTCCTCCTGTCCTCCTCCCCCTTCTGCCCTCCTCTTCCTCCTCCACCTCCTTCTGCCCTCCTCTTCCTCCTCCTCTTCTTCCTACTCCTGTCCTCCTCCCCCTTCTGCCCTCCTCTTCCTCCTCCACCTCCTTCTGCCCTCCTCTTCCTCCTCCTCTTCTTCCTACTCCTGTCCTCCTCCCCCTTCTGCCCTCCTCTTCCTCCTCCACCCCCTTCTGCCCTCCTCTTCCTCCTCCACCTCCTTCTGTCCTCCTCTTCCTCCTCCACCTCCTCCTGTCCTCCTCCCCCTTCTGCCCTCCTCTTCCTCCTCCACCTCCTTCTGTCCTCCTCCCCCTTCTGTCCTCCTCTTCCTCCTCCACCTCCTTCTGTCCTCCTCTTCCTCCTCCACCTCCTCCTGTCCTCCTCCCCCTTCTGCCCTCCTCTTCCTCCTCCTCTTCTTCCTACTCCTGTCCTCCTCCCCCTTCTGCCCTCCTCTTCCTCCTCCACCTCCTTCTGTCCTCCTCTTCCTCCTCCTCTTCTTCCTACTCCTGTCCTCCTCCTCCTCCCCCTTCTGTCCTCTTCTTCCTCCTCCTCTTCTTCCTCCCCCTGTCCTCCTCCCCCTTCTGCCCTCCTCTTCCTCCTCCACCTCCTTCTGTCCTCCTCTTCCTCCTCCTCTTCTTCCTACTCCTGTCCTCCTCCTCCTCCCCCTTCTGTCCTCTTCTTCCTCCTCCTCTTCTTCCTCCCCCTGTCCTCCTCCCCCTTCTGCCCTCCTCTTCCTCCTCCACCTCCTTCTGTCCTCCTCTTCCTCCTCCTCTTCTTCCTCCCCCTGTCCTCCTCCCCCTTCTGCCCTCCTCTTCCTCCTCCACCTCCTTC
>NC_138948.1:645000-665000 GCF_965226115.1 Aulonocara stuartgranti | reverse complement strand
CTTTGAACCGGATGCAGCAGCAGATCTCAGAGAATGACTCGGCCTCTGTGTGGAAAGGTTTTAGGAATATTACAAACTACAAGCCTAAAACCCCCCACTCCACTGATGACTTGCTCTTAGCCAACACCCTTAACGACTTCTACTGCCGTTTTGACGAGCCATCAGGCAGCCTTCACACCTCCAACGGCCCCAACAATAGAGGCACTTTGGACACTCATTCCCCCACCTCTCCCCCCTCCATAGAGCCATCACCATCTTCAAACTGTTCACCTACAACACCCCCCTCCTCACCCCACACAAAAGAGGATTTCACACCACCTCCTCCCACCACAACTCTTCATATTCATGAAGCAGATGTGAGGAAGCAGTTTAGGAGTCTGAATGCTCGGAAAGCTCCCGGCCCAGACGGCGTGTCTCCTGCCACCCTCAGACACTGTGCAAACGAGCTGGCCCCAGTGTTTTCTGGCATTTTCAACTCCTCACTGCAGGCATGTCATGTGCCTGCCTGCTTCAAGTCCTCTACCATAATCCCTGTCCCCAAGAAACCTAGGATCACTGGACTAAATGACTACAGACCCGTGGCTCTGACATCTGTGGTCATGAAGTCTTTTGAGCGCCTGGTTCTCTCCCATCTCAAGACCCTCACGGCCCCCCTCCTGGACCCCCTGCAGTTTGCATATAGAGCCAACAGGTCTGTAGACGACGCCATCAACATGGCCCTACACTTCATCCTGCAGCATCTGGACTCCCCAGGAACCTACGCCAGGATCCTGTTTGTGGACTTCAGCTCTGCCTTCAACACCATCCTTCCAGACCATCTCCGAGGCAAGCTTTCCCAGATGAATGTGCCTGATCCCATCTGCCGGTGGATCACTGACTTCCTGACGGACAGGAAGCAGCATGTGAGGCTGGGAAAGAATGTCTCGGACTCCCGGACCATCAGCACCGGCTCCCCTCAGGGCTGTGTTCTTTCTCCTCTGCTCTTCTCCCTGTACACCAACTGCTGCACCTCCACCCACCAGTCTGTCAAGCTAATCAAGTTCGCAGATGACACCACCGTTATTGGACTCATCTCGGACGGGGATGAGTCTGCCTACAGGAGGGAGGTTGAACGTCTGGTGTCCTGGTGCAGCCACAACAACCTGGTGCTGAATGCCCAGAAGACAGTGGAGATTATTGTGGACTTCAGGAAGCACACAGCCCCACTCCCCCCCATCATCCTGACTGACACCCCCATCACCTCTGTGGACTCATTCCGCTTCCTGGGTACCACCATCACCCAGGACCTGAAGTGGGAGCCCACCATCACCTCCGTCATCAAGAAAGCCCAGCAGAGGATGTACTTCCTGAGGCAGCTGAAGAAATTCAACCTGCCAACACGGACGATGATGCAGTTCTACACTGCAATCATCGAGTCCATCCTCACCTCCTCCATCACCGTGTGGTACGCTGGAGCCACTATCAGGGACAAACAGAGACTGCAGCGTGTTGTGCGCTCTGCTGAGAAGGTGATTGGCTGCAGACTCCCATCTTTGCAGGACCTGTACACCTCCAGGACACTGCGGCGTGCAGCTCGGATCTCAGCTGACCCTTCTCACCCTGGACACAGTCTGTTTGACCTGCTCCCCTCAGGCAGGAGGCTCCGGTCCATTCGCACCAGAACCTCTTGCCATAAGAACAGTTTCTTCCCCTCTGCTGTTGGACACATGAACAATAACCACATGACTGTCCCCGCCACTAACACATGACCCTACGCTGTGTCACTGCATCATTTCATGTCTGGCACTGATCACCACCTGCACTCATGTATATATCTTTCTACGTAGCACTCATAATTCTTATTCTCATGTATATATCTCATGTATATCCCATGCACATATCTTTCTTTCTACATAGCACTTTAATTCTTATTGTCTGCACTGAAGCACCGCAGCAATTTCCTAATGTTGTAAACCTCAACATCTGGCAATAAACCCATTCTGATTCTGATTCTGATGTTGTTGTTGTCCGAGGGAAGCCCCGTTAAGTGGCTAGTTGTAAGATGGACAGTGTTCAATAAAGCAACATAAAGACCGTGCTTTATGTCCTGATTCAATTCAGAGTGCTCTGCCTAATTTAGTAATAAGGTGAGCATACAACAATGGCGACGAGGACGACACGGACCTGGATTTGTTTTTGTGAGAAGTAGACCCAGCGGCGGCACGGTGTTAGCGGAAAAAAAACTTGTGGGCTAACATGGAAAAGTCGGGTATTCAACCGTTCGCCTGCTACACGGATCCAGCTACGCTCGGACCGAGATGGACGCGCTGGTTAACATCCTTCGAGTTGTTTGCTGATGGGAAAGGTCTTATTTTGACGGATGATGCTACAGACGCGATCAGACAGCGGAGACGCGCTCTTCTACTGCACATGGCCGGACAGGACGTGCAGGACGTCTTCTGCACTCTACCACAGACGGGAGAGGCAAAGTTTTAAATATAGTTAAAACCCATATAGTATCTAAACTTCTCTTCCTTGCCACGGTTTTTCCTCCTCCTCACAAATCACTTTTACTTTTAAACAAACTGTGTGTTAAATTAATATGGGGAACAAACCGTGAGGTTACGAAACGAACCTTAATGTATAAAGGCAAAGAGTGTGGTGGATTGGGTGCGCCAGATCTCCGTATCACTTTGAGAATTCCTTTTATTAAAAATGTGTTTAGCGCTCTTAATAGGAGAACCCCATGGATTAGAGGTAACGAAGCACAATGGGGAAAACTAAAAGGTAGGGCTAGATCCAATATGCCGTATTATAAACTCCTTTTTGGTGACACTACGGAACAGTGGAAAGACCTTAATATTAACTGGACACAAGTATCCACTAAACAAGTATACAATATAATTAACAGTAAAAATAATGAAGGACAGATAAAATATAAGGGCGTGGGCGTAGAAGAATGCCCGCTAGTAGTTAAAAATATCTACGACAAATTAATCTCTGAAAATATGAGAGACACTGTGTGGTTGATATCTGTTGGACGCCTCCCCGTTAGAGCGGTGGTGCAGTGGAGCTGTTATGTTACCACCAAAGAATGTCCAATGCCACGGTGTGTCGAGGATGAAACCCTTGAACATTTACTGTTATCCTGTTATAGAACAGTAGAAATCAGACAACAGATGACTAAAATGGGTTTTGAAATTGACAACAATATACAAGCTATAAAATATGGTCTGTTTAAAGAAAAAATGTATGACAGTAAAAGACGCCTCTTTTGGCTTATTATGTGTGTCATTAACACCCACATTTGGAAAACCAGAGCCAAGGTGGTCATTGAGCAAAAAATGATAGATAGCGTTGCTGTGTGCAAAAATATCCTTACAGACCTGAGGAGGAGGAAGACTTTAGAACAAAAAAAGAATAGCCCTTTACCTTGGGACCTTTTGAAGATATAATTAATGTTAATATGTTTGATTAATTTAACTTTTGTATTAATGTATCTATTGTAAATTATTAAGAGATAGCAAGGGTGGTTAGGAAAAGACCTGCCGTGGGAGCTTTTATTATTATAATATGTAAAATAAGATGTGAATAATTTGTGCATGGTGCTTGTATTATGTGTATTTGTAATTGTGAATTTTGATATTTAAATAAAGTGATTTAAAAAAAAAAAAGCAAAGGATTACAGCGCTGCGGTGACTGCGCTCAACACTTACTTTGTTCCTCAAGTGAATGCAGCATACGCACGCCAAACTTTCCACAAATTGTCCCAAACACCAGGTGAGACTGTGCAACAATTTTGTACACGTTTGAGGCGAGCTGCAAAAGACTGTGACTTTCAAGCTGACAATGATAACCAGATACGGGACGCTATCCTGAGTAAATGCACTTCTGAATATGTACGGAGAAAGCTGCTTGAGGAGGGTCCAGGCTTAACTCTAAATCGCACGTTAGAGGTGGCTTCACACTGTGAACGTGCGGAGGAGCAGATGGCGGCGATGAGTGTCACCGGGGAAAAGAAAGGAGAGGACACGGTCAGCCGGATTTTTACAGCAAAGAAAGAGAAGAACAACAGACCAAAAGGAAAAATGAAAGATGATAATAAAACAGACAGACAGTGTTACAGGTGTGGTTATACTGACCACATGGGCAAAGATCCCAAATGCCCAGCACGAGGACAAACATGTCACAAGTGTAATGGTAAGGACCACTTTTCAAAAATGTGTCGTACAAAAAGACAAAAGAAACAAAATGTGAATGCTGTTGAACAAGATGATTATGCATTTACTGTAAATGATGATAATATACCTGAGAAACTTACCTTTTCTGTTGGGGGAATAGAGTTGAAAATGTTAGTTGACTCTGGAGCTACAAGTAATGTGATGGGAGAAAACATATGGGAAAAGCTAAAAGCTGAAAAGATAAAATGTCACTCATATGTACCCAAAGAGCAGAGGAATTTATATGCATATTCCTCAGCACAGGCACTCACGGTTAAAGGCGCATTCAGATGTGAAATCAAGATTGGTGACAGGACTGAAGAGGCTGAATTTATTGTGATTAGAGGTAATGGTGAACCACTCCTGGGGAAAAAGACTGCCATAAAGTTAAGAGTGTTGAAAATAGGTGAAAATGTGACGGCTGTCACAGATTTAAAGCACACTCTTAAAGAAAAGTATCCAAAAGTGTTCAAAGGAGTAGGAAAGCTAAACACCAAACAGATCAGCCTGTACATTGATCCAAATGTGAAACCAGTAGCACAGCCACTGAGGCGCATACCTTATCATTTGAGGGATGCAGTGGAGAAAAAGATCAATGAACTAATCGACATGGACATTATAGAACGTGTAGAAGGACCTACACCTTGGGTAAATCCTGTAGTGGTACTCCCAAAGAAATGTGACAAAGATATCAGAATGTGCTTAGACATGAGAAAAGCAAATGAGGCAATAATCAGGGAAAGATACCCCATACCCACTGTGGATGAAATCTTGCAAGGATTAAACGGCTCTGCAATCTTCACCAAACTCGATCTTAAGTGGGGATACCATCAGCTAGAGCTTACCCCGGAGTCAAGAGAGATAACTACATTTGCAGTGCACAACAGAGTATACCGGTACAAAAGGCTAATATTTGGAGTCTCATCAGCTAGTGAGCAATATCAGCATGAGATTGCCAATGCACTAGCTGGCATTGAAGGAGTTGAGAACATTTCAGATGACGTAATCATACACGCGCCAGACCAGGAAACCCATGATAAACGCCTGCATGCTGTGATGAAGAGACTCTCTGACTGTGGCCTGACACTAAACTCAGAGAAGTGTCAGTTCAACATGGACAGACTTGTGTTCATGGGAATACTGCTGACACAGAAAGGCATCGGCCCGACTGAAGAAAGAGTGAGAGCTGTGGTGGAAGCCCGAGAACCGAAGAATGCTACAGAGGTGAGAAGCTTTCTTGGACTGGTAGGCTTCAGTAGCAGGTTCATACCACAGTTTGCTACACTCTCTGAACCACTAAGATGTTTAACTCGAAAAGAAACTATGTTTACATTTGGGCCAGAACAAAAGCAAGCATTTGAAAGACTAAAGACTGAGTTAGCCAGAGCAGGTACCCTAGCCTATTTTGACAAAGAAGCCCCAACCAGAGTCATAGCAAATGCAAGCCCTGTAGGCTTGGGCGCAGTGCTAATACAAATACAGAACGGAGAAGAGGTACCAGTGTGCTACGTAAGTCGGAGTTTAACGGACTGTGAGCGAAGATATTCTCAAACAGAAAGAGAAGCCCTAGCACTGGTATGGGCATGTGAGAGACTACATCCATATGTGTATGGCAGGAAGTTTGACCTCATCACAGACCACAAGCCATTAGAGGTCATATACAGCCAGAAATCTAAACCTTGTGCACGCATAGAAAGATGGGTTCTCAGACTGCAACCATATGACTTTAAAGTAGTGCACATTGCGGGAAAGCAAAACATTGCGGATTCACTGTCAAGACTGCTGGCTGACACCACGTCAAAAGAGACACATAAGCATGAATCTGAAGAATATGTGAGATTTGTTGCAGTTAATGCTACTCCAAAAGCACTCACAACAAGAGAGGTTGAAGAAGCCTCTGCTACAGACTCAGAATTAACAGAAGTGCGAAGAGCTATTGAAAATGGACACTTTGAAAAATGCAAAACATGTGCACCCATTGCAAATGAACTGTGTGTCATCGGCTACATAGTTTTGCGGGGAACTCGCATTGTATTGCCAGAAAACCTCAGAGCTCAAGCACTGTCACTAGCTCATGAAGGACATTTAGGAATTGTTGGAACCAAACAGCATCTCAGAACAAAAGTTTGGTGGTCAGGGATGGACAAAGCTGCAGAAAAGTTTTGTAAAGCTTGTCACGGATGTCAAATAGTAGCCAGACCAGATCCACCTGAACCACTGAGAAACACAGTTTTACCGGATGGACCATGGCGAGATGTGGCGGTAGACTTACTGGGACCGCTACCTTCGAACCACTCAATACTTGTACTGATAGATTACTACAGTCGGTACTATGAGTATGATGTAATGTCATCTACAACTGCTGAAAAGGTCATTGACTCTATTGACTGTATATTTAGCAGACATGGGCTACCAGTTACAATCAAATCTGATAACGGCCCACAGTTCAAATCTGAGCTGTTCAGAGAATATTGTGAAACTAATGGAATCAAACATATAAGAACTACACCAAAATGGGCTCAAGCAAATGGAGAAGTGGAACGGCAAAATGCATCATTGATGAAAAGAATCAGGATCGCACAAGCCGAAGGACTTGACTGGAAACGAGAGCTAAGAAAATATGTAACAGTGTATCGCAGCATTGAACATCCAACCACGGGCAAAAGTCCAGCAGAACTACTGTTCAACCGCAAAATGAGAGGAAAGTTACCGAACATCAGTGAGGCAAAAACAACGGAGTTGGACGTGCGTGACAGAGACGCTGAACAGAAGGGAAAATCAAAGACTTATGCTGATGAACGAAGGGGAGCGGAGTATTCAAAAGTTGACTCGGGAGACACAGTGCTGGTTCAACAAGACAAAGTGGACAAGTTTACAACACCATTCAACGCAACACCACACAAAGTTGTAAGCAGAACTGGAAACCAAGTCATTATTGAATCACCAACAGGAGCTCGCTATCACCGGAATACCACACATGTGAAGAAATACGAGACGAATGAGACCAGAGAAGGACACTATGACACAATACCTGAAAGGAAGGAAGGAACACCCACAAAGACTGTTAGATTATATACTTGTTAGAAAGTAAGACAAGAAGAATGTTCATTGTGGAAAAAAAAAAAAAAGACATCAAAATTATTACAACTAAAGTTTGAGTCTAAGGAAAAGGGGGATGTCATGTATTGATATGGCTATGTCTTAAGGTGATGACCTTTGAACCGGATGTTGTTGTTGTCCGAGGGAAGCCCCGTTAAGTGGCTAGTTGTAAGATGGACAGTGTTCAATAAAGCAACATAAAGACCGTGCTTTATGTCCTGATTCAATTCAGAGTGCTCTGCCTAATTTAGTAATAAGGTGAGCATACAACATGTACCTGACATTTTTGCAGTCTCATTAGGAGTCTGTATTCCTAATGAGACTGTACATAGTAGTTTCTGATCTGTCTCCACGTTCACTTCTCTTCCATATTCGTACTGATGGAAACGTTCTGCACTGCTAGCATCTCTTTCTCTCTTTGTGCGTAACGCTGCTCAGTTCGTCAGTGAGTGGATGGGTAAGCAGCTGGATGGTCATCTTGTAGTAAGACAGCACCGAAGCCACTTTTGGAAGCATCGACGGATTGTGTTACTGGAAGCTGTACGTCATAGTATCTGAGTATCTGAGTACCGGGCTTCCACATGAACTACATCTGAATCAGTAACTATTCATACCTATCATGACACTGACCACAAACCGTCCCCCGGTTATTTTGTAGTACTGGTAGTAATATTTATAGCAGTATTTGTAGTACTTTTGTTTGTTTTGATTGTTTCAGAGTTTGAGGGTTCAAAGGCCGGGTCCTCCAGTCTGCAGCCCAGGCTCCCCCAGTGCCCCACTGGTCAGATACTGATGAAGCTTGTTTCAGTGAGGGGTCACAGATCAGAAATGATCAAAACTACAAACATGAATATTTCACCCTGCAGACCAGCAGTGGTGAAAAAGCGGAGGGCAGAGCTTGGTTTGCCTGCGAGTCTGAAGCGGCGTCATCACTAACGTGTTGGTGAGCGCCATGGCTCAACTTCCATCGGCACACCTCTGAACAGCTGTGACAGTACGCACGCTCATTTTAACATTCAGCAGAGCTGATCTTTGCCTGCCAATCCAACCAAGTACACCTTCAGGACCTCCGGTTGTTCTGCTGCTCGGCCTGCAGGGGGCGGCAGAGAGCCACGCTGCTTTCACAGGCTGTAGGGAATTGGAAACTCCAACAGAAACCAGATTAAAGCAGGAGTGAAACAGCGAGCTGAAGCTTGGAACAAGAAGAATTGATGCCTTTGTTTTTTCCTGCATTATAAATCAAGCGCTGCTTTCTCTTACAGTCTGATATCTGTCATCAACCTGTGGGAGCCTCATGAATGTCTCCGCCTTCATCACCTGCTGCCCCGCAGGACCAACTCAAGTTTTATTAATAGGGCTATCAGATGTGTACCAACAGGGGCGGAGCGGGGGTGGCTTACTGGGCTTAAGCCCGGGTTGTTTTGTCAGAAGCCCGGGGTCTTTTGGAGTGTAATTTTTTCATAGTTAGATGCCTGGTTGACAACTGTATAAAACAAAAAGTACACACAATATTCGAAGCACATAGTGCACACTGTGGGAATTTACGACTGTGCGTGAATCCCCCTGATATTGGTATGATCCGAGCTCAGGCACTAAGTGACTGAGCGAGGGGGCGGGGCAGCTGCTGCCTGTGTGCGCTGTTGGAGAAACGGAGCCAGCCATACTAAGGAGAGCTTAAGTTTGACCAGGTACCAAAGCAAATCATTCGTACCGTACAAATAATGTAAATATGACGGTGCATCACGAAAGATTGATATCAAACTGATCACTTGACCAATATTATTTTACTCGCTCTTCAAGTGAATCAACAAATGGCGAAATGAAAATCCGAACAAATGCTATTTTTTAGAGTCTTAGCTTACGTGTGTTTATTTCATATTTTCAGTTCTTACCCTCCCCGACTAAATCGGTTTCAGTTATGTACTGAAATATAAGAATGGACATTAGAGGGTTCTTTCAAAGAAAAAACTCAGGTAAATGTTATTTTATATATTATGCTTTGTATGTTGTTCAGTATATTTCTATGCAAAACAAGAGGGATTTCAGTACACAGCAGGATATTCACATTTGTAACCAGATATTTACACTTTAGGGAGAAAACATAAAACATTTTTACTGTACAACATCAATTTAGAGTAAACTTTTGTTTTAGATAAATATTGAAATATATTTTGAATTAGTTAAATGTCAGAATAAAGAGAGACAGAGCTGTCTATTTTTATCACTTTCATCATATTAAGGAGTACATATACACTAAGTTTATTGTTAATTAATAAGAAACTCCAGACGATTCCATTCTGAGCTGAAGAAGCTTCTGATAGGTTCGTAGAGTCCATGTGAGTAAACTGGTGGCACAGCTGTGGATGCATATAAGGCAAAACACAGAGCCTGTTTCTGTGACATGGGAACATCAAGAGATGTCAACAAAACACCAGGAAAAGAACTGTGGAGCTCCATAAGTGTGGCTCAGTTTGAATACAATTTGGTGCCATTTACAATTAAGAAATACAGATAGTTTCTCTCTTTACTCTTAAAGTTAACAAATATGTTTTTATATTTATCAATCTAAAAAAATAAACATTTAGTCCGATTTGATGTTACAATTAAAAAAGTGTTTGTGTTTTGATCTGAACAGTACATTAATATGTGGTTTCAACTGTATATTTGATGATTGTCAGCACAAAGAGGGAGAGAGAGGAACAGAGAGGGAGAGAGAGGACAGAACAGAGATGAACAAGAGCAGGTGAGACACACATGTTAGTCAAATGGTCGTTTGCCAAAAGTATCACCGTATCACAGGTCCTCATGTATCTCGTACCTAGTGTTTCTTTTTAGGTTTGCTATTTTTCAAATTCTATATTTATTAAGTTATGCAGGCTTGTTCGCACAGCAAGGATAAATAATTATATAAACTTTTCTCAATCTAAATATTGTACTTTGGTAGAATTAAAAAAAATAAGTGTAGTGCAGGTCTATGATGATTTTTAGTGCTACTATCATCTAGTTCTGATTCTGGTTCTGTCTTGGTTAAATCCTCAGTAGTCCTGATTTTGAACTGTTGTAGTCCTGTTTTAATTCAGGATCAGTTCTGGGTCTGGTTGAATTGGGGTTTAGTCCTCGTGTCTTGATACAGGCCCGACTTTGTTCTGCCTTGCTGCTTAATTAAAAAACTAGTTTAAGGTGTCCTGCACATGTGATATATATTTTTCCCTATATGAAGTCATTCTTTTTTGAACAAAACTCAAAACAGAGCCTATTAATCTTTCAGTCATTTCTAACCCCCCCCCCCCAAAAAAAAATAAAAAAAAATACCACATGCATACTACCCTTTAGGGCTAAGCCCCGGGTGTTTCAAATGTCTGGCTCCGCCTCTGTGTACCAACCTGACCTCTGACAACACAGCTGATGGTCCCAACCCCATTAAGAAGGGAAGAAATTTCACCATTGAACCCGTGTGAAAGGCACACCTGTGAGGTGAAACCATGTCAGGTGACTACATCATGAAACTCACTAAAAGAAGAACGAGGGTTTGCAGCGCTGTCAACAAAGCAAAGGGTGGAATCTAAAACATAAAACATATTTAGAGTTATCTCTCATTTTTTCTTTGCTGCATAATGCCATATATCTAAATATATTTGATGTCTTCAGTTTGTATCTATAATGTACAAAGTAGCAAAAGTTGAAATGAGAAGGTGTGTCCCAACCTTGACTGGCAGTGCAAAAGGGAATTTGTGCTTAAATTGAAATTACATTTTTTTTCTTAAAGAAATGGTTTAGTTCATGTAATTATTCTATCACGTGTCATTTTCATTGCAAATATTAATCACGGTTAAATTAAATGCAGTTCCAGCTGTAGAGGAGGTCCGCACTCCCGTGTGAACGAAGTACCGACTGGAACGGACAAGCACGCGAGTACGAACATGCGTACTTGAGTATTAATGCACGGCTCTCATCAATGAAGTCTAACTTTTCCGAGCACTCTTGAACGCAGCAGAGGGATAACGCGTCAGACCGGCTCGCAGCGCACGCTCGTCGGAGATAGTCTATTAAAGCAACACGAGCCACTACGTCACAGCGTCACGGACACTGTCCCACTCAAACGGAGACCCACATAGACTGCGCGTGCGCCGGTGTCCCGGTATAGGCTCGGAGTGAGGCCTCTGTCGGCTGCTCTCCGAGCTTCGTACGTTCAGCGGGCCTCTGCTCTCATGTCTCCCCGGCTGTTGAGGCTGGTTTCCGGCTCGGACTCTGTGGTTCTCTGACTCCCTGTTCGCGGTGTATTGGTTCTCGGATGGCGGCGATGCTCTGGCTGGGAGCGGCGGCGACGGTCTTCTGCCTGGTGCCCGGCTCCCTGGGAGGCGCAGGCCGGCTCTACACGGAGGAGGACCCGCTGGTGATCCTGAGCAGCGACAGCCTGAAGTCCGCCGTCACTAACTCGTCCTCGGCCTGGCTCATCCAGTTCTTCTCGTCCTGGTGTGGACACTGCATCCAGTACTCCAGCACATGGAAGGCTCTGGCCCAGGACGTGAAAGGTACTGCTGCGAAGATACTGTTCCCCGTGCGTTCGGGTCAAACCAGACTCTATTCAAAAATATGCTGTTTACATCGTGTCCGTTAATCGGTGAAAATAGGACCAAATTTTAAGCATAGTCTGAGTGCTTTCCGATGACGTCAGATCTCTGTACCGATTCGGCGTTAAAACAATTAACAATAAACTTATCAGTTGTTTATTTTTAGCTCATTTTCCTGCTGCTAGCTCGCTCTTGTAAACGTTTTCGGTTGTTCAGAGAAACTTAAATGTAGCGTTTATTTCAATGGGGTTCTGAATGGCAGGGAGACTCCGTGTGTGGACGTGCTGGGACAGGTAAATCGTTCAAACTACAGACCGAAGGAAGCGACATCCCGGGATGAAGGTGTGCTAACGATGAGGGCAGCTGGGGACACAGCGTCAGGTGCTAACGGCAGGTAGCCAACAGTGCGAGGGACTCAGGTGTGTCCCTGCTGAGTGGAACAGACTTGGTAACAAAGGTTTAAGGGCTTTAAAGGCTGTCAGTTCAAAGGTCACAGCTAAAAGCTGAAATGACTGCAGAGATACTGATCAGTATTTGAGACTCTTGATTTGTGTTATGTGTTTGGTTATTGATCAGCGATTGGCTGCACTGATTGGAAGCCAGTGAGGGCCACACCAGAGCAGGGCCCTTTTTCAGGAAGCCGGTTTAGAAAACTCAGAGTGAAAAACGATACTCAGGGTTGAGTAACCCCGAACTGTCCAACTCGGAATATTCGGTTTCAGAAAGGCTGATAACAATTAGTTCAGTCAACGCGGAGTTGCTTTAACCCCAAGTTAAGCGCGCGCACGAGGATACATAAAGCCCAGGGGCCCGTTCTTCGTACCGCGCTCACTACATCCAAGATCAAATGAAACATCCAAGACCAAATCATCGCGCTAACTCTGAGCTCGCTATTCCGGTTCCCCGAACACACCTGCTGTTGACGATCAGTACAGCTGGATGAAGTAATGTGAGATCACTGGGTGGCTTAACAGGGGCTACGCATCGATAGTAGAAACATTGATTGGCAACCCTCTGATTGGTCGGCAAAAAGTATTTTCCGGCAGCAGAGCAAGAACTCTTGATTGAGGGATTTCAGGAATTTCAGAGTTTAATTAAAACGCAAGGGAACACTGCAAAGGCTGCAAAAGCAAGGAGAGAGGGCTGGCAGGAAGTTGCTGACAAATTAAACTCGTAAGTAATTTAATAATAATAATAATAATGGAGTGGATTTATATAGCGCTTTTCAAGGCACCCAAAGCGCTTTACAATGCCACTATTCATTCACTCTCACATTCACACACTGGTGGAAGCAGCTACAGGTGTAGCCACAGCTGCCCTGGGGCAGACTGACAGAAGCCAGGCTGCCATATCGCGCCATCGGCCCCTCTGGCCAACACCAGTAGGCGGTAGGGTAAATTTATCATATTATATTACATTATATCATATTATATTGTATTATATTATATCCTCTTTCACATTAGAGCCACAACAGGACCCACTAGAACATGGGAACAAGTAAAAGTGAAATATAAGAATATTCTACAGAATGGTAATATTTCTCACTTATGTTGCTTTTCGTCTCTTGGAAAGAGAGCCTGAAATAATCTGTTTGTTTGTTTATAACAGCAACCAAGAAAAGGGCAGAGCAAAAAAAGACAGGTGGTGGTCCTGCACCCCCTCGTCAACAAGTTGGTTAAGTAAATAATACCCTCACGGGAAAATCGATATCTCTCTATGAGCACACTGTCGCGCTGAGCTAAAGGATCCTGTCTGTCCCGCAATATACGCTGAATTCTGAGGACTCTCCTTATCAATCTTGCACCTTCCGCAATGGGCTGCTCGCGTATACGGACAGGACATGGCTGCGACAGACTTCCCAAATCCACCTTCGCTTTTATAGCCGTGGTCTCTCATCTTGATTACACGAAGTAATTTACAATTACTACTCTGACATATGAATTACATCTGTAATAATCACATACATGTAATAGAATGTTAATAGTACATTTCCCTTTTTTAGGAAATGACCTGTATGTATCTGTGTGACATCAATAAAAGGATCAAGTGCTGCATTATCTTTAGTTACATTGATAATATTTATTTATGGTAAAACAGTGGTAAAATATCGCTGTTTTCGTATAAATGAAGCGGACATACCTGCGTGGCCGCGATCTAATCCTGTTTACATAAAGTAAGCCTGCTCCCAAGCAGGTTTACGCTTACGGATCTGTTGCTATGACAGCAAGTCCCGGATGAGCTTCGGAGAACCGAACGATCCAAGATCACGCGAAATCGTCAACAATCTAATCCAGCTAACTCACTTAGCGCGGTACGAAGAACGGACCCTTGATTAGTGGAGCACAGATTAAGCGAGTCACCATGGAGACGGAGGGAAAGAAGGCGCGGTCAATGTATCTTACAGCGCTTGAGGCCGAAATTCTGATGGCAGCATATGCAGATAACATGCAAATTTTGCGGAAAAAAAGTAACGCAGCCTCAGCTGCAAAACAAAGGGAGCATGCATGGCAAAACATAGCTGACAGAGTCAATGCGTGAGTGTTAATTTAAACATTGATCGAGGGATTTCCACCCATTTAACACGTTATTTTATTATATTTTATTTTTTATTTCATACATTTTATTTCGTGATGTGATGTGAGCGCAGGTGCAACCCAACAGGCCCCAAACGTTCCTGGCAGCAAGTAAAAATGAAATATAAAAATATAGTCCAAACAGGTAAGGTGTAATTGTATTATGAGCCATAGTGCTTGGTCTGTTTGTCCCATGTAAATCAATTGCAGTTAGAGGCTACATTAATTTTCTTTCTGTAAGCACTTATTGAAATTATCTGAGCACATTACAAGTACATATTTGCTTACTCTGTATGCTCAAATGTGACCCCGTTATAGCCAACAGAAAAACAGGTGGGGGTCCTCCACCACCACCACTCACAGAGCCTGGCCACTTGGCTTCCACATTTGTGATAATGTTGGCAGCATCACATATGATCTTCACAGTGCAGAGAACACAAATTAGCATCCATTACTATGATGAAATAATTTGTTAGTTTGACATGCTACAGGGAACTATGTACCTGTACATTAATGCTGTGGAAAGACTTCCTGTTCACATAGTCTCCTTCATTTACTGAAGGAGCAATGATTGGAATGTGAGTGCCATCTGTACAGCCAATCACGCCTGGGAACCGTGAGAATAAATGTGCAATTTAAGTAGTAGTCCAAGTATCACCACATCATGAATTAAGTTTTGTTCATCCTGATACCTGCAATTTTGTGGCATCCCTCTTTGATAAATCTTGTGGGTCTATGACCGGGGAACACCACAAACGAGTACAGGAGACGTTTCAGTGCAACTGTAACATTCCTGACTGCCCGACAGACGGTAGCCTTGGAAACATGCTCAGCGTCACCAATATTATACAGAAAGCTCCCGTTTGCAAAAAACCGAAGTGCAATACAAATAATATGTACAGAACTGAGAGGATGTCCGCGATGTGTCACATGAGCAATATTAGGCCTGAGGATGTTATTCAAATAAATTATAGATTGTGCTGAGAAACGGTAACGTTCACACAGGAAATCATCAGGAAATGATAAAACGCGCTCTGATCACTCTCTCCCGGCGGAGAGCTCTGCGGAGAATTTGGGCTTCAACATCTACTGGCTCTTCAAGGAAGGAGCACGCCATGTCTGACACTTCCTACAGTCAGGTTTCCGACAAAGAGGCGGAGAAGGTCAGGGTTAGTTGAAGTAAACCTGCTAGGGGGCAGGTTAGCTTCACGGAGTGTGTCGTCATAGTAACTCACTCAGAATTAATCTAAACTCGCTTTGTGAAACCGAAAACCCAGAGTTTTCGTTAACTCAGGGTATACTTACTCAGAGTTTGCACTAAACCGGCTTCCTGAAACAGGGCCCAGAAGGTGGATGAAGGTAAACACTGATGTTTGTTACTGGAGTCACCAATGCAGACGTGTCCCTCCTGGGCCTCCGGAGCTTGAGGACCCGATGGTGTTTGTACTGAAGCACCTGCGGCTCCTAATCTTTTCCCACCAGATCGAACACACACAGTTTCCATTCACATGTTTGTATACCTGTCCACGTGAGGACCCTCCCTCTGACCGTCACCTGCGTCGTCTTTCCCTGCAGACTGTTTTTCCTAAACCTCTCACCTGTACGTTGTTACACCCCAGCCCAGGGAAAACCGGCGTGCGACATAAGGAAAATAAAAATAAGGAAAAATGCCCCCCCACTCCCTGCTCTTAAGGAGGACGAACCAACAAAAAACAGCTACCACAGATTTCACAACAGCCAGTCAGTTTATTGAGTCCCAAAAGGTAGCAGGCATCAGGGTGAGCATGGCCAAAACAAACAAAAACTCTAGAAATGAAATGCAGCTGGCTTACCTTCACAGAAAACCCCAAACATAATTTACAGGTGTCTTACCTGCCTCCCTAACCAAAAACAGGAGAAAAGGTTCCCAAAGAAAAATGGCTTCTCACCCCTACAGCTACCGAGTAAAAACAGTATCGACAACTATTTACATCTATTTACAACACAGGGGGCGATCACGACAAACTGAAACACAGGGCTTAAATACATAGAGGGAGCAATCAGGGAATGGACAACAGGAGGGAAACACAGCTGGGGCGAATCAGAACTGACGAGACAAGGAAGCGTAAACTGAACACACTGAGATAAGACAGACCTTCAAAGTAAAACAGGAAACACATAACAGTCACGCCTAACACAAAACACTGACAACATTGGATCATAACAACGTTTAAAGCACTCCTGTCCTCTGTGATCTGGATGTAAAGTGAATTTTGTGGATGTTTTCGTCACCCAACGCCAGTAAAGCCATACGAGGCTCTCTGTTCTGGGGGAGGCCTGGGGTTGCTCAGCCCTCCTGAACACTTGGAGGTCTTCAGACTTCTTCTCTGGTGTTCTGGACCTTTGTCAGAGGAGTATGTGGGCTCTGCAGCAGCTTCTGTCTAACACTCATGAGGTTTCCTCACTTCCTCTTCCTGTTGCGTCCCCTGTGTCACAGCCCCTCCCTGCCACAGAGGCAGCGAGGAGATTTGAGAAAGTTTTTTTATGAGAGTTTAACCAGTTTCTGATGAAACAACCCGACCTCCCAGCGAGGCCGGATCACTGCACGTGTGCACAAACATGTTGTTCTGAGGAAGACTACATGAAAGTTTCAGTTCCATTAGCAATAATAAGTATTGGAAGCGGTCGTTGTAACACAGGTTTTGGATTTGAAGCCAGTTAAAGTCAGCCCAGCGTCACTGAGTGCAACAGGCGTCACATTTTAATCCAAGTGTCACCCTTCATCTACAGCACTGTGCAAAAGTCCTGAGCCGCCCCACATCTCTTTATATTTTGCAGGAGACACACTGTTGTCGTTTTTTAAGTCTTGAGTAATCACTGCCCAAGATTTTTGGACTGCTAATAACCAGAATCGTTTCCCAGCATGCTTTGCAGTGTGTCCTAAAAAATGCAATGAAACTGGACTTTCTACAGCACATGAGCAGCGTGAAGAGTCATGTCCAGTCACAGACATTTGTGTTTGCACATTTCCAGAAAGCGCTGCACATATTTCAAATTTTCCTCTGGAATATAAAGACATGAGGGGCGGCTCAGGACTTTTGCACAGTGCTGTGGATAAACTGGTGAAGGGAGCTGCTTTAAATAGAAGTACCTGATACCTGTGCAGCACGGGGCTGCAGCACGGGGCTGCAGCCTGCTTCAGGACTCAGCAACGCTCACACAGTCTCAAACCGTGTGCAACCGACAAAACAACCAGTCCCGAAACACGCCCTGACTAACACACACACAGTGACACACACGCTTCCTTTTAAACCTGCAGAGGTAAATGGTGACTGCTGCCGCCCTCTGCAGGCTGCAGGGGGTAACTGCATGCTCTCTCTGCGTTACCATCAAAGAGACAAAGTAGAAGAATGAAAACCAGAGGAAATCGATGTTTCTGGCACCTGTTTGAACTTTGGCCTGAACGACACACCTGTGGCTGAAACACACCTGGACCTCGGTCTGCATTCAGCCTGTGTTTCTCCCGCCGTCGGTCTGTCTAACCGTCGTGCAGGCGTCTGCGGGGTGAAAAGGGATGAATGGCGAGTCTTAGGCGCACGCTCGTTACTGCTATTAGAAAGTGAGCGAGTGCACTTCTGATGAATCGCGTCATCGTAACTCACGACGACTCCACACATAACGAGCTCGTCCACCTCCAAACTGGATGGCACCTGTCAGCAGGTTAAAGAAGGTGTGTGTGTGTGTGTGTGTGTGTGTGTGTGTGTCAGACTGGCAGGATGCCATCAGCGTGGGTGTGTTGGACTGCGCTCAGGAGGAAAACTTTGACGTCTGTAAGGACTACAGCATCAAGTTCTACCCCACCTTCAAGGTACGTCAGCATGTACCTGCTGCAGGTGTTTACACTGCTGCCGGTTAGTGTCGCCCCCCGCAGGGGCTGATGGGTAATAACCACCTCATTTTTCTATCCTCAGTTCTTCTGGGCCCACAGTCCACCATCGGAGCGAGGGACGACCTACAGAGGTGAGACTCACCTGAACGTCCCGCTCACTTCCTTCCTTCCTTCCTTAGGACTCGATTAAAAACAAACACAAGAGTCGACCTTTTAAATAAAGACATGTATTTTTGTTTATGTTGTTAAAAACGATGACTGTGTGTGCAGGTGCAGACCGGTCGATCCCGTCTGTCCGTCAGCTGATGGTGAACGTCCTGCAGAACCACACTAATCTGGACCGGCCCAAGCACTGCCCTCCTTTAGAGCCCTACAGGTACCTGGACCTAAACCTGGACCGGGTCGGAGTCTGTGCCACTGCTAACCTCGCTCTTTATGTTCGTCTGCAGCGCTGCTCAACTGCTACCTCTGCTGGGTCAAAGGTCAGATCACTACACGGCCATCCTGGTGGAGGAACCGGACTCGTACGTGGGGCGAGAGGTAACCAGAACAGGAAAGAGGAGACTCGGTCAAAGTCACAGATCAGAACGGGAACAGGAAGCGCTGTCCGATAAACCTGCAACACACGGAGACGAGCGCGTCGATTTAGAAAACTCAGTGTAGCTTCCGTCTATATACGTTTACAATACAGTCTGTGCTCTTATTTTGAAAGTTCAGTCACCACCAACCTGCTGAGGACTTCCTATCCTGCTTTCCTACAGCACACTTTGCCCGTCTGTACATCAGTGCATCTGTCTGAAGGAGCGCTTCAGCCTCATGTCTCTCTGATGTCCAGCAGGGGGCGACACTCTGCAATGAGCTCACCTGGAAACTTGCTGCTGATGAGTTTGAGTTCTCATCAGCAGTTTCAGCTGTGACAGAATAAACATGACGTTTATGTTGGAGATGATGGTCCCGTTAGAGTCAGAGGAACAGGAAGCAGGGGAGCATTCAGGGCGGGGCTAGTTACATCCAGGTTATAAAGATGGAGGTGGTACAAATGCCCACCCCAACAGTGACATCATGGTAGTTATGGCCATCTTTAATATACAGTCTGTGTTCTGTACGGGTGCAGCAGGTGTTGGTTGGTGTCCTCACCTGTACAAACCTGTGTGTCTCCAGGTGATCCTGGACCTGCTGCAGTATTTGGGTGTGCAGGTGAAGAGAGCTCTGAGCTCTGATCGCCCCCTGGTGGACGCTCTGAAGCTCACTGCCTTCCCTGCCATCTACCTGCTTCATCCCAATGGGACACATGCACACCTGCACAGGTAAAGTTGAACCCTTGGACAGTAACAGGGGGAGTAACCGATGTTCGATTTTCTGACTGACACCTCCTTCTGCAGCGAGAAGCCGCTGCGTTTCTTCTTCTCCTCCTTGCTGAGGACGTTACCTGGAGTCCAGCGCCGTTTAAAGTCGAGCAGCACCAGCAGTTCCGGTGCGAGCCAGGTGGGGGCGCTGCCGGGCAAACAGAACACAGAACCATGGAGGGACTTTGACAGGTAAGAGACTCGCTCTGATCGGGTCAGGTAGAATGACTCGGACCTCAGATCAGGTGACCTGTACGTCTCTGCAGGTCTAAGGTGTACACGGCCGACTTGGAGACAGCGCTCCACTACCTGCTGAGGGTCGAGCTGGCTACCCATAATACACT
>NC_138948.1:520000-640000 GCF_965226115.1 Aulonocara stuartgranti | reverse complement strand
AGTTCCCAAGGAGCACGAAGGAGGCGTGAGGAGCGACTCGGAGAAGAAGTCCTCCACCCAGACTCCTCGTCCAGGACGCCAGGCTGTGAAGGGGGAGGAGAGGAGGGAGGTGGTGGGTGTGGCTGGAGGAGGGGGCGGAGTCTGGCTTCTAGGCTTTAACAGTGTGGACATGAGTCTGTGTGTGGTGCTGTACGTGTGCTCCTGCCTCTTCCTCATGCTCCTCTTCTTCTTCTTTAAAGTGCGATCCAGGAGGTGGAAGCTCCGCTCCTCCCGCCTCCACGTCTGACCCGGACCGGCCCGGGTGGAGCCAGGACCAGAGCTGGTTCTGGTTCAGGGCTTTTTCTCATAGACTGATCGGCGCCTGATCAGATGGCAGGAGTTTAGACCAAATGTGAGCGGCACAAACAAAGTGATGTTTGTCTGTGGAGGCGAAGCTGAACGCTTCCTCTCGCTGGGAACACGAGCAATGAAGAACAAGCTCTGTGGCCGAGGACGAAGACCCACAACCGTGTAACTGACCCTGAGAATTATCTTAAATAAACATGTGACAGACTCTGGTCCTTCTGGGGTCGAGTGAAGCCACGACTGGACCAGAGCCGAGGAGTCCGTCCCGACGGAGCCGAGATAAAAACCTCTAAACCCTGAACCGCAGTCAGCCCTGAACCAGGCCACAACCAGCCCTGGTTTTGGATTTACTCACTCGTATGTGGACACCCGTCTGGACTCTCAGGTCTGAATGTATTTATTTTTACCTGTCAAACTCCTCTGGACCCTCTGACCAGGTGTCTGAGACCTGGACAAGCTGCTGTGGGCTGGGTTCATTTCCCAGAATCCCACAGGAGGACCTAAGGGTAGACCCTTAACAGCCTGGACGTGACAGTATCAAAGTGAGTTCACTTTGTGCCAAACCTTCAACCTGCTAACAGAAGACACACCTGTCCTCTCAGGCCCCGCCCACTCCGTGCGTGTGCTGTTGTATGTCTGTGTTTGTGATAGGAGGGAAACCCGTCCTGATAAACTGATGACTGATTGTAGTTTTGAAGTTTCTTTTTGTGAAGTGATTCAAATATGAACCATGTTTATCACTTTAGTTTATTTCCTGTAAAGAATTCGAACCCCAAAGGCCCAGAGTGAGTTGGTTTTCTACTAAACAACCAAAATGACGAAGCACATGTGAAAGCCGTGTTTACCGGTTGTATAAATGTTTGTCTTTATGTTCCAGATTATTTTCTTCAAATAAAATCAAACTGCTGAAACCTGCAGAGGGTCGTTTTTACCCAGAAATGTATTAAACCGTTGTTTCCGTTTGTCAGGGAGTCGTGACTTTATGAAGTCCTTCAATAAGCATAATAAGCAATTCATTTTTGATGTGTTCAAATTTTACAGGGAAAAAAGAACTACAGGATGGGCCAGGGATGCAACTTTTGTTTTTTTCAATAGGAAGAGGGCCATGTGACACATCAAACTTATTGGTAATGTCACAAGAAAAACAATGGTGTGCTTGGTTTCGACGTAACTTTATTCTTTCATGAGTTATTTACAAGTTTCTGACCACTTATAAAATGTGTTCAATGTGCTGCCCATTGTGTTGGATTGTCAATGCAACCCTCTTCTCCCACTCTTCACACACTGATAGCAACACCGCAGGAGAAATGCCAGCACAGGCATCCAGTATCCGTAGTTTCAGGTGCTGCACATCTCGTATCTTCACACCATAGACAATTGCCTTCAGATGACCCCAAAGATAAAAGTCTAAGGGGGTCAGATCGGGAGACCTTGGGGGCCATTCAACTGGCCCACGATGACCAATCCACTTCCCAGGAAACTGTTCATCTAGGAATGCTCGGACCTGGCACCCATAATGTGGTGGTGCACCATCTTGCTGGAAAAACTCAGGGAACGTGCCAGCTTCAGTGCACAAAGAGGGAAACACATCATCCTGTAGCAATTTCAAATATCCAGCAGCCTTGAGGTTTCCATTGATGAAGAATGGACCCACTATCGTTGTGCCCCATATACCACACCAAACCATCACTTTTGTTGTTCCAACAGTCTTGGAGGGATCCATCCACTGTGGGTCAGTGTCAGACCAATAGCGCTGGTTTTGTTTGTTAACTTCACCATTCACATAAAAGTTTGCCTCATCACTGAACAAAATCTTCTGCGTGAACTGAGGGTCCTGTTCCAGTTTTTGTTTTGAAAATTCTGTGCGCCGATCTGGGTCATCCTCGTTGAGATGCTGCAGTAGCTGGAGTTTGTAAGGGTGCCATTTGTGAGTAGCTAATATCCACCGAAGGGATGTTCAACTAATGCCACTCTCCAGTGACATGCGGCGAGTGCTACGCTGTGGGCTCTTGCTGAATGAAGCTAGGACAGCCACTGATGTTTCTTCATCAGTGACAGTTTTCTTGCGTCCACATTTTGGCAAATCCAACACTGAACCAGTTTCACCAAACTTAGCAAGCAGTTTGCTGACTGTAGCATGGAGATGGGTGGTCTCGCAGGGTGTCTTGCATTGAAATCTGCTCCAATGACCCGGTTACTGCGTTCACCAGATATCAACACGATTTCGCTCCTCACGTGTTAACCTCTTCGACATGTCAATGGCTGTGAACAAAGAGAAACTTGTAAATAACTCATGAAGGAATAAAGTTATATTGAAACCAAGCACACCATTGTTTTTCTTGTGACATTACCAATAAGTTTGATGTGTCACATGGCCCTCTTCCTATTGAAAAAACAAAAGTTGTATCCAAGATGGCCGACTTCTAAATGGCCACCATGGTCACCGCCCATCTTGAGGAGTTTGCCCCCTCACATATACACAAACAGGACTTTAATATCACCAACCATTCCCATGTTATTACGGTGTATCCATATAAATGGCCCACCCTGTATAACGTTTAAATTGGAAAAGCTGGCAAATTAATTCAAACTCCTGACCCGATAAACATAAACTAATCTGAGTGTTTTTGATTGTTCTCTATTCCACACAGTGTTAAATATACACACAGACTAAAATTTACAGCCACCTTTAACAAGTTAAATTTTAATAAGTAATTCTGAAGGTTCAAAAATGTCTTTGAACATGATGCGCTGTCTCTCCTAATGACTGACTGCAGCATAAAATGGATTTGTTGAAATGCACTTATTGGATTGATCAAAGTGAAAGTCCAAAGAAGTCAATGACGGTTTCTAAATATCTGCAGATTCAAGATCAGCTTAAACAATTGTACACAAGTTCAAGTTATTCAGATCTGTTACCCTTTCCCGAAGTCTGGGAAAAACATCCAAACTGTCCCCCTCAGATCAGAGGAAAGTGGTTAGGATATTCAGGAATAACCCGGGAACCACAAAGGCTCAAGCCTGCTATGAAGTAGAAACCAATGCTGCAACACCAGCTGAACTACACCTGCCAGCAGTCATCAGTGAGATGCTGGGCTACAAAATGAACAGCTACAAGGAGCAGTACCCACCATGGAGAAGGAGACTAGAGGCCAAGATCAAGGTAGCACAGAGGGAGGTTAGCCGACTGCAGATCTGCAGAAAGGTGCGATGAAGAAGGTGTCCATACCCGAGGCCTTGGACACTGCCAAGCAGCGACTCACAGCCTTGGCCAGCCGCTTGAAGAGGTACACCAGAGAGATCAAAGGCAGGACAATGAACCAGCTGCTCTCCACAGAACCAGCCAAGGTGTACTCTCAGTGGCAAGGGAACAATATGAGAACAGCACCACCAAGGCTGAGCAGTACTGGAAGAGCATATGGGAGAAGGACGCTGTTTTGTTTGTCTCCTTATTTATGAAGAAAGAGTCCTTTTGTGATCTGCGACATACTTTATTAACCATGCTTGGTTAGCCGGAAAAACAACAACCACCCCTCACCTCTTAGCGCTCATGCCCGTGTTCTTTACAGATAGTGCCACCTTGTGGTATGGCATGAAACTATGTTAACTCACAGCAACAGCTGCTTATCATTACAGACGGAACAATAACAATGCTCAGTGGCTAGTGGATCTGAGGGCAGACCACAGCAACCTCCCTGAACAGGGTCCAGTAACCATCACAGTGGCAGACATCCAAGAAAGACTCTCCAATATGAAGAGCTGGACAGCACCAGGCCCCGACATGGTTCACGCCTACTGGCTGAAGAAGCTGATTGCACACCACGAGAGTCTGGCAGCACAAATGAACCAGCTGCTGGTTGATGAGAGACACCCAGAATGGCTAACCGAAGGCCGGACAGTCCTGATCCTCAAGGACCCCCAGAAGGGACCGGTCCCCTCCAACTACCGACCAATAACCTGCCTCAGCACCACCTGGAAGCTCCTGTCATGTCATGGACTGGCTGTGTGGCAGGCAGGAAATAGGACCCAAACGCAAACTCACGGGGAAACAGGACTGAACTCAAAATACAGCTTTATTGCTGACAAAAGATGACAAGAGATAACAGCGATACAAAATAACATGAAACTAAACTGGGAAGTACTAGCAGCAGTCAGCCGAGACTGCAAGACCAGACTGACCAACCTGTGCACTGCCTGGATTGATTACAAGAAGGCCTATGACTCAATGCCCCACAGCTGGATACTGGAATGCCTAGAATTGTACAAGATCAACAGGACCCTGAGAGCCTTCATCAGGAACTCAATGGGGATGTGGCGTACAACACTAGAGGCCAACTCCAAGCCCATAGCGCAAGTCACCATCAAGTGCGGGATCTACCAAGGAGATGCTCTGTCCCCACTGCTGTTCTGCATAGGCCTGAACCCCCTCAGTGAGATAATTGACAAGACTGGCTATGGATCCCAACTAAGGAGTGGAACAGGTGTCTGCCACCTCCTGTACGTGGATGACATCAAGCTGACTTACTGATCCACACTACCAGGCTATACAGCAATGACATTGGAATGTCATTTGGACTGGAGAAATGTAGTCGGATGATAACAAAGAGAGGGAAGGTAGTCAGAACGTAGGGGATCGAACTACCAGGAGGCAACATTGCAGACATAGAGGACAGCTACAAGTACCTGGGAATCCCACAGGCAAATGGGAACCATGATGAGGCTGCTGGGAAAGCTGCAACCACCAAGTACCTGCAGAGGGTCAGGCAAGTCCTGAGGAGTCAGCTGGCCAAAGGAGGAGATAGAAGCCACTGACAGTGAGACCCTTTGTGATGAGAACAGTAGATGACCAGCTGACGGTCCAAACCGGCTGCTGGTAACAAAGGATGTGTTCTCTGGAGTGACGAATCACACTTCTCCTTCTGGAGTTTGGGTTTGGCTGTTGCCAGGACAACGGCACTTGTCTGACTGCACTGTCCCAAGTGTAAAGTTTGGTGGAGGGGGGGGTTATGGTGTGAGGGCTCCAGTTAGGGGGGAACTCTTCATGCTCAAGACATTTTGGACAGTTTCATATTCCCAACTTTGTGTGGCCAGTTTGGGGATGGAGCTTCCTGTTCTAACTCAGCTGCACACCAGTGCACAAAGCAGGTCCATAAAGACATGGATGAGCCAGTTTGGTGTGGAAAAACTTGACCGGCCTGCACAGAGTCCTGACCTCAGCCCCACAGAACACCTTTGGGGTAAATCAGAGACTGTGGGGCAGGACTGTTCGTCCAACATCAGTGTGACCTCACAAATATGTTCCTGATCAGAAGTTCCCATAAACACTCCTAAACCTGTGGAAAGACTTCCCAAAACAGCCGAATAGGTTACAGCTGCAAAGGGTGGGCCGACATCACATAAAAGCATGTGATCTGTTATCTGTCTAGCTGACAGATAACGATGTGCTGCCTGGTGGCTACAGATCTGTGATCAGACTAAAACATTCACAGCTCTTTGGAGGACGAGGGTTACACTGTTCTCAGCAAAGTTCTTCTTAAAGGTCTTGGAAGGCGAAGACAACACCATCACATGACAGGAAGACGACGCTGAACACAGAGCAAACTTCAGCTGAGATGGTCCATCCACAGCTCGAGGTCAGTCATTAGCCTGCTCTGAAAAAGTCCCAATCCTCAGCTCGTGCTACTGACTAGAGCAGGGCGATATGGCCAAAAATATTTATCACGATATATATTTGAAAATTTGTGATGACAATATAACTGACGATTTAATTGATGCGAGACAAAATACAACTCCACAACTTTACTAGCGCAAAAAAAACCCCCATGCATTTATTTTCACTTAAACAAGCAGCTGTTTTTTATGTACATTAAAGCTACATAAAAATTTAACTGTGCAAATGCAAATTCCTTGCTGAAAGTTGAACCAAAAGGCATTTCCAGTGGAAATGGGCTGAAATATCCTGAGTGTAACCGAGGACAAGGTAGGAGTAGAAGGGACAAGGAAATAAATTGATAATTTATTTATTACATTAATTAAACATTCAAATTCCCAGTTATTTCCAGACAGGACTTACAACACATCCTGCTGATATCCAAGCTGCACATGACACTTACCACACAAACGGTGCAAAAAATAACACAACACTGCAAACCGTCACACGCCGTTTAGCGACACTGCAATCGTGGCACGCACTGCAAACACCTCGGGTTTCAGTACAGCTGGGAATCAGCGCTATGCATGACCTGCAATCTGGGATATAAAGGGAAGTGGCACAAACAAATAAACAAATAACAAAAAGGGAGGTTAGTCCGCCCTTACACAACTCACTTCCAATCAGTAACCGCCTTAACGGCTGGACGAACTAACCAAAACAAAATTACAAATCAATCAAAAGAACGAAAAAAAGGACAGCAGAGACAGCACAGCTGAAAAACACAAACAACAACAAATTAAAATATTACCCAATAAAATATCGGTTTTATTAAACCATTCAAAATCACAAAACTAAAACAAACACTCAATATACCTACAATATTGATCAGTTTGTGATCATGTTTCTGACTTCTCAGAGTTCAACTGTAAGTAGTTGTCACCAAGCCACTGTTCAATGGAAGCTAAACATTTAATTAAAGAGGACAGTTTATGGACTTCCATCGGCTTAAAAGAGCAATAGAGCTGAATATCATCAGCATAGAAGTGATAAGACACCTCAGGGAACTGCCTAATTATAAGTCCAAGAGGTAACATGTACAAAAGAAAAAGAATAGGACCCAGAACTGAACCCTGCGGTACCCCAAATGTCAGATCTTTAGAATGTGACATAAACCGATTCGCAAAAACACTAAAAGATCTGTTGGAGAGGTATGACTGAAACCACTTCAAAGCCAGACCGGACTGTCCCGGAGCCTGTTAATCAGGATGGTATGGTCAATGGTGTCAAAGGCAGATGTCAAGTCCAACAAAACCATGACTGAGGATGCTCCGGAGTCAGCTGACATCATAATGTCACTAGAGACTTTAAGTAATGTGGTTTCTGTTGAGTGACTTTTACGGAAACCTGACTGAAATTTGTCATAAATTTCATGTTTTTCTAAAAAAGTGGTAAGTTGATCTGCAACTGCTTTTTCCGGAATTTTCGATGATAATGGAAGCTTAGAGATATTTATATTTATATTTCCCAGTGTTGTGTCATGTTTACTTGTGTTTAGAGTTTTGGCACAATGAGCGAAGTTTTGCAAAATGTGTTCAAGCAACGGGCAAAAACTGCAATGACTAACCTCTTATTTTGGATGGATTATCTCAGTTGTTCTCCTGACTGAAGTTTGGTCCGTTTACAGCATCCTGCCATGTGATTGCATTTGTCCCTAACCATCAGGAACCCTCACGTTAACTTTTATTGAGTGGAAAAAAGTTAGCGTTCATCCTTCAGCTTCACTGTGCTAATGTTATGCTAACATAGCTGTGTAGCTAGCCACCACGCACATGATATACCAGCTAGCCCAACTTCAGTAACCCTACAAACGTCACTGCTGTTTAGTTTCCTGTCTTCATTTATGTTGGAAGTGATAGCAGAGCTGTACGTTTTAATTTTTTCAGAAATCTCTCAGTCAGAACATGCTATATCATGTTTAGGTAACTAGCGAAACTAGTGAGCTAACTTCCGCTAGCTTCCTGCTAACTTCTAACGCCGTTAAATGTAATAAATTTTGTTTTCATGGATGCCTGGATGTTAAACTTAACTGTTACACCTGGTAAAGCAGCAACGCTGATCGTTTTATTAAAGATAAAAGAATTTAGACAGTTTTTAACTCTCAGTGATGCTGCAGTGTTCGTTTGGCTTTGGGACCTGAAGCGGACGGAGTTTAGGACCCAGATTACTCCCAGATTTACGAGCACCTTAGTCCGACAAATACGGCAATAACGACGGCCCGTTTGCATTTTGTACAAAAAAATGTACTTTGTCGTGTATCTGACGGACAAACACCAAACCAGTTCCACATTGCTGAAGTTGCAGCATTTTTACAAACCAATTCTGGTTCATCTGTTTCACTCAACGATCCGCTTTCCCCCTTCTCATTCTCCGTTACCACCATGCTTTTTTGGCCACGTGCGCATGTGCATTTTACCCATATTCTATCGCGATATTTCATTTTTTTATTGATGCCTAACATTGCACCGGTAATACCGTGAACAGTATAATATGGCCCAGCCCTACTAGTGACACATTGGTGTCGGGACACAGTGAGGTTTTAAAGACATGCTGCTTGTGAGCAGAGCTGTTACAGAGCTGGAGACACTGAGAACAAGCAGTTGGAGTTTTTCTAAGAACTGCAGCACAAAGATGAGACCCTCGACCAATGCTGGAGACCACAGAGGTCTGAAGGTGACCCTTTGTAGGGCTGAGGACCAAACAATGTCCTCACAGTGCAGGAAAGTCCTCAGCAGGGCAGATTTCAACCACGATATGTCTACATAAACACAGAAAGACATGAACAAACACACGCACACACACAGAGCTACTGTACGAATCCTTATTTAGCCTTAGCACCCCCTCCTCTTCCTCCTCCCCCTCCCTCACACATTCAGCATCCACCCACCCATTAAACACAGACACCAGCCCTGTCTGTCTCTCTACAGTAGCTGTCTCTCTCTCGTGTTAGAAACTGTAAGTGTTGATGGAAGCTGAGGCTGCAAAACTGCTGCTTTGTGTTTGTGTGTGCTGGTGTGACTATTGCTGTGAGGACCAAGCACGGCTGTTTCACCATCAGAGCGAGGACCCTTTGGCCTCTGTGTGTCACGCTCCTTTAAAGGGCTGTGTGATTGTTCAAACTTTGTTTGGGGGTCAGGATCAGGGGCTGTGGGTGGCTGTACATACAGCAGATGTCCTCACAGAGACAGCGATATAAACGTGTGTGTGTCAGCCTGGCACACAGTCGCAGTATGCACGCTATGTACTCGGCATGCCAACTCAGCCTCAGCACTGCAATGCAGCGCTGTGCATTTGGCCAAGTCATGCCACACACACACACACACGCACACACACACTGACACACACACACACATGTGCAGTGATGTGTGTGTGTGTGTGACAGCCTACATGTGTGTTTTTAGCGAGTTTTCATGAGTAATGTTCAACCTTGCAGTGTGTTCTATGTAATGCATGCTCGCCCGCCCCTCTCTCTCTCGTCCTCTGCAGGGCAGTTAGCCGCATTAGCTCCCTCGCTGTCCTCAGATGACTCCTCCTCCTCCTCGGCTGTCTGCTGTGTCTCTGCCTCCCCCTCCTCCCTCCCCCCCTCCTGTGACACACCAGACGATGCGTTGACTGAGCGCAGGAGAAGAAGAAAACCTCTCCCAGCCAGCCGTCCTGCCTGCTGCATGGAGGAGAAGCAGAGGAGGAAGAGGAGCAGAGAGGAGGTAAGGAGGTGTCTCACTGTCTGACATCCGTCCTCCACTGGCTGTCTCTCTGCTGTCTGTCTGTCCCGGCACTCTGAAACTGTCTGTTTAACCTGTCTGTCTGTCGCGCTGTCAAACTCTGTTCCTCACTCTGAGCTGTCTGTCTGTCTGCTGCTCTGTAAACAACAAAAACACTGAGCTCAACTCTGAGAACCACTCACCTGGAATCAGCTGTAGCAGACTGTCCCGAACTCTGCCGGACTACAGTGGACTGTGCAGGACTCGGCTGGGTGGTAACAGACTGTCCTGAGCTCCTGTCCACTGGGGACGATTCTGCTGGACTGCAGGTGACTGTCCTGAACTGTAGAGGACTATAGAGGACCCTGCAGGGTTGTAGTGAGCCGTAGAGTGCCTGGCTGGACTTCAGCACAATATTCTGAACTGTAGTGGTCTGCAGAGGACTTGGTTGACTTTAGCAGAGTATAGAGGAGTCTGCTGGATTGTAGATGACTGTAGTGGACATTAGTGGACTGTACTGGACCCTGCTGGGTTGTAGTGGGGTGCGGTGGACTTGGTTGGACGGTAGGGGACTCTGTTGGACTTTGGTAGACTGTCCTAAAATGTAGTGGACTATAACAGACTGTGTGGGATTCTGATAGACTACAGGAGAACTTCCTTGACGATGGATTGCAGAGGACTCTTCTGGACTTTAGCAGACTATACTGAACTGAAGTGGTCTGTAAAGGACTTGGTTGGACTGTAGTTGACTCTCATGCACCATAGGGACCGGTTCTGGACTACAGTGGACTGTGCTGGATTCTACATGACTATAGTGGACCATAGTGGGCTGTACAAGGATCTGCTGGACTGTAGCACTGCAGAGGGCTCTGTTGGACTTGAGCAGACTATGCTGGGCTGTTTGAACTGTAGTGGAGTTTGCTGGACTTTAGCTGAGTATGTTGGACTATACTGGACCACAGGTCTGGGTCTGGGTCCATGTCTCTGGCCATTATTTATTTATAGTGAGTTCATGGATGATTATGTCAAAACTGCACACAGAGTTCTGCTCCCTGAGTTTAGTCTTTCAGGCAAAATCATGCAGGAGAAGCTTTGAAAGCCCCTCATTGGACACAGACTTTAGCTTTCTTGTCTTTAAGAACGCAAACGTCATCGTGTTATCACATGAAAATAAAACCCTCCGAAACACAAGGTGTCACTGTGAGGCTGTCCCAGCACTGACACGCATTCAGCTTTACATCTCTGCAGCAGCGTGGAACTTTCTGTGGAGATGATATTAGACACAACACATATGCTTTTACATTTCATCATGTTTAGCCTGGAGGACAGCAGACACTTTGAACTGGAACATAAAGAACATCAGCTTTTCTCTCACTAAAGGACAAACACTGCTTCAGGATTAGGGATGGGTATTGATGAGATTTTCACGATTCCGATTCCATTTTCGATTCTGTTTAACGATTCGATTCTTTATCGATTCTTTTGAAAAAAGGAGAACACTAAGGTCGATTAGCTTAGAACTTTGTTTTATATCTTCTCTTTGAACAAGGTAGAAATTTAGGAGTAACATGGCCTTACAAACCCAGCAGTGAGATCTTAAGAGATCCAGCCTACGGCTCTTCAATGGGGTGTCACAGGGTCCCCGGGGAAAACATTGTAAATGTAAAATAATAAAATAAATATTCTTCTGTAGCAATAACAAAGTATACCATAAATTATTCTGTAACAATTACACAAGAATATCCAGTAATGTCCTGCCTACAATTAAACACATTCACTTACTGAAAATCATCTGCTGTGGCAAACGGCTGCAAGCCTTTGACCACAAACTGAGTCTCTGCTCGGTGACATTCGTCTATCCCGGCCTGAAAGGAGACGCTACCGGTAGCCTGCAGCGAGAACTGCCAGCATCTGAGCCAGACTCTGTCTCATCATGGTCACTAAATGCACAGTAATGGCAGATAAGGCAGATCGCGCTAACATAATATGCACTGTTAGCTGATTATTTACCTGCCGCATTAACAGGAGAGGACGTACAAACGTTACCGCTGCTGCTGGGCTGAGATTCACGAGTCGAGCGGAATTAAAAACACGACATTCATTTAAGGTCATCGTGTGTTTTGTGAGCAAATGCTTTTGCATATTCGTAGTGTTTCCTCCCTTAAATGAAGTATCTACTTTGCAAGTATTGCAAGTTGCCCTGTTGTCATCGGTTCTCATAAAGTATAACCAAACTTTTGAGCGTTTGAGCCGCTTAGGCGCCGTGTTTCCTGCCAGGTAAATGACGCGCCGCAACGTGGTGACGTCATTCGGGGCGACTGGAATCGATAAGGGAATCGTTTGCAAAAATGGCAAACACTTCCAAGGAATTGAAACAGTGGGAACCGGTTCTCAACAAGAACCGGGTTTCGATACCCATCCCTATTCAGGATCTTCAATTCAGTTGATATAGAGCCAGTTCATAATAACAGTCGGCTCAAGGTGACGTCTCAAAGCTACACTTCAGAGTAACAAGTTACATTGTTTCTCTGTATTCCCAACGTTTTTGGAAAGCTGAGAAACAAAAACAATTTAGAACAAACTTTAAATTAATAAGTTCGTTAAATGATCTCTGACTTGACCAAAGTCTGGTTAGTGGCAGAAGCGAATGAGTGTTTTTACCATTTAGCCTAAAACATTACACCAAAGGAAACACGTGAGGAAACTGATGCTGAACACATCTGATTGTGCACATTTCATTCATGCACTAAACAAATGTTCCCATCTTTTTGTTAAAATCGGTACAATTTTAAAGGTTTCATACAGGGTGTCATCTGCATATACACACACCATCCATTCTTTATGTAACAACAGTGGATCTGGTACTGATCCCTGTGGAACACCAGAACAAAACACCTTCAGCTGAAAGTCAGCTGCAGTTTGAATGAAACACTTTCCATGTAAATATAGTTTCTTACTGACAGCTTGAGTCACAGCGGTCCCTCGTTTATTGCAGGAGTTACGTTCTAAAAATAACCCGCAATAGGTGAAGTAGCAGCTTTATGTTTTACAATGATTATAGATGTTTTAAGGCTGTAAAACCCCTCACTACACACTTTCACACATTTCTCTCTTGTTTAAACACAAAGTTCAGACCTTTGTAGAAAAATAAGTTGAGTATTATAGAATGAAACCGAAGATCAAACCCTGTTTTCAGGTCCAGAACACGGGAGTAGAGCAGCTGTCAGAGAATTCAACATCAATGGATCAATGGTACGGAAGTAGAGGAAGCAAGAAGAATGAGTTGAGTAAAGTTTGACTGTTTTGTTTCGCTTAATGTGCCTTATAGTCCGAAAAATACGGTAACTTCTAACTTCCTTTAGCATTAAGCAGAAGTCCAACTTTCTGTGCGACGGTTAGCATCTTCCTCTGCCTTTGGGTGCTACCACAGGAGCCTCTGACGGTGCAAAATGTTTCATCGACATTGTTGTGTTTGCTGGGGAGAAAACTTACAAACATACAGCACAGCAATTCAGAGTCACACTGCTAGTGATCGAAGATTTATGTAAATTTGACAAGCTGAACGCGTGCTGTACTGTACAGGAGACACAGCATGGAGGAGATTGACAGTGGTCTGCAGCCAATCAGGATGCAGAACACAATGCGCTGTAAGAAAAACAAAACAAAATAAAAAATAAAAAGCAAAGTTGCACAAAAAAAATCTGGTAAACAGCGAGGCCGCAAAAGGCGAACCGCGTTATAGTGAGGGACCAGTGTACTTCATGGTTAATAAATACAACCTCTGGCAGCTCATACATGGCCATCAGAGCAGAGAAGCAAGGATTTCCTTTTCACCGACTCGTTCGTCTAATGGCTTTGTTGTTGAATTTATTTCCAAATTAAATGTTTTCCAACTAATGAAGAGATATGAGACAAGTTCAGGCAACAAACAAGAAAAGAGAAGAAAACAGGGAGTAACAAATGCTTGAACTGCAAAGCTGTTTCATTAGTTCAGATTCATTCAGAATAGCAGAAGTGTGATTTTGGAAGTAATCCCAAAGGACGTCTCGTTTGTAGATGCAAAGTCATATAAAGTTTGAACAAAGATGCAACTTTTCAAACAGCGCGTCCCTTCTCTCAGCCCACCTGCCGTAGCTTTGCCCACACGTTGGCATCACTTTACTGTAAATGCAGCGTTTCTGATTCGTGCTCAAAGCTGACTGAAGGTAAACCCTTAAATCGCTACACTGTTCACTACAGTGACTGATTTTAAAACAACCAGAATTTCCAAACTAAAGGCAAAACAGGAAAAATAAAACCCTCCGTGGCTTCACAGCTGCCACTGACATGACCTGATCACGTTTGTCAGTAATGATACGTCATCCTCTCTGAATCGTTTGGTTCAGAAACAACGGCCCTGTGATGGAGACGCGCTCAGCACACCATTTGCGCTGTGGCTCCTCCTCCCGGCGTGCCGAGGTGCCTCACCTCAAATATTTCTGACCGAACCCTCTTGTGAGACACTCACTGTCTTTCCACAGACGCCAGCCGAAGCGGTCGCGATGCCCCTCGTCCGTCAGGCCGACCCGGCTCGATGACTCACCCGTGAATGCATTTCCTTACAAAGCCTCCATGTTTGTGAGACTTTAGCTCAGTGTGTTAGACACTGATGCGTCAGACTGAACGCTGCCTCCTGATCACATGACTCTCAGCAAACACCTCTGTCTGCACGTCACCTGTTTATTTACCCACACCTCCACGTCACAGACAAACAGCTTTGAGCGTGACCTAGAGATCCAACCACTCAACAGAAACTAAATGCAGCTTCATTGAAAAGGTCGCGAGACAAAGAATCATCAGTCATAACTAAAAACACTGAATTCCCCAGAAACCAACCATAGCGTGGCTTTCTGAGATGATGTCACTTTGGCGTTTGTCACTCTCTGATCACCTGATGACGCCACAGTGACATCATAATACAAAAACTGTATTTTCAAGCTTCAGCGTCAGCATTTGAGCCACCGCCATGTTGTTTTTTCAATCCAGAGGTGACCACATCTGGGTGACGGAGCAGAGTGGTCAGTGATGATACCGGCAACATCCAATCAAAATCCTCAAATTTCTCTAAACTGAAGCTCCGCCTTCTTAGTAAAGGTGAAGAGCTCAATTTTTAGCCATATTTAATTTGAATATTGAACACTTTGACATTTACTATACAAAATAAAAAGATAAGTTCTTTACACTGAAGTCAAAGACTCTTCGAGCAGACACCTCGGCTCCTCTCTGCAAACATTATTTAAAAGTCTGACCACTCGTTTTGGGTCTAAATCTTACCTGAGCGATAATAAAGCTTCATGAACTTGGACTAGAACCTGTGGTCAGTTCGACTTTTTCTCTCTGCACTCAGACTTACAATGAAAACAAAACTGAAAGGAATATTTATCTCCAACGTGTTTTTTAAACAGACTCGATGAAACAGCTGTTCGATCCTTTAATGGGTTTAAATAAAGTTATCTCAGGTTTGAATGGGTGCACCTGATGTTTCTGACGCCCTGTGTTTGAGCGCGCTCAGTGTTTTTGTTTGTTGGACTCTAGAGGCGCGCCGCAGGAGACGTTCGGCTGTCTGCAGCAGGTTGGAGGTTTTCCTGTTGCCCTGTTGGCGAGCAGGCGTGGGTTAAACGTGTCCTCGGTTTGTTCTGTGGGCACGTGAGACGCCGTGAGGGTTTGACCTCTCCTCCTTTTGTCTCCCTTTCTACATTTCAGCTGTTTCTCTGGACCGAGCTGATCTGCATCTTAATGATTGACCACCTCCTTCTCAACCTGAACCCCCCGCCTCCTTGCTGACCTTTGACCTCACTGTTTGTTCTGCACCAGCATTATGGACCTCAGACTTTTTGGAGGAACTTTCTGCAGCATCCCCGACACCTAAACGCCCCGCTGTCTGCATCCGTCAGCCCAGCTCTGGCTCATCAGGACCGTCATCAAACCGCCGTCCACTTCCCGTTGCGACCTCAGCGAGCCGACGGCCACCACCATGTCGGAGGGGCTGCTACAGGTGGAGATCCCCGACTTCGGCAGCAGCGTGTTGGGCAGCCTGAACGAGCAGCGGCTGCTGGGTCACTACTGCGACGTCTCCATCCTGGTGCAGGGTCAGGCCTTCAAGGCGCACCGGGCTGTCCTCGCTGCCTCCTCGCTCTACTTCAGAGACCTGTTCAGCTCTGCGGCCGACTCCTCCTCTTCCTCTGACTCCTCCTCCCAGGCGGTGTTCGAGCTCCCGTCCTCAGTGACGCCGATGTGTTTCCAGCAGATTCTGTCCTTCTGCTACACGGGGCGCCTCAGCATGGCGGCCAGCGAGCAGCTGGTGCTCATGTACACCGCCGGGTACCTGCAGATCCAGAACATTGTGGAGCGCGGTATGGAGCTGATGATGATGAAGGCTTCCTCTGCCTCCTCACCGCTCTGCTGTGACTCACAGGTGGGTCTAAACAGAGGTTAGTGGGAGACAGCAGCATCTAGTGGACATCAGGAGAACTGCAGCTGCCACAGGAGACTGTTTATGTGTTTTTCTTCTCTTTGTAACTGTATTTAAACGTTTGTGTTTACAGACAACCTCAGCAGACGAGCTCGGGGGCTTTGACACTCAGACGGCCCAGCAGCAGCAGCAGCACGGCGCCCCCCAGCTGCAGGAAGTGAGTCCAGACCAGCCGGCGTTGAGCCCCGAGGAGCTGCTGCTCGCCGTCAGCAGGATCAAACAGGAGCGAGCTGACACGCCTCCTGCAGAGGAGGCCGGAGGAGCAGCAGGAACAGGAGGAGAGGAGACCAGGTGAGGAAATGGCTCAGAAATGTTTTCTCAGTGTTGGAAAGATTATTCCAAACCGAGTCAGAGATGTCTGCCCAGTCCAGACGCAGAGGGTGGAGGACCGCCCACCTGTTCAGTAACCAGACGGAAAGAACAAATGATGCTTTATGTGTGTGTCATACATGATGTATTTATCTCGTATCACACGCTTATTTAACGTCTGCATGGATGACTGCAGGAAATCTTCAGGGAGAATTCCCACACGTGCTCTCCAGGCCTCTCTCACCTCGGATGGGACGACTTCCTGCGCTGCTGAACTGAGCTGTGGATCCAACACTTCACTGTAATGGAAGCAATGGGGGAGACAGTGTGGCACAAACACACCCACTTCATTCAGGAGATGACAGGGGGGAGGGTCTACTTTGTGAATGATGAGCCGATGACCAATGAGGGTGCAGGGTCACAAAGTGGATAGATCCATCTTTTATATTGTCAGGTTTTTGCCTGACTAACTCTACGTATGAAGTTTGATATTGTGTATGAGGCGACCTGGATTAAATATACCTTTGTACCTGTGACTGATCCCTGAGATTTGAATCCCAGATAAATGGATCCCACCCTCAGCTGTGTACCCGGGACCAGTGCTTGGACCTTGATGAAGGTTTGTGATGTCATTCTTCTCCTGCTGGTTCTCTCCTCAGAGTGGACATTGCAGCAGAGCTCCAGTCCTCCAGGAGCACGGCTTTGTGTTACCTGAGTGCAGGTGGAGGGCTGGTTCCGGGTCTGCAGTCCTACCTGCTGGCAGGCGGGGGTCGCTCCAGTCCAGGAGGATCCAGTCTCCCCACAGACTCTCCCCCATCCCACCCACCCACCGAGGAAGAGCTGGAGGAAGATTACTACAGCAACGCTGTACACCCCGGACTCTATCAGCACATCTACGGACACCCCGGAAACCCCTACAGTGAGTATTTATCCACCACCCAAATCAATATCAATTATACATCACAAAATAACAAGAACAGCTCCTCACGGTGCTTTATATTGTAAGGTAAGCAGCCTATAATAATGCAGAGAAACCCCAACAATCACATGACCCCCTATGAGTTGGTGACAGACTGGGATAGGCTCCAGCCCTGCGCCACCCTGAGAGAAATAAGAGGAAGAGAATGGATGGATGCAGTAAAACGTTGGAGTTCAGTTTAATACCTCATGTAAAACAAAAAGGCAGTAATTGATAACAGAAGTCACACGGCCACTTCCTTTGAAAGATATGCAAAACATTTTCTTTTTTATTCAAATAGCATCCTGTAAACAGGGGCTCCGGTTACCCAGTTCTCCTGTTTCCAAGGATATGTTTGCTGCCCTGAACTGATTCAAGCACGTCTGTAGTTCATTTTTGGTCACTGACCATTTCAAAGTGATTAGAGAGAACCCCCCCTACAAAAGCATTTGAGCCAGCCACGCTGAGGAGAAATGACACATGCTAAATAAGTTGTTGTCTTGAGTTAGCAGGGCCTACGCTACCTTCTGCACCGGCTACAGGGGCCTGGCTAGCTACGGGTGTTTCAAGGATGCCGGAGTCTCCAATTCAGTGATCCTGGCCTCCAGAGCTCCAGACAGGCTGCATTTATTACAAGTATCATTATGGCTAAAGGAGGCTGAGGAGTACCGGTAACTGAACAAAGTGCAGGAGGAACGGGTGAAGAGGCCATGCTAGCGAGTCAGCTACAAGCTAAGCTAAGCTAGCAAATCCTTAAAGACAAAGTGAGTGAGGGGCCGAGCAGCGAAGACACACAGGACACAGGAGAAATGTCTCCAAAGTGGGATTTTTCTTATTTTATCCTCTAAAAAATTTAAAAAGACAAAGTTCAAAATAGAATTAATGGGCCCGTAAAAGAGGTCAGCTAAATATAACTCTACTCAAAAAGCGACGTACAGAAACGTAACTACCCAAACAAAGGAGACACAACTTAACTCACAAACTGACCTAAACACAAACACACAGCAGGGTAACCTTTACGGGGTTTGGCCAAACCGTTTACACACAACAGGGGAAACAGAACAAACACCAATACTAACTAGACACAAAACAGCATTAAACCTAAAACAGTCGTGCTGCTGACAAGCACATGGGTGGTCCCGCTGGTCACACCGTTTACCCAGACAGGAAACACCTCCCCAAACCAGGTAACTCAAAGAAACAAAAACATAATTAACATAAAAGAATATATTTAGAAACCCCACACAGTGCTAATATGTGCACTTTATAATATCACTGTTAGGTTTAAGTTTAGAAATGAATGAATAATATGACTGAAATACATGTTTACCTGCAAACCAGACTAATGAGGTGAGTGTGTGGACTGATTTCAGCCATCACACAGTCACTGACACTGTAAGGATGATGTGTGTGTGAATATGTGAAGATTACACTATGAAGTAAGACGTTAGAGGGGGTTAAGGTTTTGGGTCCTTTTGTCCTAACAGGACGATTACCATGGTGACGATGTAAACGTCATCCTGTGGGTTCTCTGCCTTTTTGCTCGTTTTCTATGTTTTTAATGTCACTTCATTGACTCCCCAACAGGACTTGTTAACCTTCAGCTCATACAGGCCCCACTGATGTCACATATTAACTCAAACAGGTGAGTTTTGGTCATTTTACTTCCTGGGATTCCTGACACTCGCTCCCCTCCCTGTTTCTCATTGGTTCAGTCCAAGAGAAGATGGAGATGCTCCCCCTCCCATTGGCTAATGAGCGTCGGCCCTGCGTGCTGGTTGGTCGGGACAACATGGCACTTCCCGCCAGTCTGATCAGTCAGATTGGGTATCGGTGCCACCCGTCACTCTACACCGAGGGAGACCCAGGAGAGAAGGTGGAGCTGGTGGCAGGTAGGACAACAGAACACCTGTCCAACTGTATCTCAGACACCTGTAACCCAGCGTCATGTGACACACGCTCCCCTCTGTGTTTGTGTGTTCAGGTTCAGGTGTGTTCATGACCCGAGGTCAGCTGATGAACTGTCACCTGTGTGCTGGAGTCAAACATAAGGTGCTGCTCAGGAGGCTGCTAGCAACCTTCTTTGACAGGTGAGCTCTTACCTGGGTGAGTCACATGGATGCAGCAGCTTAGTTTACAGAAAACATAAAGGTTGTGGTGCCGTGTGGCTGGTTTAACTAAACCAGGATTAGGAACTAAAGGTAAGTTTGTTGAATCCAGGTATTTGATTTTCCTGTTAAAGTTTAAAGAATCAAACATTTATTTTTTCTGTTTTTAGGTACCTTACATATCTGATGAAAGTTTTAAAAGTATTGCTACAAACATGAGATTACTTTGAGTTTCATGAGTTGCTGGTGTTTCCTCAGCACAGATGGACAGAAGTGTTTATGAAATCATTGATGAGCTGATGCTACGCGGGGATTTCCTGATGTTTTACTTTATGCATCAAGCAAAAATCAAATTCTATGCAACAGTCTCTGACTGGAAGAAATGTGTTTAACATTTAAACTTGGGCTGGGCGATATGGCCTAAAATTCATATTGCGATCAGTGTTGGTCAAGTTACTTGAAAAAAGTAATCAGTAACTAATTACTGATTACTTCCCCCAAAAAGTAATCCCATTACTTTACTGATTACTTATTTTCAAAAGTAATTAATTACTTAGTTACTTTTTAAAAACACGATTTACAACCTGAAGAGGTGATAAAGCGATAGATCTTTCAGCCCAATTCTACTTTTTCTGCATAATCCATCATACAAAATGTAATCAAATGGAAAAGTCTCTTTTTAAAACTTGTTTTATTAGTTTTAATCTTTTAACTTTATGCATCAAGCAAAGATTTAATTATCTGCAACATTCTCTGACTGGAAGAAATTTAACATTTAAACCTTTTTTCTGCACATTCCAGCACATAAAATAAAATATTTTGTGTGTTTACACTCAGTCTTTCAAATAGATGCAAGTAAAACACAGCAGAAAATAAATAAAGTCAAAGACTCAGCGGTCCTGTTGCTCTATTTTCACCTGTAAAGCAGGAGTGGGGTAGGCGGAGGTTTACCCTGGTGCAGGTGTGCCGCGGTCAGTGGAAGAATCCGCGAGTGTCTCTGTGAGTTTCCCATTACGTCGTAGCTACTCGGTGCTTGCTCGGAAGTTTAGGGGTTTTTTCGCTGTAAAAAGAAGTTTTCTTCCCACGCACAGCGGACACTAATGTTTTTGTCACTTTTTATGGAATCAAACTCAAAGTAAGGTCAGTACTTCCACGCTTTAAACGCTGCACGCTCATACTCTCTCTGCACTCGATATATGATCCATTGTTGATCTGCACACAGCTGTTGTCACGAACGTCGCACTCGCTTACGTCACTGTCATGAGACATTCTCGCAAAAAATCACGGCTTTAGTAACGCAGTAACGCAGCGTTCCTACGGGAAAGTAACGGTAATCTAATTACCGCTTTTTCGATAGTAATCCCTTACTTTACTCGTTACTTGAAAAAAGTAATCAGATTACAGTAACGCGTTACTGCCCATCTCTGATCGCGATATAACTTGAAGCACATGCAGTAACGATATATATCACGATATATTCTTTTCTTCTGTATAACGCATTTTCCACACTATAAGGACTTAAAATCCTTTAATTTTCTTAAAAATAGAGAGTGTGCCTTATGTATGAATTCTGGTTGTGCTTACTGACCTCTAACCGATTTGGGCAGAAATCTGTTAAAAATGTTTTAGTACAACTTTGGTAAGCAGCACTGTTTGATGGATGTCAGAGCATTACGCTGCCGTAGTGAGGAGCTTCACGGAGTAATCTGGGTCCAAAACTCCGTCTACTTCAGGTCCCAAAGTCAAACGAACACTGAGAGTTAAAAACTGTCTGAATTCTTTCATCTTTAATTAAATCATCAGCGTTGCTGCTTTACCAGGTGTAACAATTAATTTTAACATCCATGAAAACAGAATTTATTAAATTTAACGGAGTTAGAAGTTAGCAGGAAGTTAGCTCGCTAGTTTCCACCTAAACATTTCATACCATGTTCTGACAGAGATTTTTGAAACAAATTCAAACGTACAGCTCTGCTACCACTTCCAACATAAATGAAGACAGAAAACTAAACAGCAGTGGCGTTTGTAGGGTTACTGAAGTTGGACTACCTGGTATATAATGTTGTGCTACGTGATTGCTAGCGACACAGCTATGTTAGCATAACATTAGCACAGTGAAGCTGGAGGGTGAACTTTTTTCCACTCGATAAAAGTTAACGTGAGGGATTCTGGTGGTCAGGGACAAATGCAATCGCATAGCAGGATGCTGTACACGGGCCAAACTTCAGTCAGGAGAACAACTGAGATTATTCATCCACAATACAAGGTTAGTTATTAAGATACTGCAACAACATGGGAATAGAACAGCTGCAGAGAATTCAGCATTAATGAATCAATGTTACAGAAGTGGAGGAAGCGCAGTTTTTGGCTTTCCCCATATTTCAAAAGTGCTTCATCTCTTTGCTGTGACTGTCGGCATAATTTGCAGATGATAATGGTTGTAGCCGCTGCAATGCTTTCGACCAAAACAGGCGCAGCTTGATGACATCACCAACATGCGCTATCGCGATAGAGCGGTATAGTCAAAATCTCTATCGTTGGCCAAATTTATATCGTTTCTATCGTATATCGTTTCTATTGCCCACTCCTAATTTAAACCTATGTTGTGCATATTCCAGCATATAAAATAAAATCATGTTCAGTGTCAGGTTGTTTTCTGAACACCATGCTGCCAGCTTCAGGACTTCCTCTCTGTAGGCTGCCTCGTCTCCCTTTGAGATGAGTCCGTGGTGTCATCAGCAAACTTGATGATGAGATTGTTGTTGTGGGTCGAACTGCAGTCGTGGGTGTAGAGAGAATACAGGAGGGGGCTCAGCACACAGCCCTGTGGGGAGCCGGTGCTCAGTGTGCGAGTGGAGGAGAGATGGGGGTGGAGCCTCACAGTCTGGGGCCGGTTTGTGAGAAAGTCCTTTATCCAGGCACATGTGGGGGGAGGGAGGCCAAGAGTGACCAGTTTGATGATGAGGATGAAGGCTGGATGAAGGCTGAGCTGTAGTCCACAAAGAGCAGTCGGATGTAGCTCTGCCGCTGTTCCAGGTGACTCAGCACAGCATGGAGGGCGATGGCGATGGCGTCTTCTGTGGATCTGTTCGTGCAGTATGCAAACTGGTGGGGGTCAGATTCTGGGGGGAGGTAGTCCTGGATGTGCTGAAGGACTAGTCTCTCAAAGCATTACATGATCACCAGCATGAGGGCCACAGGGCGGTAATCGTTCAGGCTGGTGATGGGAGACTTCTTCGGCACTGGGATGATTGTGGCTGATTTTAGACAGGATGGGATGGCTGCCTGATCCAGTGAGAGGTTGAAGAGTCTGGTGAAGATGAGGGTGAGCTGGTGGCCACACGCTCTTAGCACCTTCCCAGGTACTCCGCCTGGACCGATCGCCTTCCTGGGGTTCACTGCTAGGAGCACACGTCTGACATCGTGCTCCGTTACAGTGAGTGGAGCGGTGCAGGAAGGTGAGGATGAGGATGGGAGCAGGGCTGAGGCAGATGAGCGCTGCTGTTGTGGTGTTTCATAGCGGGCGAAGAAGCTGTTTACTTCCTCTGCCGGCTGCACACTCAGGTTTTCTGCTTTCACATCCTCTGTGGTTGATGATGTCTTGTGCCACACCTCCCGTGTGTTGGTGCTGGACAGCTGGGACTTGCAGCTTCCTTTATGGTCTGTCTTAGCTTTTTTGATTCCCCTTTTCAGGTCAGCTCGAGCAGCCATGTACAGAGCTCTGTCACCTGACCTGAAGGCGGCGTCACAGTTTTTGAGGAGTGATCGGACCTCGCTGGTCATCCAGGGTTTTTGGATTGTATAATCCAGTTTTGAGATCCTTCCCAGACGCCTTAACGCCCACTCACATCCTGGGCCATCTGACCTCAGGAATTCGCATGATAAGGTGGGGCCAGGTTTCACAATGAACACACCCGAAACTCTGGCTGATTGGGACCCACGCCCAGTTTCACACCTTGGCTCAGGCAATTAGAGGATCATCAGGGGGTCCTTTTGTCCCTCTGTGGGGGGAAACTCCCACTAGGTTTATATCTGGGACTCTCCACCATTTGACCTTAGAACTGAAGAAGCTTCTCGGATGAGAGGTGAAACGTCTTCAAGCAACTTAAAGAAGTCCAGACGCTTTTCTTTGCAAGCTCCTTTGACTACGATGACCTGGATGACTGAGAACCTTCACAGACATATGGTCCAGTCCAGGGCCTGGCACTGTGTCTGGGGGGGGGGGGGGGCGTAGGCTGGGGAGAGCAGGAGAGAGAGGTGGTCCGACTGGCCGATGTGGGGGAGGGGCATGGCTCTATATGCATGCTTGATGTTGGAGTAAATATGATCTAGTGTTCTCTCCCCTGGTGGGACATTTGACGTCCTGACAAACCTTTGGGAGTCACCTGTAATTATGTTCGATGTTTAAGAACTTCCCCCCCATGAGCCCTGAGGCCCACAGTAATGTTAGAGCGCACCTGCTGATGTTTCACTGACATACAAATGCCTTTGAAAGGCGTTTTTACGCCGACGTCGTTAATGACCATGTGAACTGATGGATGACCCGTGTGTCACGCGTGGATGAATGTCTGGATTTGTCCTGATGTGTGTCGATGTGAAACCTGATGGTCAGAAACTCACGTTTATCAATCAGTCATATTTATGTGCCTCTAAAACGCTTATCGACCCAGACGCTGTGACATCATCAGACACCATGTGGCCCGGGGCTGTATGAGATCTTCCAGAAGCTTCTGACAGTCGGCAGCAGCTGCTTTACATAACAGCTCAGTCACACGTCTCGGAGTGGGAGGGGGAGGGGAACCTACAGCTGGTATAGGTGCTGATTGGGTTGTTATGGTTTCCATAGAAACACGCTGGCCAATAGCTGCGGGACAGGGATCCGCTCCTCCACCAATGATCCGAGCCGGAAGCCCCTGGACAACCGAGTGTTAAACACTGTCAAACGTAAGACACACACAGACGCGCCGGTTCAGCTATCTTAGTGAGGACCTTCATTGACATAATGGTTTCCCTAGCCCCTTACCCTAACCATTAAAAATGAATGCCTAACCCTAACTCTTACCCTAAACCTAAACATAACCTAATTGTAACCCTGACACTAAAACCACAGTTTGAGCTTCAAAAATGCCTTTAAATTTGGGAGGACCGGTGTGTGTCCTCGATGTTTGTGTTCTCTGACTGTTGGTTCTCACAAGTATAGTAGAATGCAGATTTCGGTCCTCACAAAGATAGCTAGACAGGAACACATGGACACTCACACACACACACACACACACTGTGAGTCATGATTTCTGCCTTTTATTGTATTTTAAAAAGTATTGAGATTCTCCCCCCCCCCCTCCCTCCTCCTCAGTGTACTGTCAGAACTTTGCTCCTAACTTTAAGGAGAGCGAGATGAACGTCATTGCAGCCGACATGTGCACCAACGCCCGCAGAGTCCGCAAACGTTGGCTCCCAAAGATCCAGTCTCTCCTCCCCGAGGGCCTCCCCACCTCTGCAACCTCCCACCCCCGTAAGGGTAAGAAAGGAGGAGCAGGTGGAGGAGGTGGGAGTCAGGGGGCAGAGTCGGTGGCACAGTCCAGTGGAAGCCCCTTTGAGCTGGACCTGCGGCAGCTCAGCGCATCCTACCTCGGCCTGGAGGCCCCGCTGTATGCTGAGCGGCGCGAGAGGGAGGCAGCAGGGGAGAGGGAGAAGGAGGCCCCAGCCACCCTCCTGCCTCACCTGCAGTTTGCTGGGTCCCGTGGAGGAGGAGGGGCCAGCGGGGGGCAAGTGGAGGAGGGAATGATGGGAGGTGAGGCGGAGGGGGACGGGAGGCTACAGACTGAACAACCGCCAGACCTCCCCCTCTCCCTATCCTCCTCCTCCTCTTCCTCCTCATCCTCCTCACACCCTTCCCCCCAGCCTGCGGAGCCCGCCCCTCCTCACAGGGCATTGGCTGACACAGATGAGCGAGGGGTGGAGCCTCTGGAAGACAGCCAATAAGCTTTCTAATGCATCTGCCTACCTGTATGTAAATAACACAATAGCTACCTGTCCCCCCACCCGTCTGTCTGTCTGTCCTCTCGTCCGTCTACCTGTGTGTTCCCCTACCTCACTACCTGTCCACCTGTCTACCTCTCTGCCCCGTCTGTCTGACTACCTGTCTGTCTGCTCGGCTCTGCTGCATGCTAACAGCCTCCTGCAGTCCAGCACACAGGCCCATAGCAACAGGACTGATGATGATGATGATGATGACGATGATGATTATACTCACTCTGATAACAACAATAAAGCTTCTTGATAATCAGATCTGCTGTGTCTGTTTGATTTGTGCACCAAACAAAGTTTCCAGAAGTTCAGAGGGAACCGATATGCTAACACTACAAAGAGCTGCTAAAACAATACGCTAGAAGAGTAAAAAGACACGTTTATACACAACACATGCTGAAATAGTACAGATGTATTTGAAAACTACAGAAAATAGTTAAAGACTACAAAAATCAATAAAGTACCACAAAGTAATGTTAAAAAAGAACCAAAGCACAAGAAATATTAATACTACTGTAAAATGCCAAAAGATTACAAATGTACAGAAAATACTTAAATAATTAAAATACTCTAAAGAAATGTAAAAAAAAAGATAAAAGATGACCAAAATACTAAATGACTAGGAGATTCAAAAATGCTATATATGTAAAAAAAAAATTGTGTATGTTTCTGTTCTGTGTCCTGTGTCCTGTTTGTTTGTTTGTATATGTGTTTTTCTTGCTGCTGTTACAACCAAATTTCCCCTTGTGGGACAGTTAAAGGATTATTCTGTTCTATTCTATTTAAAATAGTAATAATCTACAAGACATGCTAAAACACTGAAAACAAATCCTAGAAGAAAACATGCTAATAAACAACAAAAAGCTAAAAGACGAAAAATATATGTTAAATATGTGCTGGGGCGATCGTGGCTGAAGAGCTAGCGGTTCGTCTTGTAATTGGAAGGTTGCCGGTTTGAGCCCCGGCTCGAACAGTCTCGGTCGTTGTGTCCTTGGGCGAGACACTTCACCCGTTGCCTACTGGTGGTGGTCAGAGGGCCCGGTGGCGCCAGTGTCCGGCAGCCTCGCCTCTGTCAGTGCGCCCCAGGGTGGCTGTGGCTACAACGTAGCTGCCATCACCAGTGTGTGGATGGTGCTTTGGGGTCCTTAGGGACTACGCAAAGCGCTATACAGATACAGGCCATTTACCATTTAAAATACTGTAAAGAAATATGATTAAACTATACAGAAAAAATATAAAGAAAGACTATAAAAAATAAAATAAAAAAACAAAAAATGGGGCTGACATTAGAAAAGGCCAAATGTCCACAAAGAAAGCCATAATGGTGAAGAAATGCAAAATATGCACAAAATACTATAAGACTACAAAACACTACAAATATTATAAAGAAATACGAGAATGCTACAAAGAAATGTTAACAAACAAACACAGAGAAAGACAAGAGTAACACGTTTTATATAGTACTACCAGGAAATGTGACAAAAGATTATAGAAACACTAAAGTCTTCCAAACAATAATGCACAATAAAAAATAGCCACGCCTGGGATTGACTCTGCATGAGTACATATGATCCTGACAGGGTCACTGAGTGTGTGGCAAAGACATTCACAGTCTTTGTGTCGGTTCTGCAAACTCTACGACTTCTTTTACTGCACTCTTCTGCTCTGAGCAGCCAAGGCGCTTTCTATTACAAGCTCATTCATTCAGGCTCTCTCTCTCGCACACATCATTACAACACACACACACTCAAGAAAGGTAACATATTACTCATTATTTTTCTTAGAAGTAATACAGTGGATTACTTAATTACTGCTCCGAGAAAGTAATTTGCTATAATATTCATTACATTACTCATTACTCAGTAAAATGACCCAAAACTCATTATTTGATAATTATAGTTCTAAACAATATAAACCTGAGAGTACAGTCCCACACACTGATCTCTATCCTAATGAGGACACACACACACAATCTTTAAGTTAGTTGTTACATACAAACAAAGCAAAGATGAGAAGACTTCAAAGCGGTCGTCACGGTGATCCTACTGTAGAAACAGGTAGAACCAGGCTGCAGCCTGACTGCCTTTGTCCAGGCTCTGGCTGCTGGACTTGGGTCTGCATACTTCATCATCACTCTGACTTTTTGGCTAGCGGTGTGTTAGCCTGTTTCCACGTGCCATCACGCTTGTTCTTTTCTGCAATAAAAATAAAAGTCAGGTCTATGGCTTCACTTCTTGAAAGTTACCACGCCACCATTGTCCTCCTCCCACACAAACTGAAATCAGCTGACTTCAGCAGGACTTTAATGTAATTACTAACTTTATGTTACTAAAAAATGTGATTACAGTAACAAGTTACTTTGTAATTGGTTCTGACACTCACAGATGACAGAGTCACCTACATGTTGAGGAAGGACGCGAGTAAATCGTGACGACTCACCCTGAGTGTTGAAATCAAAAAGCGTGCCCAGATGTTTATACTGATGGCCAAAAATACAGACTGTAGAGCTTATTTCACATCACGGGCCACAAACAGCCCACTTTCAGTCTTTACAGAAAAGATTCTGCTATCACCAAATTTGATGTCCTCCTTTACGTTTTCCAAAGCCACCAGCAGGCTGGATCTTTGTCGGGGTATTCTGGGCCCCGGGCTTCTGTTTCACACCCCTGCTGTGGGAATGACCTCGGTGCTGTCTTAGATAATACTGTCAGCTCCAGAGAGAACCTCAAGAGACCGAGTAATAATAAATAGTCCTAATAAAAAAGATGTTTGTAGACATGCTGACGAAACGTGGTCTGTATGTCCCACTGAGTGCAGTGATCAGTGTCTCTGTTGCTGGTCTCAGGTAGATGAGACACCTTTGATCGTGCTGCTCCTCCACCTTCAAAGAGGTTTGTTTAACTTTTTGCTGTGGACACATGAGCACTGAGTTTCTAAAGGAAGCTCTGCCTTCATTCCGGACATTACAGGATGACTCGGCTCTACAGCATCGCCTCTGGTCTTTGGTGGAGGTCCCAGCTTTGTCCCAGCTTGTGTTCAGTGTCTGAAGGACTGGCATGAACATCATTCTGCAGGTATTCCAGGTGAGTTTGGTGCTGATGTGAGGAACAGCGCGGTGACCGCTCAGGTGGACTTTGGTGCACAGACTGAAGTATTTAAGCTGCTGAATAGTGCCGAGTGTGTTTTAAGGCTTGTGCTCTTTCACCGTGACGTTTCATCGTTTTATTTAAAAGGCTGTTCGCCACCAATTTACAGACACAGTGTTTCAAAGTCTCGTTTAGGTATCTATAACTGATCAGCGTCAGCACAGCTCCGCGCTGCCGCGGTGCATGCTGGGAGACGTAGTTCGATCCGCGGCGCCATTCCGAATCCCGTCAGCTTTACCGGCTAATCACGAGAGCCCGGTTATCGGCTCAGCCAATCAGTGCATGTTAACGGCCTCCTGCACCAATCACAGCTCTTCACACCACCTAGCAACAAATCAAAACCCTGCAAGCACGCCGTAGCCAATCACATCGCGTCATCTGCCGGACCAACCAATGCAATCACAACAAAATCCATGATGCTGCTCGGCACTGCGCTTGCGTACGGACAAGACAGCTGATAACTCATCTATTATGCTACTTGGCTAAATAAAAATCTTCCAGAAAGCAGTCGCAGCCGCCGCGGGATCGCCGGAGGACCGAGACACGGAGTAAAGAGCGTGTGTGAGCGGGAGGAGCGGGGTGAGCGGGTACCGGGAGCGGAGGGAAAGAGCGGGCAGAGCGGAGAGTGTCGGAGCCTGGCTGGCCGCTCGGCGCCTTCAGACAAAGCTCAGCTAACAGGCTAATGCTGCGTTAGCTAGCCAAACATCGAGCGGTAACGTCCGCAAATATCGCAAAATGTAACCGCGCCAATGCTCCTGGAGTGTGCCAAATTAGATCACGTCGGCCGATATATCACCCCGGCACGCATTTCGTCAGCCCCTCGGCCGCCGTGGGTATTATTACCGACGTGTTACGGCCTCGACGCGGAGCTGTGCTCCGTTAGCCACCTAGCTGTTGCTGTGCCCGCCATCTTTTAAAGCAGGTAAATGGATGTTTGCGCGGAGCTCGAAGTGGAGCGGCCAGAGCCGAGCTCCAGCCCCCTTCACCGGGGCTAGAGATCCACCGACACTACGAGCCATCGGGGTGTCGGTGCAGCCACCACGTAAGGTCATGTGTGCGGTTTGCCTTGTGCAGCGGAGCGGTGGCTCGTAGCGGTTAGCTTGGCTATTAGCAGCGCACAGGCGGCCCCGGGTCTGCACGGATTTACCGCTCCGGGTCCCGGTCCCGGTTTTAGACGGCCTGAGGGCGTCTGTTGGGTGCAGGAGCTCATAGCACGGGTATCATTCTGTTCAGTCCCAGGTGTGTCCAGGACATGCCCACTTAGGGTACACCAGTTCGCATAACATCAATACCATCCTGTTTTTGTTTTGTTTTTTGAATAAATTGTCATCAGTTTGACATTCAGAGCCTTTTCTCTCATTTTGACCCGTGGTGTTGCTTTAAATCAGCAGAGACTCCAAGTAGAGACTGAAGGCTGGACTACCCACAGATCTGTTGTCTTAATTCCATCATTTGTGATTAAAATATAAAAATGTCCACAGCATACTTTATTTTCACTTTATTGCCTTTTGGATTTGTGACAGTCTCAGAAATTTCCATTAACATAAAATAATAATCTGTAACGTGCCACCTGTGGGTGTGTAAGAAAGAAACTTAAGTGATCAGGTAATGGATTACAGAAAACACTGAGTGACTTTTGATTAACAGTTATTTATTTGAATGTTTAGCTGAGCGGGATCAGACGGCTGCTCTGATTGGATAAACACAAGTTTCCCTCAGATTTCTGCCGTGATCATTGTAGACTCAGGGTCAGTGTGGTCAAAGAAATCATGCTAATGAGAGATTAATAACTAATGTTTGTAAGCAAACCGACACATTAACAAGAACAGTTAACTGTTATCAGTTGATGCATTATAGACCTATCAACAGTTGATCTTTAAATATACTGACAGCCCTGATCATCCGCTGCTATGAACAGATAACAGCCTCTCGGGCCTTCATCAGACGGTCTTACCGCACAAATCAAGCTATCGTAAAGATAAACTTTGGTACATTCTTGTGACAGGAACTCAAACAGGAAATAAAGAAAGCGTGAAGTAAAACACATGGACACGTCCAGATCAGAGAGAAAAACTCGTGCAGTAATCCTGGACCTGCAGCAGGTCAACAACAGCTGATGAGTCACTGTACGTTTATCAATGGACTCCAGTGAGAGAGGGTTGGACGTGTAACGCGAGGATTAGTTGAATAAAGTTTGACTTGGGACCCGCCCACGCGGCGTTAGGTCTGTTGATGCAACAAATGGCTGAATTTTTCAGCGTTGGATGTTCTCTGATTACTAAACAGATTATTGGTTGGTGGGTGGATCATCTGTCAGTTTATTAATAACAGTCGCTGCAGCCTTGATTATCTGCTGTTGATAAATCTGATTGTGGCCTGAGAGTCAGATTCTAATCAGCGCGAGGCACAAGGATCAGCTGTGTGTCTGATGCTCTGGATTATTAGCGCCTCAGTGTTGGAATCAAACTGGATTCAGGTAGAAAGTAGCAGTTTTTAGGAGTTGGAAAACTTTGGTGAGCTTCGGGCCTCCTCCGTGCTGTTTGTAGCTTCATGAAGCTCCAGATGTTTCAGCAGAGACGGTCCTTGAGCGATGACAACAACCTGGATGTTCCCTCTGCTCTAGAGCCAAGTGTCCACGATCTCGAGTCAGAATCTCAGCTTCTGATTGGTCAAACCGCAGCACAGCTTCCACTCAGTGTACCTTGAATGAGTTCAGACAGGAGGAGCAGGTGTTTGTGGATCCTGGTTGGAGGAGTCTGTAGCTTTCCGAGTCCAAGCAGTGATTTCGACGTCAGAGTCAGGTCTTAGGGTCTGACCTCCACCCACCTCCACCCACAGCCTGCAGCTCTGCAGCTGCGCCTGTGTGCTCAGGTTTTTCTGATCCGTAGATGATGATTCGTTCTGAGTGACCCTCACTGCCTCTCGCAGAGCTGAAGCGCGCAGCCTTCTGGGCTGGGCTTTTACACGTAGTCATGACACTCACTAACCTCGTTAGCTGCCAGATGTTGAAGCAGCTGTTTTTAAAGCTTTATGTACAGATGTGTGTAGCAGCTGAGCTGGCCTGGTCCTGGAAGCTCCCTGCTGTGTTTGCACAGAGGTCAAACAGCCAGCTGCCATTTAACCTGTTGCACTTCATTCATTGGCCAGAGTTTAAAACCTCGCTGAGCCCCGCCTCCAAAGATCTCCAGAACGCTTCAGAGAAGACTCGCTCTCAGCGAGGACGTGAAGCTGAGCGTCAGGACTAAATGACCGACCTGAGCTGAAGTTTCAGTTTTCAGCGTCTTCCTCCAGACGTATGGTGGCAAACATCCCTCGTCCTCCAGCTTCTCTGCGCTCGTTTGTTTGTGTTAGTGTAACTGCGGCACCGTAGCTAGCCGGGCGTCACCGACCAGCCAAACGTTGCCGCTGTACGATTAAGTTCTTAGAGAGACATCAGCTTTAGATGGAAACCAGCGAGCTGACTTTAAACAACGATCGCGGACTGTTTGGACAGGAAATGGTTAATGACCTCAAACTGGTGTGATGGGCGGGGTTAAAAGCGTTACCTCCCCAGAATCAATAACCCCTAATCACCGCCCCTCTCTCTCTGTGTTTTTCAGGTCGTGCGATGGGAGTTTGTCTCTTCGGGGAACACTTGAGCTGAAGCGGCTGAACTGAACACGTGCACGGACACACACCTGTGCACACACACCTGGCCTCGGCCCACAGAAGGAGTCCTTTTTCACCTTCCAGTCAGACGCTGCCGTCCCACTGTGCATCGCTGCATCACCGTCGTCCACCATGTCGGACGCCCCTGAGGCTGCGCCCCCCAGCCCCCCTCCCCTCACCAACCCGCCCCCCCCTGAGGTCACCAACCCCACTAAACCGGGCAGGTAGGACACAACCGAGAAACACCCCTGATAGGCTGTTAGAGGCAGGTGAATGGTGTGTGCTGACTGTGTGTGTGTCTCAGGAAAACCAACCAGCTGCAGTACATGCAGAACGTGGTGGTGAAGACGCTGTGGAAGCATCAGTTCGCCTGGCCCTTTTACCAACCCGTGGACGCCATCAAGCTGTGTCTGCACGTGAGTCACCATTGCTCTCTCGCCACACACACACACACACACACACACACACACACACAGCTGAGTGTTTTCCTGACCACGCTGCTGTGTGCAGGATTACCACAAAGTGATCAAAAACCCGATGGACATGGGAACCATTAAGAAGCGTCTGGAGAACAATTATTACTGGAGCGCCAGCGAGGCAATGCAGGACTTCAACACCATGTTCACCAACTGTTACATCTACAACAAGGTAAAGGGGGCAGAGCCAGGGCGCTGAGTGCAGCTGTGTGCAGCTGTGATGGCATTAACCTCTGTGTGTGTGTAGCCCACAGACGACATCGTCCTCATGGCTCAGGCTTTAGAGAAGATCTTCCTGCAGAAAGTCGCTCAGATGCCTCAAGAAGAAGTCGCTCTGCTGCCTCCGGCTCCCAAAGGCAAGAACAAGAGCAAACAGCCGGCCGCCACCACAGGTGAGACGGATACAGGTAACGCTGCCGTACCAGAGGTGGTCTCCACCCAGGTCCTACACTGCACTCACCTTTATTGAGAGAAATTGGTGGTTGGTTGATCAGGTGTGGGTTCTGTGTTTGCGGCAGTAGATCAGAATCCTCTCCTGCACCTGCACTTGAACGTGTGCAGGAAATACTGCAGTACTGCTGAAGTACTCACAGTACTTCCTGTCTCTCTTTCAGTGAGTCAACAGGCAGAGTCTTCAGCCTCCCCTCCCCCCTCCTATCCCTCCCCCTCTCCCTCTCAGACGCCAGTAATCTCAACCACGCCCACACCAGTCCAGGCCACGCCCCCTGTGTCTGCACCTCAGCCTCCTGCGACCTTGATGCCATCTGCCCAGCCTGTGGTTAAGGTAAGAGGCGTGTGCGGCGACATGGCGTCATGTGACCTGAAACAGAACCTGAGCCCGCCCTCTCCACCTGTCTGTCTCTCTAACAGAAGAAAGGCGTGAAGAGGAAAGCTGATACCACCACTCCGACCACGTCGGCCATCTCTGCCGGCCGCGCCGACTCTCCGTCTGCTCAGGACGCCAAACCGGCTAAACTGGCTTCGTCTCGCCGTGAAGCCGCTGCCCGCCCCACCAAGACCCGGCGGGACACTGGGGACGACCTGGCGGCTGGGGACGTGGGTGCCGGAGGCGTCGGCCCCGGGGGGAGGAAAGGCGGTAAGCTGGGTGAGCAGATGAAACACTGCGATGCCATCCTGAAGGAGATGCTCTCGAAGAAGCACGCCGCCTATGCCTGGCCCTTCTACAAGCCCGTGGACGCTGAGGCGCTGGAGCTGCACGACTACCACGACATCATCAAACACCCCATGGACCTCAGCACCATCCGGGTAATGACATCATCACGTAGACACGAGGTTAGAGTGAGGTCAACGGTGGTTCAAACTCTGCAGGCGCCATAGAAACTCTCCTGACTACAACGTGATCGGTGACAATCAATATCACAGATTTGATGTTTTAAAGAAAATTAAAGTCTGTGAGAGCGGGAACTGACCCAGAGTGAGGGAGGGCTTTTCTGCTCGCTGTAACCGAACATACGTCCACGCTGCCGTGACGTCACGACGTTCGCCAGCACGGAGTGAACCTCAAACAGGTCGAGGCGTTAGAGTGACGAGGTTTTCTCGTGTGGGCGACACCTGAGCTTCCCTCATCATTCTGTGTGGTGTTAGTGGGAGCTCCACAGGTGAGCGTCCGCAGGCTGTTGCTCCTGTTTGTGGTGCAGCACACAGTCAGACCCCTCCTCTTTGGTAAAGCCGCTCAGTCGCTGATCGATTCGTTTTTTCCATATTTTGTGAGATGTTGCAGTGACTGAAGCTCCATTTCCATTAGTTCTGACTGGTTTTCCGTTACAGTCGAGTACCACCTGATATGCGTGATCACCGTCATAGCAACGGGGCGGAGCGTCCCATGACATAATTAGTACGTGACATGAACGCTACAACAAACATGGAGGCGTCCGTGTACTTGCTGCTCGGTCTGTGTCGCATTCAGGGACCGCGGCGTTGTGCGATGTAACCGCTGCCCTTGGGTTTCGATGAGTCACGACTCATCAGGCGACACCGCTGATTAGCCCGTCGATGGCACGCAGTCTGTCACATTTTCAGATCGCTTGAAACCTCCCCTGAGCAGGTACTAAAAAGACCCGTGGTACCAGGTGTTACTGGGAAACCCGAGCAGAGCCGACCGGAGCAGCTACTCGTGGGAACAGCGGGTTTCAGTGGCGGCGGCGCCTGATGAGATGACTCTGACTGACAAACAAAGTTTAACTCCGAGCACGTAATCTGAAGTTGAACGAGTACAGCTGAATGCAGATAATATACGTTAATGTATGTAGTAGTACTGCAATAACCCCGGTTATTGCAGTACTACTGAGTAAAACATGGAAATCATAACAACGCTACAGTGGGGCAAAAAAGTATTTAGTCAGCCACCGATTGTGCAAGTTCCCCCACTTAAAATGATGACAGAGGTCAGTAATTTGCACCAGAGGTACACTTCAACTGTGAGAGACAGAATGTGAAAAAAAAATCCATGAATCCACATGGTAGGATTTGTAAAGAATTTATTGGTAAATCAGGGTGGAAAATAAGTATTTGGTCACCTCAAACAAGGAAAATCTCTGGCTCTCACAGACCTGTAACGTCTTCTGTAAGAAGCTTTTCTGTCCCCCACTCGTTACCTGTATGAATGGCACCTGTTTGAACTCATCATCTGTATAAAAGACACCTGTCCACAGCCTCAAACAGTCAGACTCCAAACTCCGCCATGGCCAAGACCAAAGAGCTTTCGAAGGACACCAGGAAAAGTATTGTAGACCTGCACCAGACTGGGAAGAGTGAATCTACAATAGGCAAGCAGCTTGGTGTGAAAAAATCAACTGTGGGAGCAATCATCAGAAAATGGAAGACATACAAGACCACTGATAATCTCCCTCGATCTGGGGCTCCACGCAAGATCTCATCCCGTGGGGTCAAAATGATCATGAGAACGGTGAGCAAAGATCCCAGAACCACACGGGGGGACCTGGTGAATGACCTGCAGAGAGCTGGGACCAAAGTAACAAAGGTCACCATCAGTAACACACTACAACGGCAGGGAATCAAATCCCGCAGTGCCAGACGTGTTCCGCTGCTGAAGCCAGTGCATGTCCAGGCCCGTCTGAAGTTTGCCAGAGAGCACATGGATGATACAGCAGAGGATTGGGAGAATGTCATGTGGTCAGATGAAACCAAAGTAGAACTTTTTGGTATAAACTCAACTCGTCGTGTTTGGAGGAAGAATACTGAGTTGCATCCCAAGAACACCATACCTACTGTGAAGCATGGGGGTGGAAACATCATGCTATGGGGCTGTTTTTCTGCCAAGGGGACAGGACGACTGATCCGTGTTAAGGACAGAATGAATGGGGCCATGTATCGTGAGATTTTGAGCCAAAACCTCCTTCCATCAGTGAGAACTTTGAAGATGAAACGAGGCTGGGTCTTCCAACATGACAATGATCCAAAACACACCGCCCGGGCAACAAAGGAGTGGCTCCGTAAGAAGCATTTGAAAGTCCTGGAGTGGCCTAGCCAGTCTCCAGACCTCAACCCCATAGAAAATCTGTGGCGGGAGTTGAAAGTCCGTGTTGCTCGGCGACAGCCCCAAAACATCACTGCTCTCGAGAAGATCTGCATGGAGGAATGGGCCAAAATACCAGCTACTGTGTGTGCAAACCTGGTAAAGACCTATAGTAAACGTTTGACCTCTGTTATTGCCAACAAAGGTTATGTTACAAAGTATTGAGTTGTATTTTTGTTATTGACCAAATACTTATTTTCCACCCTGATTTACGAATAAATTCTTTACAAATCCTACCATGTGGATTCATGGATTTTTTTTTCACATTCTGTCTCTCACAGTTGAAGTGTACCTCTGGTGCAAATTACTGACCTCTGTCATCATTTTAGGTGGGGGAACTTGCACAATCGGTAGCTGACTAAATACTCTTTTGCCCCACTGTATGTCGAGATCGTGGGCTGCGGCGATTCCCAGCCCTGCGGCCGGTTCAAAGCTCGCTCTGGTGGAAAACTGGAACCTTTTAACTAGGGGTGCAACGATACACAAAATTCACGGTTCGATATTTTTTCGATACAAAAAAAAATGTTCATGCCTTTTTAATTTGTCATTTATTAAATTTTCACGGCACATTCCGCACCACATCTCTGTGCGTTCATCATTTGTTTGAAGCCAGCTCACCTCCTGCAACCACTTTTCCGAGTATACGTGCTTCTCTTGTGGTTCAGACTCCTTCTGACATTTCTGTGGAGGTGGAGGAACACCAAAGTAATTGCTTAAAGGAGCTTCTTCGACATCTTTAAGAGTTCTAAACAAATGTCTGTCCTCCTGAAAATCTTATGTACGCAAACACCCGTTGCAACTTCTTATCTTGTGCGTGTTTTTTTATTTTGACAGTGAATGTGCACCTGCGGACCACTTATGTGCAGCCCTGGTTATTTAGCTCGTCATATTGCAGCCACAGAAATTCTTTTGTCCATGAAACCGTAAAGCTGCACTTTCTTTTTGCCTTATAGTCTGATTTGTCATAACTTCTCCGTTTTGTGGTAAGCTTTTCTTTGGCTGTCACTTCTTCACCCTGACCTGTCTTATTTGGCTCAGCAGAACTAAAATATATATCCTGCTGCTTTTACACACGGACTCACATAAGCTCAGCGATTCTCTGCGCGATCAACCTCTCACATGTTTAAGCTGCGGGAGATTTCACTTGTCATGTTTGCATAGTAAGCTAACGATTAATAAGACGATGTCAGAGGAATTGGTGCACAAATTATCATCACTCACAGATCAGTGCTGTCGCTCTCTATACACAGTTCGCGCGATTGCAAAGTGAAAGCAAAAAAACAAGCGCAAATTCAAACGCGACTTCAATATGTCACATATTGGCAGTGGCTCACCGATGCCAATGACATAATTACCCAGCTACATTTCTGAAAGAATGCAAAAGCATTGACATATATTTTTCCTTCCTACAATAGCCCGACGGGCAGGGAAGAGAGAGATTTTGGTAGCCCGACTGGAAAAATCGCTAGCCCCAGGACGTCGGGCTAGCGATATTGCGAGCCCTGTATCTGATTGAGGAATCACTCATCTTTGGAAAAGAGAGTTTATTACAGAGAAATGGCTCTTTCAAAATAAAAGCTATACTACGCGCTTCTTCTGGGCTATATTCTCAGCAGCATAAGGAGAATCATGTGCTAACAGCTGTCTAAATGACTCGGGTAAAGTTTGTAGCATGCTTGTTGTTTTTGTCTTTGCACTAGGATGATGTCGGAGTAAATGTGCAGTCATATTCGTTGTGTTCACACTAGTGCTGTCAGCGTTAATCTGAAATGACGTTAACGCCAAAACACGGCAAATCTCCGTTAAAGAGCTACCGCCGATCGCCCCGTGCATGGGGCTAGACGGCCAACACGTTAACGAGCTAACTGCGCTAACGCACTAGCTCCCACCCATGTAATTGAGCATTGCATGGCACATCCAACATACTGTTTTACTTTAGTCCATGACTCGCTTACCTTCAGGGTCATACGTCACATGAAAACCAAAATAATTCCAAACGCCAGATCTGAATGAGGGTGGGGGAGGTTCAATTTGCCATGTTGCAAGGAGCTTAACTTCTGTCTGCTAGCTTGCCCTGCACTCAGTGAATCTGCACTCGACTACTCCGCCTAGGCTGCACTGTCGAGCGCAGATCCACTGAGCGCTCAACACAGACAGCATCGTCAGAAGGAAAGTTGATAAAATAAATTAAAGATTTTGTATTGTTCGATACATATGCGTACCGAACCGAAAGCACTGTATCGAACGGTTCAATATCGATACGAATATCGTTGCACCCCTACTTTTAACGCCGCTGGGTGTCTGTACTCCGCACCTTCAGATGTCCAAATGGGAGGTTTGGCGCCATCTCTGACGTTCTTTTGTTTCCTGACAGAAAAAAATGGATAAAGGCGAGTACAGCGACCCTCAGAGCTTCGCCACTGACGTCAGGTTAATGTTCTCCAACTGCTACAAGTACAACCCCCCAGACCACGAGGTGGTGGCCATGGCCCGCAAGCTGCAGGTACGTAAAGCCTCCGTTTCCTGCTCGATCGATCGCTGCGATCAGGTATCGATAACCCGTCTGCCATTAGGACGTGTTTGAAATGCGTTTCGCTAAAATCCCTGACGAGGGCCTGGAGGCGTCGGTCCCCACCACGACACCGGTGGTCAGCAAAAGCACCGCCTCCTCCGACAGCAGCAACAACTCCTCCTCTGACGAATCGTCCGACTCTGAGGAGGAGCGGGCCACGCGATTGGCTGAGCTACAGGAGCAGGTTGGTGCTGCCGACCAATCACAGGTCAAGAACATCTTGGTTTTCTTCTTTTTATCATTTTAGATTTCACGATTTGTTTACTTGACATTCATGTTTGAAATATCCATGGCTCCTGTGACTCACCCCGTGAAGGCGTGGCCGTGTATTGATCACAGATGACGGGTATTGATAATCAGTTTATTCCATCAGTTGAAGGCGGTGCACGAGCAGCTGGCGGTCCTGTCCCAGGCGCCGGTCAGCAAGCCAAAGAAGAAGAAAGAGAAGAAAGACAAGGAGAAGAAGAAAGAGAAGGAGAAAGACAAGGGAAATAAAGGCAAGATGGAGGAAGAGAAGAAGCCAAAGGCCGCCGCCCAGCAGCCCAAACCGGCCAATCAGAAGAAGGCGCCAGCCAGAAAAGCCAACAGCACGGTGACGGCCACCAGGTACGACTCAGTGTTCAGCAAATCCACCTGAGAAAAGGGACAATGTAGTGACCGCAGTGACTGTGTTTCCAGGCAACCCAAGAAAGGCAACAAGACGTCGGGCAGCGGCTCAGCCAACGGGGACGACGGCGAGGAGTCGTCGCTGCCGATGTCGTACGATGAGAAGCGGCAGCTGAGTCTGGACATCAACCGGCTGCCGGGAGAGAAGCTGGGCCGTGTCGTGCACATCATCCAGACCAGAGAGCCGTCGCTGAGGGACTCCAACCCTGACGAGATCGAGATCGACTTCGAGACGCTCAAACCCTCCACGCTCCGAGAGCTCGAGCGCTACGTCAAGTCCTGCCTGCAGAAGAAGCAAAGGAAGCTACTGCGTAAGTACCGCCTCAAAAGCACGGCCGTCGATGTCTGAGCGGTCCGATACGGGGGGGTGGGTTCATCGTGTGAGCGTTGGACTTGGGCGACTGAGCCGTGTTGTCTAGGCAACAATCATCGAGCGCCAACAGAAACGGTGTCACCTGGCCGGGACTGTCTCATTGACTTGTCTTCCTTTATTTCTCTTTTCAGAGAAGGCAGCTGGAGGCGGGGCCTCAGGAGGCGGGGCTAGTCGTTTGAGTGGCAGCTCCTCTTCCTCCTCCGATGACAGCTCCTCGACAGGAACCTCCTCATCCTCCGACACAGACTGAACACGCGTTCACACATACACGTGTTACTGAACACACACACACACACACACCTCCATCCTGAACAAACACAAAGACAGAGATACACACTCTGAACTTGTTACACACACGTTTAAACACAGAGACTGGATGTAAATAGGCTGACCTGTTTGTTTTTTTTAGCTCCTAGTGCTTTTGTTTTTTGTTTCATTTTTTCCGCTATTGGAGGACTGCAGACAGAAGAAAGTGATGGAGGAGGAAGGATGTGGGCGGAGTCAGGTAGAGCGATGGGCAGCCCGTCTGGGAGTCTTACTGATCTGTGGACAGAAATGCAACCGTCGAGACTTTCTTTCTTCGTCTTTTTCTTCTTCGTGGACGGCCGGTGGTGACCCCTGACCTCTGAATACATTCCACAAGTATCATTGGAGAGGAGGAGCAGGTGATCTCAGCAGGTTTGTGGATACTGAGACGAATGAGCGCATCTCACGTTTCATTTGAAGCTGTCGGCAGCGCTGCAGCAGAGAGAAGACCTGACGATGTCAGCGTGTGACATCACAGAACAGTTTTACAAATAACCGTTTTTTCTCTGAACCTGGCGGCAAGGCGTTGTTTAGCCCCTCCTTCTGATGTGCCGTCTGCTACTTTAAACTGGGATTGAGAAAACCAGCGAGGTGGGAAACAGGCAGGAGTATGGCGGTGGGCGGGGTCAGCAGGAAAATACAGTTTAGCAGTTTAAAGGTACTTTTTGTAAAATCCAGTTTAAATGTTAAAATTAAAAGCTTTTCAAATTAAAAGTGTGTCACTGAGGTGAAAAAGGAAGAACTTTAGTGTAATACCAGTTTGTGCCACTAAATGAAACCAGCGTAAACTTTATTTAAAACGGGTATGAGTACGTTCCTGTGCCAGTGTGAAAACGAAGAGGACAAGGCCTGACCTCAGTCAGTGGTGACATGGTGCCCCCTGGTGGTGGAATGTTTAGTTACATTCTGCAGAAGGTTGTTACAAAAAGTATCTTTAATTCAAAACTTTATTTAAATTTTGAGGTATTTATGACGGGTAACTGACGGCGCCAGGCCAAAACCCTGATTTTGTTTATGGTGGTTGGTTCAGTTTGGCGTTAAACCCTTTAAAACACGTAACAGGAAACTGCGTGCCTGCAGATAGAACAGAGGGCGTGCCCATGCCGCCTGCTCTGGAGCTGAGTCCTCATCAGGTAACGCTTTAAAAAGTGTCCAAGTGGACTCTTGATGGATCGTCTCAGCGGGAAATAAACCATTTTTTTTTGACTGATCAACCCTTTGGATCGAACCGGCTTCTGGATCTTTCAGCTCCACCTTAAAATCCTCTGAGACCAACCCTGCCCCCTGCTGGTCCTGCAACCCTAGACACAACTTCCTGTTTGTCCTTGGGGGTCATCGTGGCAATGTGGGTGGGGTCACAGGATCCTGACCCCGCCCCCAGCACGGCTCTGTCAGCACAGAGACGTTGATTTATTTTTTTTTAACACTACATTTCCTGTTTTTGATTTTCAGGTTGTGTGCTGAACTTGTTTGTGTCTTATAAGGTTCTCTATATAAAATGTCTTTCTATTGCTGTCCTGTTCAAGCGCCGCCCCCATTCTCACCCCGCCAAAAAAGAACCACTCATACTGTACCGCCTCCTCCTGTCAGGGTCCAAACTCGGAGCACCTCGTTTCTTTTAAAGCTTTTTAGACAATTTATTTTAAGGTTTTAGAGCTCGCTGCCGCTCGGAGGACATCAGGACGCAAGAAACGATTTCTGAGGAAAATGCCACGCCCACCGCAGTCACGACTCATTTTCGCGATTTCAGAAAAAACCCGTCTGTCAAGCGCTCGGCAGATGTTTGTGGCTTACGTTGGGCATTGTGGCGTCAGATTTCTGATCACCTGACGTCAGTGTCAGGCGGATAGGCCTGTTGCCCTCTGACCTATGATCTGTGGTTACACCTCCGATGGTGTTGGGCTCTCTGGGACGCGGCCATAGTTGTTCTTATCCCTGGACGCCGTGTCGGTTCTTGGCAAAGGAAATATTGACAAACAGGAAGTTTGTTTTCTCTGAAAAATTCATCATGACGTTGACCGCCGCGTCCTCGGTGGCGTTCTGAATTTTGTACAAGCTGCAGAGCGCAAACAAAGATGAATCATGAATATTAGACGTAGAGTTTTACTGAAACTGTTGAATCGACATGCCCAATGATATAAATGGTTTCCGATTGGCTGGAGCCAGGGGGTGTGTTCAGTAAAACCTCACCTCCCCTCGCTCCTCTGACCCCTGATTATTGGCGACCTCCAGCTGGAGATCAGTTTACCTGTGGTGCCCCCTGGAGGTAACCTGGTAAGAAACCTGTAAATGGCAGGTGTTGGAGAATAATCTGACGTCGTGATCACACGACCTCCGGGTGGCACCGCATCGTCATCTGTTGTCACGGATCTTTCCTTTAGCCTCCACGTTTTGTTTTGCGGGCGCATTACGACTCGATGGACCGGGCAAAGCGTTCGATCGGGACCCCCTGCGACAGACAGGCGGACAGCTCGTTGCCACAGTAACCCTCCTCTTTGTTTTTAGTTGATGGTTGAGCTTCGACGCTCATAGTTAATTTTGTATTTTAATAAGAAAAGGAAACAGTGGTTTTATGTATTGCATGCACTCCGGCCGTACGTTTTTCTCGCGTATGTTTGAGCGCTGTATAGTAGCTGTAAAGTAGCCGTCTGAGGTTAGAGCGAGCTCCACTCGTAGAGACGCAGAGGGGACGAAACAAGTGAATTATTTGATGTAATTACTGATATGGGATCCTTATTTTCTGAGTTCATTTGTTTTCATAAATAAACACATAAACTGAAAACAAGTGGCTCCACTCTTTTGTCACCGAGCGCGCTCTAACGGACGAAGTGAGAGAAGTCCTCGGGGCCACCTGAGGCGTGCTGTGACGCTGGACGTTGCCCTGGGCTGCACCGAGTGGGCGGGGCTGAGACGAGCCCGCTGCTCCCTCGTGACACGCCGGAGTCGACATGCAGCTAATTCTAAACTAATAAACAGTCACCACACACACAAGCCCCGCCCCACCCCCATACCACTCTTTAATCCTGGGGTGTCAAATATAAGGCTCGAGGACCAGAACGGGAAAATGTGAAGGGAGGACCAAATTCTGGACTTTTTCATGAGTTTCATTTCCTGCTGCTTCGAACCACACCAAAGTCCTTACGTGAAAGAAAAGGTTTTGTGAGTTACAGCAGATCATCATCACAGTCTGAACAGGGATAGCTCAGTAGGTAGAGTGGTGGCCCCATGATCGGAAGGTCGGGGGTTCGATTCCCCTGAACAGCTACCCTGAGGTACCCCTGAGCAAGGTACCGTCCCTACACACTGCTCCCCGGGCGCCCAATGGCTGCCCACTGCTTCACTGAGTGAATGGGTTAAATGCAGAGAGGGATTTTCCCCACGGGGACCAATAAAGTACACTTTCTTCTCTTCTCATTTATCAGAATCTTTGAGTTACTGCAGCAACATTTCTTCATCGCGCTGGTGGAACTGTGCTTGGCCTTGTTTGTATATCAGTTTCACTGGCCTGACATTAGGGGGCGCTCTCAGACAGTCTTCACTGAGTAAGAATGACAGAGCTAAAACAAGAAAACATTTTATTCGTCGTTTCCATAAATCAGTAACACGTCTGAAGACTCGTTACCTTCAATTTCTCTCAGTGACAATGATTTTACCCAGAAAGCACCAGTGTGCTGTAACTGCGTGCTGATTGGTCACTTAAGGGTTTCAAACAGGACAATGTCTTTTGGTGGCATGCTGGATGAAGGTGATGGTTTCAGTGTGGTGCTGCTGGCTTCATTCCCCAAATCAAAATGGAGGACACTAGGGTTAGATACTGACACGGGACGCCCCCTGTAGGGCAGGAAGTCCATTAAACTGGTCATCAGAGCTGACGCTGGAGCTCGCCAAGCTGACAATTAATACTGTTCGTTTTTTTCCTGTCTGCAGTCAGTGGGTGAGAGAGGGGCGGGGGCGTGGATCTTAATGCTTCTCTCTGATTGGACAGTTCTCTAAATTAAAAACAAAATGTTTGTTAGTGACCAAACTGAACTGCTCTGCGTCACATGATGCTGCAGATCCGGGACCGCCCCTCGTCCGCACCCCTCCTGTCTCGGACCAGGACTGCCTGGTTGCCATAGTTACTGTACCAGGCTGATTGGCTGCGGCTCAGGTAGGTGGAGGGCGGTGCTGCTTCCAGCTGCTGCTGCTGCCAGATGAGCAGTGACGTGTCGCGATACCGCAGCCGCCCGAAGACCTCGGACAGCGCCTTCTCTGCCAGGGGGGGCCGAGCAGAACAGTGAGGAGCCTGTCCCTCTACGACAGCTGGATCAGACATGTCTGACATGGCGTCGGCGCTCCAAGGACCAGTGCGACTTGGTCCAGATTGGACTGTCTCAGGACAAAGTCTGACCCCGTCATAACCTCACACCTGAAGAAGAGCACAGGTGAACCATTAGAGTTCAGAGTTCTGACCCCGCCCTCAAATACTCATACAGGTGTGGACAGGTGTTAGACCTCATCACCAGCTTCCAGTTTGGATTCAGGAGACAGACACTAGCTCTGCTTTTAAGATTCAAACTTTCCTTTTTGCTAAAGCATATAGTTAGGGCTGGACCAGGTGACCCTGAATCCTCCCTCAGTTACGCTGCAATAGACGTAGGCTGCCGGGGATTCCCATGATGCACTGGGTGTTTCTTCTTCACTCTGTGTTATTAGACCTCTGTGCATTGAATCATACTTGTTATTGATCCTGGTCTCTCTTCCACAGCATGTCTTTATCCTGTCTTCCTTCTTTCACCCCAACCAGTCGCGGCAGATGGCCCCGCCCCTCCCTGAGCCTGATTCTAATAGGGGTTACTTCCTGTTAAGAGTTTTTCCTTCCCACTGTCGCCAAAGTGCTTGCTCATAGGGAGTTGTCAGATCTTTGGGGCTTTCTCAGTATTACTGTATGCTCTTTACCTTACAGTAGAAAGTACTTTGAGGTGACAGTTGCTGTGGTGCTAATAATATAAATGAAATTGGATTAAACTGACACTGTGAAGAACCTGAAACCTTGGAGGTCTTCACAGGTGACCCGTACCTCATACTCTGAAGAAAGGTGAACAGCTTGCTCTTTAATTTAAAACCAAATTCGGATTGACTGGGAGTGCTGGGGTCATCGCTGATGGTGAATCAGACTCTATCAACATCCTCCTCTGTCACACCAACCCTCTGTATGTCCTCATTCACTACATCCACGAGTCTCTCTGCTCAATGTGAATAAAGTTATTTTGAACGGTAATTACGGCTGTGGGAAATTCACCGGGTTTACCTCCATCAGCTTGGCCGCCCTCCTGCTGTCGTCCCCACCGGCTGCAGCGCCTCATCCCGGGCTGAGCTCCGCTGGCCGAGCGGCTAACAGCTCCTGCTCAGAATGCTGAAGCCGCAGCCTCCGGCTAATCCCGCTGCTAGTTCTTAGCCTCAGTTAGCTCATCAGGGATCAGGTCACAGCACGAGCTCCCCGCGACGATGACGTCAACGTCAATACACGCCGAAGCTGAAAACATCAGAAATAAGCTGTGACGTTTCACCGTGTTTCAGCCCTGCTGACGTTAGCATGGTTAGCCTTTAGCCGCAGAGCGTCTGGAGCTTCCGTTGAAACCAATAGCAACGGTGCGTCTGCAGTCTGGTCCGGGCAGCAACAAAGCGCGCGGTCACAGATGTTCCACTCCTGACGTTACCGACAGTGGCTGTGTCCCAATTCAGGGTCTGCACGCTTGAAGTACGCATTTTAAGTGCGGTTACGTCACCGCCACGCAACGACGGCTGTCCCAATTTGAAGTGTACTTCAAACGCATACTCCAAATGCGCCGTCGATTTCCCCAAATATCAAGCGTGGTCCGGTGCACGCTTCGTGGTCCCATATATCCCACAATTCATAGCGCGGCGGTGGGTGTGGATAATTTTGCCGCAAAACACGGCAGAAGGGAGCGACCGAGGAGGGGTTTTTTTTCTTTCCAAACTTTATTGAAATTATAAAGTTCAGTTCAGTTTGTACAGTGGACATACAAGGCAAATAAGAGTAACAATATATAGTACAATGAAATAAGAAGGATAAATAAATAAAGGATAAAAAAAGAAAAAAAGGGGGGAATGTGACAGACTTCATAACAACTTTGTATTTGAAAGTTGTGACAGCTCATTCATTAAACATTTCTGAATGAATTTCAATCAATGATAAACCCTTTTTATTGGAAGTTAATTTAAGAGAGTTTAAGTAATATTCAATTTCAATCAAAAACAAATTAAATGATGGGGTTGAGTTTTGAAATTTACATTTATGTATGTAGAATTTCCCTAATAGGATGGAGCGGCCGAAGAGTGAACTGTCAAAAGTACTGAATATGACGTCACTTATTTATGTGCGAATGTGTAATAATTAACGTCAGTCATATATCCACAAACACAACAAGCTGAAAGTCAGTGGTGTGTGTGTGTGTGTGTATATATATATATATATATAGCAGCTGGATAGCGTAGTGGTTAGACTACACGCCTTTGGAACAGAGGATCGCAAGTTCGATTCCTGCATGGGGCGTCTGTATCCAGTAAGGGTCCTAAGGCTAGACCCCCTATGCTAAGCAAGCCTACCGCAGACATGAGCGAGACAGATAAATATGAAGGCATGCCGGCTCGGACGTCGCCCGGATCAACAAGGTCCGCGTCAGGTGTTGAGGAACCAGGGCACCCTGACGAAAAGTGGGCTACTGGAACAAGAAGGCATCGGTGGGCAAGAGACGAAAACAGGGCGTTGTTGGAATGCTACTATGCAAGTAACCCCGGCGGAAGGGGCTACATGAATAGGATGAGGGACCTATGGATTCTTCGATACCCAACATCCACAATGACGGCGAAACAACTAGTAGCTCAGTGTTCCAACATTCGAAAGAAGGGACTGCTCTCACAGCTAGAGATTGACGAGGTACAACACAAATGCTACGGCAAGGAGGAGTCAGGACGCCAGGTCAGGGGGGAGATATCATCACCCCCACCCGAGATTGGGTACATAGCCCCAAGTGCGATAGGAGAAGGATCGTTGAGTGCGAGAGGAACTGACCTGACAAATAAGGTGCCTAAGAAATACAGCAAGTTGTCCATACCTGAGGCCTTGGAAACTGCCAAGCAAAGACTCACAGCCTTGGCCAGCCGCTTGAGGAGGTACACCAGAGAGATAGAAGGCAGGAGAATAAACCAGCTGTTCTCCACAGATCCAGCAAAGGTGTACTCTCAGTGGCAAGGGAACAATAAGAGAACAGCACCACCAAGGCTGGAGACAGAGCAATACTGGAAGAGCATATGGAAGAAGGATGCAACCCATAACGGCAATGCTCAGTGGCTAGAGGATCTGAGGGCTGACCACAGCGACCTCCCTGAACAGGGTCCAGTAACCATCACAGTGGCAGATATCCAAGAAAGGGTCTCCAGTATGAAGAGTTGGACAGCACCAGGGCCCGACATGGTTCACGCCTACTGGCTGAAGAAGCTGACTGCACTCCACGAGCGTCTGGCAGCACAAATGAACCAGCTGCTAGTTAACGAGAGACACCCGGAATGGCTAACTGAAGGCCGGACGGTCCTGGACCCCAAGAAGGGACCGGTCCCCTCCAACTACCGACCAATAACCTGCCTCAGTACTACATGGAAGCTCCTGTCAGGCATCATATCGGCTAAGATGAACAGGCACATGGGTCAATACATGAGCGGGACACAGAAAGGAATTGGCAAGAATACCAGAGGCGCAAAACACCAGCTACTGGTAGACAGAACAATCAGCCGAGACTGCAAGACCAGACTGACCAACCTGTGCACTGCCTGGATTGATTACAAGAAGGCCTATGACTCAATGCCCCACAGCTGGATACTGGAATGCCTAGAATTGTACAAGATCAATGGGACCCTAAGAGCCTTCATCAGGAACTCAATGGGGATGTGGCGTACAACACTAGAGGCCAACTCCAAGCCCATAGCACAAGTCACCATCAAGTGCGGGATCTACCAAGGAGATGCTCTGTCCCCACTGCTGTTCTGCATAGGCCTGAACCCCCTCAGTGAGATCATTAACAAGACTGGCTACGGATACCGACTACAGAACGGAGCAGTTGTCAGCCACCTCCTGTACATGGATGACATCAAGCTGTATGCCAAGAGTGAACGAGACATCGATTCACTGATCCACACTACCAGGCTATACAGCAATGACATTGGAATGTCGTTTGGACTGGAGAAGTGTAGTCGGATGGTAACAAAGAGAGGGAAGGTAGTCAGAACTGAGGGGATTGAACTACCAGAAGGCAACATTGCAGACATAGAGGACAGTTACAAGTACTTGGGGATCCCACAGGCGAATGGGAACCATGAAGAGGCCGCTAGAAAAGCTGCAACCACCAAGTACCTGCAGAGGGTCAGGCAAGTCCTGAGGAGTCAGCTGAATGGTAAGAACAAGATCCGGGCCATCAACACGTACGCCCTGCCCGTGATCAGGTACCCTGCTGGGGTAATAGGCTGGCCAAAGGAGGAGATAGAAGCCACTGACATAAAGACAAGAAAGCTCCTTACCATGCATGGAGGGTTTCACCCCAAATCCAGCACCCTGAGGCTGTACGCTAAGCGGAAGGAAGGGGGCCGGGGACTGGTGAGTGTCAGCACCACAGTCCAGGATGAGACAACGAACATCCAAGAATACATTAGGAAGATGGCCCCAACTGACCGAGTGCTCAGTGAATACCTCAGGCAGCAGAAACCCAAGAAAGAGGAGGGAGACGAGGAACCATCATGGAAGGACAGGCCCCTGCACGGTATGTACCACCGGCAGATAGAGGAGGTGGCTGATATCCAGAAATCCTACCAGTGGCTGGACAAAGCTGGACTGAAAGACAGCACAGAGGCACTAATCATGGCAGCACAAGAACAAGCTCTGAGTACAAGATCCATAGAGGCTGGCGTCTATCACACCAGGCAAGACCCCAGGTGCAGGCTGTGTAAAGATGCCCCAGAGACAATCCTGCACATAACAGCAGGGTGCAAGATGCTAGCAGGCAAGGCATACATGGAACGCCATAACCAAGTGGCCGGCATAGTGTACAGGAACATCTGTGCCGAGTATAACCTGGAAGTCCCGAGGTCAAAATGGGAGATGCCCCCAAGGGTGGTGGAGAATGACCGAGCTAAGATCCTGTGGGACTTCCAGATACAGACGGACAAAATGGTGGTGGCTAACCAACCGGACATAGTGGTGGTAGACAAACAGAAGAAGATGGCCGTAGTGATCGATGTAGCGGTTCCGAATGACAGCAATATCAGGAAGAAGGAACACGAGAAGCTGGAGAAATACCAAGGGCTCAGAGAAGAGCTCGAGAGGATGTGGAGGGTGAAGGTAACGGTGGTCCCCGTGGTAATCGGAGCACTAGGTGCGGTGACTCCCAAGCTAGGCGAGTGGCTCCAGCAGATCCCAGGAACAACATCGGAGATCTCTGTCCAGAAGAGCGCAGTCCTGGGAACAGCTAAGATACTGCGCAGGACCCTCAAGCTCCCAGGCCTCTGGTAGAGGACCCGAGCTTGAAGGATAAACCGCCCGCAGGGGCGTGCTGGGTGTGTTTTTTTTTATACAGGCAAGACCCCAGGTGCAGGCTGTGTAAAGATGCCCCAGAGACTATCCAGCACATAACAGCAGGGTGCAAGATGCTAGCAGGCAAGGCATACATGGAAGGCCATAACCAAGTGGCCGGCATAGTGTACAGGAACATCTGTGCCGAGTATAACCTGGAAGTCCCGAGGTCAAAATGGGAGATGCCCCCAAGGGTGGTGGAGAATGACCGAGCTAAGATCCTGTGGGACTTCCAGATACAGACGGACAAAATGGTGGTGGGTAACCAACCGGACATAGTGGTGGTAGACAAACAGAAGAAGACGGCCGTAGTGATCGATGTAGCGGTTCCCAATGACAGCAATATCAGGAAGAAGGAACACGAGAAGCTGGAGAAATACCAAGGGCTCAGAGAAGAGCTCGAGAGGATGTGGAGGGTGAAGGTAACGGTGGTCCCCGTGGTAATCGGAGCACTAGGTGCGGTGACTCCCAAGCTAGGCGAGTGGCTCCAGCAGATCCCGGGAACAACATCGGAGATCTCTGTCCAGAAGAGCGCAGTCCTGGGAACAGCTAAGATACTGCGCAGGACCCTCAAGCTCCCAGGCCTCTGGTAGAGGACCCGAGCTTGAAGGATAAACCGCCCGCAGGGGCGTGCTGGGTGTTTTATATATATATATATATATATATCAATCATAATAATCTGACAATACTATAATATTGGCCATATTATATTTACATCACGACAGTGAGATGACTTTAGTCTCATGAGCAACATTAGCTAATTGTCATTTACTAGTTAATCTTAAATGACTGTTCAGCACAGACATGAAGCCCAACAATCATGTTTACAGTCCTGTGGTCTCAGCCTCAGATACTCAACTAATCAAAGTGATGTCATGACAAAAATGAATGACCAACAAAACATGTTTCTCCTTCATTTCTGTCAAACAAAGCTGTATGTAACGTGTCTCACGGTTAGTATCATGGTTGCTAGGCAACCTGAACAGCACGACGAAGCGTATACCGTCCCATTTCACAAGCCTCTCACTTCCGCACTTCTCGTACTTATAGTACGCACCGTACGTAGTACGCGTAGTGCGCGTACTTCAAGCGTGCAGACCCTGAATTGGGACACAGCCAGTATATGCGCAAACACGAGTCACCTTTCCTGTCAGCTGATTGGACACCTGTCCCCAGGTGCTCACAGTCCTTTAATTAGTCCCCGCTGCTCTGACACCTGCCGGGACAAGATCTCACCTGAAACCAGCTCAGCTGTTCAACTTTTTCAGAAAGTTGGCCAAACGGAGGCTGCTATGGCAGCTTGTACAAAAGGCCAGCCAGTTCGCAGAACTCACGAACGGAGCCGCATCTGCGGAGTAAGATATCAGCATACGGCTGCCGTTTAGCCAATGAGCGGTGAGGCAACCAATTCTCTTCACCAATCAGAAGACACAATTCTACCTCATCATTACGCACATGTCGACGCAGAGAGTTCGGTCGGAGCTGCAGGTGGGAAGAGTCAGCAGAGTTTTACTCACCGTGTGGATTTTCATTCCTCTAATGCTGTTAGCGGTGTGCGTCCATGAGACTGTACGTTTCTGTGTTTTATCGTGTTTGTTCTTTGCTGCGGCCATTATCCTCCCTTGTTTAATCCTTGGCGCACACTTTGTTTACCGATTGTTACTGCCGTTTACTGCGAAGCAGCCTCTGCCGTGCGGTCATTAAGGGACCGTCACTAATTTCTCATGTTAGCTCTAATGTAAAGTGCCTAGTTAGGATTTATGTAAATAGTAAAATTAGCATTTGTTGACACTCCCTTATTTTGGTTGAATGTTCCACTATCCAGTATTGTTGTATTACACATTTAATTCACTCTGTTCACATAATTATGGAAGACTTTTATGTTCTTTCCAACAGAAACCACACCATCACTCACCACACGGCATATAGCATTTTACAGTCTGTTAAATCCCCTCACTCACATTATGGATGTGTGCTTCGGATTCTTGCTAAATAAATGAGTGAACGACAGATACCTGAGTGGCAGTGGATTTTATGGATATGCCATCTGTTCTTATCGGACAACCCTGTTGAGATTGTGGATTCTTAGAGTCAGCACCTTATCATCTACATCAGTCATAGTCAGGAGGTCAAGTCCATCCCACTTACAGTGACCTCCTCCATTACACAGCTGTTTTTGTCCCTGCTGCAAAGAGCCAATCCAACTACACAGAGCATCAGCTACCTAGGCCGCATCCTTCGGAGGACCCGGCCTTCGCGTTCTACGTGGCCCGGGTCCTCCGAAGACCGAGAAGTGAGCGTCTGTGAAATGGGACGGTCTGCCCTTCAGATTTGCGTCACCGCTGTGTCGGTGGAGTTTATTAAACTCGGCCGTCTGCTCCTTGCTATCACCGAGTAAACTTAGAGGTCTGTAAGATGTACACAGATCTGCAGGTTTATCCTTTAAGATCATATATGGGCAAGGTTTAAGGTGAGTGGAAGTGTGCCCCTCTCAAGAGATTCTACATACATTTTTAATAAAGGACCCACCATGTGTTTGGCCATTTTTTGTAAAACTCTGGCCCAAACCCATCAGGGCCTGGAGCTTTTCCACTCTGTAAGGATTTGATTGCATCTAAGATTTCCTGCGCCCTAATAGGACTGCAAAGATCTAATCGACTTTCCTCTGATGGTATAGGGAGATTAACATTATCAAGAAACAATATCCTAGCATCTACAGCAGGGGTGTCAAACAGACGGCCCGCAGGCCGGATTAAACCCATTTGCGGGCCTAATCTGGCCCGTGAGATGATTTTGTAAAGTATAAAAATGAGCAGCAATTTTTCAATAAAGAAACTGCTGTTCCAATTGTGTCCATTGGATGGCGCAATAGCAATTGTGAGCTACTTTGTTTTGCCCGCGAAATTTAAACCTGATGTGCTTTGGCACCCTCATTGGCCCAATATGTCTCTGTCAAAAAGAGAAAAGTGGCTGCAGAGTGCAGTGTTCCAAGAAAAATGGTCATCCTGTTTATTCACGGAAGTGAAAGCTGTATGTTTGGTGTGTTCCCAGCGTGTTGCAGTGCTGAAAGAATATAACCTCCGTCGCCACTACGTGAGTCTTCATGCCGACAAATATGACAACTTTCAAGGACAGCGGAGAAGAGAGAAGGTGAATGAACTGTTGGCGGGTCTGAAGAAACTGCAGTCTGTGTTTACTCACAGCCGAGGCATCAGTGATGCTGCAGTGAAAGCTAGCTACCTCATTGCCAACGACATTGCACTAGCTTCCAAACCATTTAGTGAGGGTGAATTTGTAAACACATGTATGATGAAGGCATCGGAGATTGTGTGCCCCGAAAAGCGCCAGGCCTTTGCAAATATCAGCCTGACAGGAAACACAGTTGCCGACAGGATTTCTGATCTTTCAGCGGATTTGGACAAAAAATAGTCATTTATTGTGTTTTCAGTTGCAATTGATGAAGGCACATTACAGATGTTGCACAACTGGCAATTTTCATCCGCGGAGTTGATGACACATTGACCGTCACCGAGGAGTTCGTGGAGTTGGTACCGATGACAGATACAGCGACCGCAGCTGATATTTTCACCGCACTCGTCGGCGCGTTGGACAGGGTCGGAGTGGACCGGTCCCGCGCTGTCAGCCTGGCTACAGATGGTGCGCCCTCAATGATCGGGAAGAAAGCAGGCGTTGTAAAAAGGTTCAGAGATAAAGTGCAATCTGCAAATGGAGGACGTGGTTTTTGGACTTTTCACTGTATTTTGCACCAGGAGGCTTTGTGTTGCAAGTCACTGAAAATGGATAACGCCATGAAGGTGGTCATCCAAACTGTTAATTTCATCCAGAAGCCTCAATCAGCGTCAGTTTGACAGTCTTCTCAGAGAGAAAGACCACATCTATGGCCTGCCATACCACACTGCGGTAAGATGGCTGAGCCGAGGTGCTGTGCTGAGGCGTTTCTTTGATTTACGAGAAGAAATTGAACAGTTTATGGAAGAAAAGGGGAAACCAGTGTTAGAATTTCATTCTGCAGAATGGATGCAGCACCTTGCATTTATGGTGGATGTTACAGAGGACCTGAATAACTTGAACAAACAGTTGCAAGGACGCAACAAAGTTGTCACGCAGTATTATGACAGCATTTCAAGTTGAAGCTGTTATTGTGGGAGACGCAGCTCGCTGGTGGTGATGCAGCTCACTTCCCCTGTCTGAAAAATGTGTGCACGATCCAAAGTGTGGCGGATATGAAGCAGTTCAAAGATAAAATAACGGGACTATTACTAGAGTTTGAGCAACGATTTCAGATTTTTGGTGAACTGGAGAAAGACTTCAAAGTTTTGTGCTCGCCGTTCACCATGAATCCCTCTGATCTGCCCGTCCGGATCCAACTTGAAATAACAGACTTGCAGCGTGACTCGGATTTGAAGGGAAAATTTGCTGCAGCTGACTTGAACACATTCTATCAGAATCTCCTGCCAGGTTACCCCAACTTAAGATAAGATAAGATAAGATAGAACTTTATTAATCCCTCGGGTGGGTTCCTCTGGGAAATTCGACTTCCAAAAAAAGCACAGCAACGACCAAAGTTACAGTTACAGAACTGTTTTATATATATATATACACACACACACACACACACACACACACATATATATATATATATATATAAATACAGAGACAAATATAAATAAAATATACGAAGGGGATAAATAGAATAAATAGGAATAAAAAATAAAAATACAAGTGAATTGCACATTTCAAGTATTGAATCTATTGCACTGTTGACTATTTACAAAAGGTATTGCACAGTGAGGTGCAGAGGCACTACAGCTTAGTTGTTCCCCCCTCCTTTGTCCTCCTGTCTCCCCTCCCTCTCCCCTCCAGAGAGGAGTTAAACAGTCTGATGGCGTGTGGGACAAAGGAGTTTTTAAGTCTGTTAGTTCTTGTCTTTGGGAGAAGCAACCTGTCACTGAACAGACTCTTCTGGTTGTTAATGGCCGTGTGCAGAGGATGCCCAGCATTGTCCATAATGTCCAGCAGTTTCTTTAAGGTCCTTTTCTCTGCCACTGTCACCAGAGTGTCCAGCTTCATGCCGACCACAGAGCTAGCCCTCCTGATCAGTTTCTCCAGCCTGGATGAGTCCTTCTTTGCTGTGCTGCTCCCCCAGCACACCACAGCATAGAAAAGTACTCCAGCAACCACTGACTGGTAAAACATCCTCAGGAGCTTCCTGCAGATGTTAAAAGACCTCAGCCTCCTGAGGAAGTACAGTCGGCTTTGGGCTTTTTTATACAGGTGCTCTGTGTTGCATGACCAGTCCAGTTTATTGTCCACCCACAGCCCGAGGTACTTGTACTTGTTGACCACCTCCACCTCCTCCCCCTCTATCTGAACCGGCAGTGGACCTTCTCTGGACCTCCCGAAGTCCACAACCAGTTCCTTAGTCTTTGAGGTGTTGAGTTGCAGGTGGTTTGTGTGACTCCATGCGACAAAGTTCCTCACCAGACTTCTGTACTCCTCTTCCTGATCATCCCAGATACACCCCATGATGGCTGTGTCGTCTGCAAACTTCTGAATGTGGCATATTGTTCCTCTCCAACTTCTGCTCCACCTTCCTCCTGTAGGTGTCCTTTGCTCCCTCAGGCAGCGTTTCACCTCCCGCTGTGCTGCTTTCATCTCCTCCTTCACTTTGCTCCTGAAAGCCTTCTTCTTCATGTTGAGGACAGCTTTGACTTCCTGTGTTACCCACGGTTTGTTATTAGGATAACACCGTACCGTCTTAGCAGGGGCGACCGTGTCCACACAAAAGTTGAGGTAGTCTGTAAGACAGTGTGTCGCCCCCTCTATGTCCTCACCATGTGGGCTCAGGAGCACATCCCAGTCTGTGGTGTCATAACAGTCTCTCAGAGCATCCTCCTTTTCTGGGGTCCATCTCCGGATGGAGCGCGTTGTGACAGGCTGCCTTTGGACGAGGGGTGTGTATTGTGGCTGTAGGTAAACCAGGTTGTGGTCTGACTTCCCTAGTGGGGGGAGGGAGGTGGCTCTGTATGCATCTCTCACATTAGCATACAGTAGGTCAATTGTCCTGTTGCTCCTTGTGGGACAATTCACAAACTGGTGAAAAGCAGCCAGAGTAGAGTCCAGTGTGGCATGATTAAAGTCTCCAGATATAATAATGAAAGCCTCGGGGTTTTGTGTCTGAAGTCTTGCTGTGACTGTGTGTATTTTCTCACAGGCAGCTGTTGCGTCGGCCCTCGGAGGGATGTAAACACACACACAGATCACATGACTGAACTCCCGAGGTAGATAATATGGCCGCAAGCTAACAGCTAGCAGCTCCAGGTCCGGACGGCATACCGAAACTTTAACGGAGACGTGTCCAGGGTTACAGTATCTGTTGTTAACGTAGACAATGAGTCCCCCACCTCTGCTTTTTCCGCTGGCCTGCGTGTCCCTATCGGCTCTCACGGATGTGAAACCGCATAGGTCTACGTTAGCCTGCGGCGTTAGCTCGGTTAGCCACGTCTCCGTGAAGATAAACAAGCTGCACTCACGGTATAGTCTGTGGTTGTTCAGAGCGCACAGTTCGTCAATCTTATTCTGTAACGAGTTCACGTTGCCCATGATCACTGTCGGGATTGATGGTTTGAATCGCCTCCGGTGATCCGCTCTCCTCGCTCCAGCTTTGCAGCCTCTGTAGCTCCTCTTTAGCTCGGCCGGGATGTTGTGTCGCATGCCGGTCTGTCCCTTTGTTTTTAGTGCCAGCAGCTCCGCTCTCGAATAGATGAAGGAGCTGGTTCCAGAAGTTTTGAAAAGTGCATTATCCATCTTGTATCGCTATATCTAAGAGGTATAAGTAGAGGAAGGTGAAAAAAACTTTGAAAAACCTAGTCTAAAAAAGTTAAAGTTAACAAAAAAGGTGCGGTGTTGCAGAGCTACTTGGAAAGGCTGCCGTCACTCCAGCGCCATCTTGCCAACTTGACGCCCTCGCTGCAAAACTATTGTGCATGTTGGGAAGCACGTATCTTTGTGAGCAAGTTTCTCTGTAATGAGCATAAATAAAACAAAACTGCGCTCAAGGCTCACGCACAGGCACTCGAATCACATCCTGAAGTTAGCTGCCGCTCAGGATGTGAAGCCTGATATTGATGAGCTGGTGAAAGCTAAAGATGCCAGGTATCAGGAGTCACATAAACGATGCAACCCCACTGAAAGTGCTGCATGAGACACCCTGATGTAGTTCTGTGAATCACTGAGGCACTGTGTGCTTGTTCTTTGTCCTCAGAATTTTCAAATAACTTGAGATGTTTTATGATTAATAGCTATGTTGTGCTTTTGGACACACTGTCCTCAGGCTCCAGCTTTATGTTTATATGTTTTTATGTTGATGTGAGAGTGTTTCTAATTGATTATATTTGATTTATATATTTAACTTATTCTGTGGTTCTTGTACTTGTTTGGGGAACAGCATTTCATTATTTTTATCTACATTGCTGCCTGCGAAGTGACACCCTGATGTAGTTCTGTGATCTGTGAAACAGTTCTGTGAATCACTGAGGCACTGTGTGCTTGTTCTTTGTCCTCAGAGTTTTCAAATAACTTGAGATGTTTTATGATTAATAGCATGTTGTGCCTGTACTACTTTGGGCATACTGTCCACAGGCTCTAGCTTTATTTTTATGTTGATCGTATTAAAACAAAGAAAACAATCTGAAGTTGTTATGTATACAATGATTTTACCAGTCCAGCCCACTTGAGAATAGACTTTTCTCCATGTGGCCCCTGAACTAAAAAGAGTTTGACACCCCTGATCTACAGTACTTTGACACTCAGGGGAATATCCTGATAGAACTCTTTCATTATTTTGCTGATAAGTTTAGCCTCGAATTGTAAAACACCTTTCTTATCTTTTAGAGAGGGTATTGCATAAGAGCCCTTTTTCCCCTGTGCAAGTCGGGCAAGTAAGCGTCCAGGTTTGTTGCCCGATTCAAATAATCTATGCTTTGCATAGAATATTGCAGTTTCTGCTTTCTGAGTTAGTAGTTGGTCCAGGGCTGATCTGGCTGCATCCAGTTTTTTAAGCACAGAAACAGACGAGGATTTCTTAAACTCCCTCTCCAAGTTAGTCATGTCGCGTTCAAGTACTAATTGTTTGGCTAAGGTGCTCTTCTTTTTCGCTGAGGTGAAAGAGATAATAGAGCCCCTGAGAAATGCCTTACCCGCCTCCCACAGAGTAGAAGCACTAACCCCTGGTAAGTCATTTGTAGAAAGAAAAAGTTCCCACTGATCTTCTAAATATTTGACAAATTCAGGGTCACTAAGGAGAGCTGGGCTTAGCCGCCAGTGTGTAAACAAGGGACCATAATAAGGTGGTAATAACTCCATTGAGACTGATGAGTGGTCTGAGAGAGCGCATGTGTTGATCAAACAACCCCGAGTTCTGTCAAGGACAGATCTAGAAACAAACATGTAATCAATTCTGGAAAAAGAAAACTGTAAAGTCTTTCACATGTGGATTACAAACTCTCCAGGCATCAAAAAGACCAAGATCTGAGCAGAAGTCCACTGCAGCCTTTGCCATTTTTGAAGGTGGTTGAGATTCTGGTGGATCATAATCAGTTTCAGGACTCAGACCACAGTTAAAATCCCCACCAATTATTACGTGATTCAGACACACAGAGGAGGTTTTTGCCAGAAGGTTTGAATAAAACAATCTATCTAAAATATTTGGTGCATAAACACTTCCTAATAGAATCTGTTCCCCATATAAAAGCCCAGTAATCAGAATAAATCATCCGTATCCCTCACAATAGTATGTAGAGTGAACGGTAGATTTTTATGGATCAATATTGCAACGCCTCTACGTAATCAGTGCTTGACATTTAATCAGCTGTGTGAAAACCAAGGAGGAACCCACCCGATGGATTAATAAAGTTTTATTTAATCTAATAACTTTAATCTCAGCCAAACCGATTTACTCACGAACAAACAAAACACTGAAAAAAGCCCAACAATAACATGTTTAAGTTGTCTAAGTGACTCATATATCACGTTTAACCTGAGCAGCGAAAGTCCGCGGTGATCTGAAAATGATGTGCCGGGAGTTGTGCCGTTCTCGGCGGCTTCAGTGACCCTCGAGCTCCCGGCGAGCTATCGAGCTGGTGGGTAACAGACGTCTCCGAAAACGTCGAAGCACTTTTGCAAATATGCGATATCTTGATAAACCGAGCAGATATTTGAAGTTTACACAGCTACTTTCTCGCCTGAAAATATGTTAAAAGTTTATTTTGTGACCCAGAAAGATTAGTATGAGTAATTTTAAAACTTAGTAGCGGCCGCCATTGTTGGAAACTGGAATTGCCTGGGCTGCGCTATGAATTCTGGGATATGGTGGCAGTAAAGGACACACCCGACCCATCCTTCAAATCTGGGGAAAAGGAGGACGCATTTGTCGGCTGCATTCAGAGGAGTCTGTGAATTGGGACAGCCTTCTTCGCGTTGCTGTGACGTAATCGTCTACAAATGCGGCCTCTGGAGGATGCAGCCGACGTTTTGGGACAGCTACAGCCTCATGTCTATTTACTTTTGACCTTTGACCTGCCACCCCCATTATGATTCAAGTGTCCACATACCTTTGGTGAGACGCAGTAAAATAGACAGAGTATCCCTTTAACACCCCCCCCCCCCACACACACACACAATAACAGCTGAGAGCAGAAGAAGAAGGCCAGCAGGTCTATTAATAGCAGATCCCACAGAGTCAGACCCGGCCCAGCACGTCCTCCACCGCTGCACCACCACCATGCCCGGCAGCCAGGCCCAATTCCGGGCCAGAGACCGCAACAATGTCCTGAACCGGCCCGAGTTTCTGTCCCTGAACCAGCCATCCCGCCGGGAACAGGCGGTGGGGGAGGGACGGGGGGGCGGAGGTCCGAGGAGACCTGTGTTCAGACAGCAGAGTCAGCAGGACAGCACAGGGGGGAGGTAAGACAAACAAGCTCCGCCCACAGACTCGGGACCTGGACCGAGACCAGAGTTTCATTTAGGTGCTCAAACTTTTTCTGTGACCCGATCCTGGATCATCTTCAGTTAAATTCAATAATGCAAAATCAGAATGTGACCTTTAAACGTAACGGTGCTTTAATAAAACCTTCTGAAACCCGACGCCTGAGAAGAGCCGAGTTATTTTTAAGGAGTTCAGAGCTCAGTCTGTGACCACCTCCTCAGACTGTGGGAGCTCCTCTCCCTCAGCATTAACATGCAGAGAGGAAGCTGCCTGACAATCAGATTTTAGGTGGTGATCTCAGTGTTCGCTGATGCTCCTTCACTGGGCCAGTCTGAGCACCTGTAAACAAAAGCATGATGGGAAGTGTAGTTGTGTTCATGCAACAGTCTGTTTACCCACATAAAATGTGGGTTTTTCTAATGGAGTCTGGTCTTTTCCTCAGGGGGGCCAGAGAGTCCTCCGAGAGCGGTCCAACTGCTGACAGCGGCGGTGCGAAGGATGCCTCCCGCTGGCCGGAGCAGGACTGCATGCAGCTTAACCCGTCTTTCAAAGGTATCGCCATCAGCTCTCTGCTCGCCATTGACATCAGTCTCTCAAAGCGTCTAGGGGTCTGCGTGGGAGCCCGCGGCTCCGGGGCCCCGCTCCGCCCCATGATCACCTTGCTGGCCCTCACTGGCCACGCCCTCCCCTGGATCTGTGGCACCCTAATCTGCCTGTGGAGGAGCAGCACGCTGGCTGGACAGGAAGTGCTTGTCAACCTGTTGCTGGGTCAGACACCTGTCTGTCTCTCTGCTGTCTCGTCTGTCTCTCTGCTGTCTTAACTGTCTCTCACCTGTCTGTCTCTCACCTGTCTCTCGCCTCTCTCTGTTGTCTCTCACCTGTCTCTCACCTGTCTGTCTCTCGCCTCTTTCACCTGTCTCTCACCTGCCTGTCTCTCTGCTGTCTCACCTGTCTCTCACCTGTCTGTCTCTCTGCTGTCTCACCTGTCTGTCTCTCGCCTCTCTCACCTGTCTCTCACTTGCCTGTCTCTCTGCTGTCTCACCTGTCTCTCACCTGTCTGTCACCTGTCTGTCTCTCTGCTGTCTCACCTGTCTCTCACCTGTCTTTCTCTCGCCTCTCTCACCTGTCTCTCGCCTGTCTGTCTCTCGCCTCTCTCACCTGTCTCTCGCCTGCCTGTCTCTCTGCTGTCTCACCTGTCTCTCACCTGCCTGTCTCTCTGCTGTCTCACCTGTCTCTCACCTGCCTGTCTCTCGCCTGTCTCACCTGTCTCTCACCTGCCTGTCTCTCGCCTGTCTCACCTGTCTCTCACCTGTCTGTCTCTCGCCTGTCTCACCTGTCTCTCACCTGTCTGTCTCTCTGCTGTCTCACCTGTCTCTCACCTGTCTGTCTCTCGCCTGTCTCACCTGTCTCTCACCTGTCTGTCTCTCTGCTGTCTCACCTGTCTCTCACCTGTCTGTCTCTCACCTCTCTCACCTGTCTCTCACCTGTCTGTCTCTCGCCTGTCTCACCTGTCTCTCACCTGTCTGTCTCTCGCCTGTCTCACCTGTCTCTCACCTGTCTGTCTCTCGCCTGTCTCACCTGTCTCTCACCTGTCTATCTGCAGCGCTGATACTAGATGTGATGACGGTTGCTGGGATGCAGAAGTTGGTCAAACGTCGGGGACCGTGGGATTTCCCGCCAACCTTTTTTGACTACATTGCCATGGATATGTACTCGTTCCCAGCAGCCCACGCCAGTCGGGCCGTCATGGTGTCCAAGTTTCTGCTGAACCACCTGGTGCTGGCGGTGAGTAGCTTGCTGCTTCACAGATAACAAAGACTGGAACAGTTTACAAACCTGATCCAGGTGTGTCCGCCTCCTGTCCTCCAGGTGCCTCTGAGGATCCTACTCTGCCTGTGGGCCTTCCTGGTGGGCGTGTCTCGGGTGTTGCTGGGGAAACACCACCTGTCAGACGTAGGTTGCGGCTTTGCACTTGGCTTCCTGCACTTCAGCCTGGTGGAGTCGGTGTGGCTGGACTCGGCCACCTGCCAGACGCTCATCTCCATCGGCACGCTGGGCTGGACTCTGGTCTGACCTGGTCCAGACTGGTTCTGCTGCAGACTCGGGTCCAGCTTCGCTGGGTTTTTCTGCCCTCCATCAGCTCAGTGCTGCTGACAGGAGGCAGGGGCCATGTGGTCCCAACTGTGGAGGACCTGAGGAGGGCTCGTAGGAATGTTTGAGTCACAGGTACTGAAACAGGAAGTGTCTGCAGTCCCACGTCCTGTGGGCTTTTCTTTCTTGCCACCATCTCAGATTCTTCAGTAAAATTTTGTTGAATTTTTTTTTCATGTCAGAAACCGAGTTTGGACTTTCATTCTGCTAATGTTGAATTTTATTTGAAGAACGTCCTCAGCTGTTTGAAGCTTCATAGTTTTTGCATTGTTCACTGAGAACAGAGTTCACAACAAAAGCTGAAGGTTGCTCCTCAGAGCTAAAGCTCGGGTGTTATACTGGCGCTACAGATTCTCTTTTCGGGGAAGTTTTCCCAAAACGATTGTGTTGACTGTCTCATCAAATCTCAGAAACTTTCGAACAGGTGCTGATTATGTATCTGAAAGTGTGACGATGCCAGATTGTATAAGAAAGGCTGACTCGTGAAGTGCAAACAAACCTCTCAGGTTCAGACTCCTTCAAACTCTTTTCTTTTCCTGATGAGTCGGCATCAGCTCGATAAGTGTTTGTCAGCATGGTGAATACCTACAGAAGCATTCACAGAAATACGCCGCGACTGTAAGGCTGCCATCGTGTCCCACAACAAGCAGCCAATGAGGGCAATATTTATCAAAGACATGAACTTTGATCTTAACCCCTAACAGCATCCACGTCTCTGTTTGCACTGCTGTGGTTTAGCAGGTTTACAATTTGTTTTCAGAATCTCCACAAGAACAGGCCTGCCTGAGTCTTCCAGAAACGGTCCAATCAGAAGAACCTTAAAGGGGAGGAGCTAAATCAGCTTGTTTAGGACAAGGGATGAAGGGAGGGGCTGCACCATGCCTAGTGTGAACTGTGACTCATGCAAAGCTGCTTTATTAGACTTCAAGTATAGATTTAAAGAATGGAAGTGAGCCCAACATCGCCTCCTCAGACAAACTTTTTATTAAAACAAAAAATTGTCCAAGTTTTTCTTCTGTTCTAAACGCTGTTACCGGAGCGCCGTCTTTATGCAGATTATACCCTGATCTGTATTGCTCTGTTTCTCTGTGTAAAACATCCCGGATCTTAAACTTGAGATTTCCCTTTTCCTTTTGTTAGTGTCTGTCAAACAGTATTTCAGCTAAAAACATTATATTTAACTCTTCAAAGCTCAAATACAGAGAGTTCATGATTCTAGATGAAAATGAAGAAATGAGAATTCACCATGTTTCATCTGAAGGTTTCTGTAGTTTTTCTGCCCCTACATTGGCTAGTTTGTCCTAAAGCTGAGATGATGAAACATGTCAAGTTTAAACTATGCATCTGTTCAGAGTTGCTAAATAAAACCTGTTTGTTGCCTAAACTGTGGTGGGAGTGGTTCATGTGCAGGTGTAGGTGAGGGTCATGACCCCCATCTGCACCTGCATCGCTTACAGAAACTTGTTTGAAGCCTTTGATCAGAGAAGGCCAGATGTTTTCAGCTCAGACTGACTGTGATCCTGTCAGTCTGAGCTGACACACATTGTGTTTTAGGACAGAAAGTAGTCCTGTTGTTGTTTTTGAGTAACACTGGTTTGTTAATGGAAAAAGCAAAAAAAAATATAAACCTGTAAAACATTAAAACATGATTTTTTTAAATGATTCTATCAATAATAATAATAATAATAATAATAATAATAATAATCTTAAACAATAAAAGCCTTTAGGGAACAAAGTGACTTACTGTTGAACAACAGGAGGACTTTTATTATGAAAGGGAGGGGAGAGGAAGTGAAGATTGCTCCCCAGAAATGGAAAAAGTCCATGATGAAGAGTCAAGGACAAACACAGCCTGGAGCTTTTCACCAAAATAATTGACAACCTGAAGCGATTTCAAAATAAAAGTCTCTTCATCTGCAGGTTTAAAGTGCTTCCAGTCCTTGGAAAGTTTAAGGCTTTTCTTGTGGATCAAAGAGTTACTGAATTGGCCCTTTAACTGAACTGGTTTCCAGTCTGGACCTGGTTTAGTTGTATCTGTGTGTCTTCCAGGTGAATTAAACCAGTCAGGGTCAGGCTGTGGACTGCGGCGAACACAGTTTGATGATCTTGTGGTTTTCCAGTGCGGCGAACGTGATGATGTTTTCTGTCGTATGACAGGTGGTTAAGGTCACCACGTATCCACAGACACGGAAACAGAACCAAAAACCAGAAGACCAGCGACAAATCCACAGAGCTTCCTCCTAAACAGAGTTCTCATAGTGAAGACAGTCACAGAAAATTCTAAGCCCCGCCCACATATGAAGCGCTTTGTGTAGCTAGCATCAGTGAAGCGGTGTGAAAGGGTGAAGGTCAAACCTGTGAGCTTCTTAATGATGTCTTTGGTCTGAAGGTCCAAGTCAGACACGATCCACTGAAACACACGGGTCAAAGGTCAGGGCCTGCGTCCTGTGAGGGCTGAACCGAGCTGACGTCGAGCTTTTATTCTCACACTGACCGTCTGAATTTAGGGATGAACTCACGTCTGAAATCATCCGATCTCAGCTGCGAAGCTGCTAATACAACAGACGGCATGTCTCTCCTCGGCATGTGCAGACAGCGTCCAAAATGAGTCATCACGCCGTGGTGGACCAAACGCACACTGCAGGTCACATGACCTGTTCCTTGAAAACTGCACAGACAGTTACCGGGAAGAAGTTTTGGAATTCCCAAAATGGAATAATCCTCATCATTAAACCCTGCCACAGATTACAGGTGAGGGGTACATAGAGGTCAAAGGTCAGCTTTGCTTCCTGTGACAGACAAGTTGGCGAAGACGGAGTACTTCTGATTCTCATCTTCACACACTGAGACAGAGCGTACCTTTCCTTTGTGTAGTCCCAGAGCGTCAGCGTGCTGATGAGAACAGACAACGGCGCCATGCTATTGTCCGTTCACAGAAAACTTCACAAAATGCAAATTAAAACCCTTAATGTGAGTTCTAAAGTCATCCGTCTCCTGTACAGGTGCTCTGAGGGGAAAATTATCAAAACAGTCTCTGAGGCTTTAAACATGTTAATTTTAACGTGAGAGTGTGCGGGGGCTGACTCACTGCTGCCTCTGCTGGACGTTAGAGGAAGTGTTGAGAAAGATTTAAGTGATGCCCTTATTGAGAACAGGTGTGGCAGTAATCAGGCCAGAGAGATTGAACTCAGCTTTTCAAAGATGTGATACACCTCAGTTAATTTATGTTATAATCAGGGGTGCACATGAGTGGTCCGCAGGTGCGCACGCGCTGTCAAAATAAAAGACGCGCACCAGATAAGAAGTTGCAAACCGCGTTTGCGTCCATATAAAAGGCACTGTTTTTGTCCGCGAGAGTGGGATTTTCACAGCATATTCCGCACCACATCTCTGTGCGTTCATTGTTTGTTTGAAGCCAGCTCACCTCCTGCAACCACTTCTCCGAGAATGCGTGCTTCTTTTGCGGTTCGGACTCCTTCTGATATTTCTTTGGAGGTGGAGGAACACCAAAGTAATTGCTTAAAGGAGTTTCTTTGACATCTTTAAGAGTTCTAAACAAATGTCTGTCCTCCTCCAGAAAATCTTATGTACGCAAACTTCTTATCTGGTCTTTTTAAAGCTGTGGGAGTCCAGTGATCCACAGTGACAGCCATTATCCACATACGGTGAAAACATGGACCAGTGGTGAACCTTCCCAGGAGTGGCCCGCCAACCAAAATTACCCAAAGAGCAAAAAGAAGAAAAAACCCCAGAACAACATCCAGAGAACTGAAGTTAAGGTCAGAGTTCATGACTCCACCATAAGAAAGAGACTGGGCAAAATGGCCTGAATGGCAGGGTTCATGGAGAAAACCACTGCTGAGCTAAAGGATAAAGGCTCGTCTCAGTTTGCCAGAAAACATCTGGATGATCCCCAAGACCTTTGGGACAGATGTGTGTGTCCCATTACATCTGGCATGAAACTACCACAGCTTTTCAGAAAATGCACATCATACCAGCAGTAAAATATGGTGGTGGTAGTGTGATGGTCAGGGACTGGAGACTGTGGGCTACTCAAAGTCCTGACCTGACTCCGATTGACATGCCGTGGCATGACCTTAAATAAGCAGTTCATGCTCGAAACCCCTCCAGTGGGGCTGAATTACAACAATTCTCCAAAGATGAGTGGGCTGAAGTTCCTCCACAGCTGTAAAAGGCTCGTTGCTACTTATCTCAGACGCTTGATTGCAGGTGTTGGTGCCAAGGGTGCCCCAACCAGTTATTAGGTTTAGGGACAATCAAGTTTTCACACAGAGCCATGTAGGCTTGGGTTTGTTCCCTTTAATAATAAGCACTTTCATTTCCAAACTGCATTGTGTTTAGTTGTGTTATCTTTGTCTAACATTTACATTTTTTTGTCTGAAACATCTAAGGGTGACAAATATACAAAAACAATTCCCACCACTGTAGATTGATACCTAAGTACAAAGGGTCTCGGAAACTGCCATGGAAAGACTCACAGCCTTGGCCTTGAAGAGGTACACCAGAGAGATCGAAGGCAGGAGAATAAACTAGATGTTCTCCACTGAACCATCCAAGGTGTACTCGCAGTGACAGGGGGACAATATAAAACCAGCCCCACCAAGGCTGGAGACGGAGCAATACTGGAACAGCATATGGAAGTACATCAGGAAGATGGCCATAACTGACTGTGTGTTTGCTGAAAATGTCAGGCAACAGAAACCTGAGAAAGAAGGGGAGCAAGAACCATCATGGAAGGACAGACCCCTGCACGGTATGTACCACCGGCAGATAGAGGAGGTGGCTGATATCCAGAAATCCTACCAGTGGCTGGACAAAGCTGGACTGAAAGACAGCACAGAGGCACTAATCATGGCAGCACAAGAACAAGCTCTGAGCACAAGATCCATAGAGGCTGGGGTCTATCACACCAGGCAAGACCCCAGGTGCAGGCTGTGTAAAGATGCCCCAGAGACAATCCAGCACATAACAGCAGGGTGCAAGATGCTAGCAGGCAAGGCATACATGGAACGCCATAACCAAGTGGCCGGCATAGTGTACAGGAACATCTGTGCCGAGTATAACCTGGAAGTCCCGAGGTCAAAATGGGAGATGCCCCCAAGGGTGGTGGAGAATGACCGAGCTAAGATCCTGTGGGACTTCCAGATACAGACGGACAAAATGGTGGTGGCTAACCAACCGGACATAGTGGTGGTAGACCCCCAAACTAGGCGAATGGCTCCAGCTGATCCCAGGAACAACACCAGAGATCTCTGTCCAGCAGAGCGCAGTCCTGGGAACAGCTAAGATATTGCGCAGGACCCTGAAGCTCCCAGGCCTCTGGTAGAGGACCCGAGCCTGAAGTCATGATATCGTGGTTTTAGCTGCATGTCAGCCAGTGGTGTTGGAGATCCTTGTAAAAACCAGAGGTGGGAAGTGAAATAAGGACTTAGGTATACTTATTTTTTTTGTGTGTTTGTCAAATGTCAAGTGGGACAACAGGAAGGTTTAAAATGATTTTTGTGGTGTAATCTGTTTAAGCATAACCTGTTTTATTGTGAAAGGGGGTTCTGAAACAGGAAGTAGACAATAAAGGTAGGAGTTTGAGTGCTCTACAAGGTGTCGCTTGAATCCTTGCCTAAAATCCTTGCCACTTATCCCACTTCTTGCTGCAATCCCGCTTCTGACACCATGTGTCAGAAGCGGGATTGCAGTAAGAAGTGGGATAAGGAGGTTTGAAAGATTTCGACTTGCAAGCAACCTGCACCTTAGCTCAGAGACTAACCAGGTAAACACACTCATCTACTGCATGGGGGATGAAGCAGATGATATCCTCCGAGGGCAAGCTTTATCGGACATACAAAGGCAGCCGTACTAAGCAGTAAGAGACACTTTGGATACATACTTTGTTCCCAGGAAAAACATTATCTATGAGAGAGCCCGCTTTAATCAAAGAACACAGCAAGCTAATGAGACTGTTGACTCGTTTGTCACCGCACTTTATGCTTTAGCTGAAAACTGCAGTTATGGTGCACTGCACGATGAGTTAATAAGAGATCGCCTCGTCGTGGGTCTGAGGGACATCAGCTTAGCGGAGAGACTTCAAATGGACAAAGATTTGACGTTGGAGAAAGCAGTTAACCAGGCCCGGCAGTCTGAAGTCATCAAAAAACAACAGACAGACATCAGAGGGGAAAATAAGATGGAAATAGATGCTGTGACAGCGAAGCACAGGGAACAAAAGCATTCAACATTCAAACCCCGAAGAGAACGTAAATGCACAACAAAGGACAAAACACCAAATGGGAGATCATGCTACAGGTGTGGGAAAACCCCTGCGCATGGTAAAGGACAATGCCCAGCAAAAGATGCAACATGTCACTCATGTGGTAAAAGAGGACACTTCAGTAAAGTGTGGAAATCTGTTAAATCTGTGCATGTGATAGAAACAGAGAAAAGTGATGATACACCCGTGTTTCTTGGTTCTGTAGACGCAGGTTCAGATCCTTGGTATGCAGATCTCACTATCAGAAACCACAAAGTTAGATTTAAAATAGACACAGGAGCTGACGTCTCTGTTATCCCAGCCCAGATGTATTACTGCATAAACCAAAATGAGACAGAGTTATGTAAACCAGATAGATCATTGTTTGGTCCAGGGGGTACTCCACTTGATGTGTTGGGTATGAGCAGAGAAACAATTTGCAAAGGTGAACAGGGAATACAGGAAAATGTGTACATTATCAAAGATTTGCACATAGCACTGTTAAGCAGGCCAGCAAGTGTCAAGCTGAACCTTGTGTGTAGAGCTGACAGTATTGACATGAATGTGTTGAATGAGAACTACCCAAAGCTGTGTCAGGGATTAGGTTTAATGCAACAACCTTATACGATTAAGTTGAAACCCAATGCTGTGCCTTTTTCCCTGGCCACACCAAGACGGGTCCCCATCCCTTTGTTAGGAAAGGTGAAACAGGAACTGGAAAGAATGGAGTCCATGGGAGTAATCAGCAGAGTTGAAGAACCAACAGAATGGTGTGCAGGTATGGTCCCAGTGCCAACAAAAAACGACTCTGTGCGTATTTGTGTTGACCTCACTCACCTCAATGAAGCAGCGTGCAGAGAAAAGTACATCCTGCCTTCGGTTGAACAGACACTTGGATCCCTGGCGGGAGCAAAAGTCTTCAGTAAGTTAGACGCAAACAGAGGCTTCTGGCAGGTTCCATTGTCACCAGAGTCAGCACACTACACAACGTTCATTACATCCTTTGGGCGCTTCCACTTTAACAGACTTCCCTTTGGAATAGCGTCAGCCCCAGAACATTTTCAGCGTAGAATGTCAGTGATCCTTAATGGGCTGGCAGGGTTGTCAAAAAACCACAAACACTGGACTTGTGAAAATAAACAAAACAAAAAAGATAAACATGGGTTTAAAAGTAAAGGAAAAAAGGTTGAAGAGAAAGAAAAGTTTCTATGAAAGGTTCTAAATGTTCTTGTAAGTTTGATGTTTTCAGCGAAAGGAGGATGTGGTGTAATCTGTTTGAGCATAACCTGTTTTATTGTGAAAGGGGGTTCTGAAACAGGAAGTAGACAATAAAGGTCGGAGTTTGAGTGCTCTACAAGGTGTCGCTTGAATCCTTGCCTAAAACCACGACAATTTTCTGACCACTTTTTGAACTTGTGGAATCAGATTAAGTAAACTTTTGTTGACATCGAAGTCGTAAGAAAGCATTGGGTTGATTTGTGGTTTATGATTTAGCACAAAATAAACACATATTTTTTAAAGAATCAAGTTGGAAGTGCGTTCTGACACAAACCACCTGTTGCCACCTTCAGCCTTTTACTGGAGTACTTTTTGTTTTGACACTTAAAAGGCCGTGACAGGCAGTAAAGTGTCTGTGTGCGGTTTGTCTCACAGTGCAGCAGAGCTTGGATTTGACAGGGAGAGAAAAGAAAGAGAGCTAAGTTCACTCAGACATGCAGGAAGACAGGAGAGGACAGGAAGAAGAGAGCTTAGTGTTAAAGGTGTGCTGAGCCACTACACAGTGTCCCCTCACCTGCTAATCCTCACTTTAACCTCCAACTGTTGTCATTGTTGTGACGTGGGCAGACCGTGGGGATATGGGGAATGAGGACCCAGGCGCGGTGCTCTGTGTATAAACAGTGCGTTTATTTACAGTGATGGAAAAACATGACAATAAATCCCGTGCTCTCCCGGCCTGATCAGCTGCAAGTGTGTCAAGGTCTTCAGGTGTGGCCAAGGGCCACACCCACACACACACCCCTACATGCACATACGTCTACAAGCAGGGAGAAGGAGGGACAGCAATACAAAATACATACATTATAATATTAGTCCATAACTGCTCAGGGTCCCTGGGTCTGAGCGACCCTGGGACCCTGAAAATTGTAGTTTTTAGGTGTGGAGGCAAAGTCGCCCGCTAACATGTGGAGAGAGAAAACAGGTGTTTTTAAAATTCTCTTTCACTACTTGTGTCCTACAGATTTAAACTAAGTACACTCATTAGAATGAGAAAGTTCTAAATAACTTTGAATACATTTTATATTGTCATGTGCTAATATTATTATGTCAATACAACAAAAGGTTCAGTTACCTTCGTACAAAAACTGTTCATAGAGCTACTTTATACTTTCTTACTTTGGTACATTTCACAGCTTTTGAGTAAAAAACTTGCTTCAGTACTTCAACTGGAGTATTTTAACCCACGTATCTGTACTTCTGTTTGAGTAAAGAAAGTCTGTACGTTTGCCGCCTCTGGTTAAAACTGATGAGTTATGAAATTTAGGCTACGTCCACGGGTATTTTTGAAAACGCAGATTTTTCTATGCGTTTGCATCTTTCGTCCACACGTAAACGGCGTTTTCGGTCACTGAAAACGGAGATTTCTAAAAACGCCTGCCAGGGTGGATATTTTCTAAAACTCCGTTTTTGCATTTAAGTGTGGACGAGAAAAACGGAGAAAAAGCAGCGTCAAAGGTGTGCGCCACGTTATTGTTTCGGTGAAATGGATTTCTACAATACTGTTACTGTTACTTGAACTCTCTGCAGTGTTTAAATGCTTACATACACACACACAGTTACCGTCCCTCCACACATACCACTCGGTTCTGCTTCTATGCCCCATCCTTGTTTACTATTTCCCACCGAGGCTTCTAGTCTTCTGATTGGCCAACATTTCTACACGGTTAGGACTATAGCGCCACCTGCTGCTTTGGCATGTTCATAGCAGGGGCGGATCTAGAGAAATTTTCTTAGGGTGGCATGAGGGTGGCATTTTTTTTCCAAACACATATGCAGGTGGTTACATATGGTTACATGATTCAAATGCAGTAAGTATGCACGTTTTTCATATAAATATAGTCGATAACTTAATCATTGTCTGTAGCCCACATGATTACACACTTTAGTTACATAAAACATGTGAGTTTTGATGCTATGTACTGTATAGCCTGTATGATAAATAAATATGTTGCCCAATAAGTATAAACTCCAGAAAGCTACACAACATGGGGCGCTTCATTTACAAACACAAGTCTAACTTGAGTTTCACTGTTTTTGTTAGAAAACAGTCACATTGTTACAGCTTAAATTACACAAAATGTCAGAAATCTGCACCGTCATGAACAAACATGTAAACCCAATTTTTCATGATTTGTTGGATGAACCCTCTGAGGTCTGAAATACAACCGGCCATTTGTGACTCCTTTTGAGTTTACGTTTGTATTTCACCCTCAGATTGTTTCATTTTATTTTTTCCCCCGTTGCCTTGTTTGGTGTCTTTTAAGCTCAACTGAATTTAGTTGTTTTTTTCACTGACATACTGCATTAGTGTTACTGATCTGAAACCACACAAAGAACTTAAGCTCCTAGTAGTATTTTTTACTGTAAAAAAAAAAAAAAACAGTAAATTTTTATAACTTGAAATGCAAATATAAAACGTACATTTTGTAAACATAAACAACTATTTATCTAAAAATGCAGCCGATACACCTGCTGTTTTTCATTTTGTACAACCATTTAAAAATCTTACTAAAACTAAAATGAGAGAACAATCAGGTGTGGCAATAAGATGCCCCACAAATGATGTGTGCCAGTAAAAACAAGTTTGTCCACCAAAAGACAGAAGAGCACAGGGACAAACCTGCAGGCCCGACAACAGCTGGTGTATCACTGGTTTTCTACTTAGTGACAGTGTTTACAAATGTGCCTCTGTGACAGTCATTAGTGCCCTCACTGACACACAAAACAAAATGACTACACAACAGAACGACTACACAACACAACACACTAAGTAAACACTCCACACTAAACGTCACAAATCTGCCACATCTAAACTCTCTCTCTCGCTCTGTCTCGCTCGCCCTGTTACCGTCACTCCCCAAACTTTTCCCTCTTCCTAAACAACCAAATCCCACATGTTGACTTTTTTTAAATTGGTCGACATGGTGCATTTTTCCACCAATAAGAAAGAGGTGGCTTTTTTCCTTTCTTTACTGTTTTCGCGCTGTCTTTAGAAAACGCTTAAAACACACACACACAAACGTGACGACAGTATTTAGAACGAAGCGTGGCTGATATATATATGATCATAACTCTGGATTTACTGGCCTGTAATTAAAATTTAAAAACTTTGAAGTTGGAACTTTCAATGTGGGCTGAAATAGGCTGCAGCTTGTTGCTGTGTCAGCTTACATCAGTCATGTGATGTGGAGGTGCAGCGTGTCCGTGGACCACAGAGGGTTAATAACACTCACCTTCCTTCCATTTCCACAGTGTAACATCCACCCACCTGTGTAAAAAGCGAAATTCCCATGGTGTTGTTCAAAATGTGCTCTGGCACAATCATAAGCATCGCTTGCGACTGAAAACAAGAAAAAAGCCGGTCCTGCTATGGGCTGAACCATTTGTTACTGGTGCAGGGGGGACACTATGCAATATATTCAGTTTTAGCATTTATATTCACTGCTGACTGTAACTACGCTCAAACTGTTAATGCTGTTTTATTTTAATAAACAACACTGTCATGTGCAAAACTGGGGTGGCACTTGGGGTGGCAAGGGATCATTTTAGGGTGGCACTTGCCACCCCATGCCACACTTCTAGATCCGCCCCTGCTTCCTAGCAGCGTTTTCCTTCATTTCTGCGTTTACGTGTGGACGGGATTATTTTTTAAAACGGAGATTTTAAAATACCCGTGTACGTGTGGACGTAGCCTTAGTCTCTCTGAGCTCCTCGTGTCTAACCCTGCTCACAGGCAGCAGGGCGACGTCACACCGCGCCCTCCCCTGTCGGACTCTGACCTGCAGGGCGGGTGGGGGCTGGGTGGATGGCTGGGACTGTGGGAGGAGGGCGTTGGGTCGGCCTTTGTTATGGCGCCTTCAGCCGTCCAATCATGACCTGCTGATGTAAATCGGTCTGTGTAAATTTCCCACAATGCCCCTGTGCCTCTGTGAGGCGCAGCCTGAAGTAGAGCGGGGGGGAATCGGACCCAGGCCCGGTCCGCTGATCCGCGGGGACTGATGGCGGGGATGAAAGCGACCCGGCAGCGCTGGAGGTGCCGCTTCGGTCTGGGCCTCGGCTCGGCGCCTCACCGTGACCGTGAGCGCCTCCAGCGCAGACGGGCTCATAAGGCGCAGACGGGCCGGGGTGGTCGTGTTACTTCGGTAGCACATATACTAAAATTGGAACGATACAGAGAAGATTAGCATGGCCCCTGCGCAAGGATGACACGCAAATTCGTGAAGCGTTCCTCATTTTCTTTAGAACTAATTCGACTCTGAAATAGTTTGAGAGAGAAGGTTTATTAATGACGAGAGATAAACACAGCAGCTGTTCATGCAGTCTGAACACAGCACACGCCACGGACACGCTCCCAGTTTACAGGAGAACAGAATAATCCTTCAATTGTCCCACAAGGGGAAATTTGGTTGTGTCAGCAGCAATAAAAACACACATATATGCAAAAAGAACAGGACACAGAACAAAAAACACAATTTTTACATATTTAAGCTGAGAAAAGCAATGTGAGGTTATAACAGTAGAAGCTGCTGCAGTGCTGATGTAAACCTCTATGATTGTTGGGTGACTACACAGAGGAAGAGGGTCGTCCTGTCATGATGCTTCTGTGTTTCCTCTGAAGGAGGTGTCAAGGAGGCGCTGCAGTGTCCTCCAAGGAAGCTGTAACCTTTTCTGGGCTGCAGTTGTCTGTGCGGCTGCAGGGGGCGCTGTGGAGCAGCTGTCAGGCTGCAGAACCTCAGGGGAAGACGGACGGCTACCTGCTCACGCTTTTTGTGCTTTTTTCGCTGGTTTAACGGATAAAAACGCCTCGGTCACCATGGCAACAGGCCGGCTGGTGGAGGTGTACCTGGACCTTCTATCGCAGCCCTGCCGGGCGGTGCACATCCTGCTCACCTGCACCAAAATCCCGCACAAAGTGCGCGCCGTGGCGCTGCGGAAAGGTGAGCTACTGACAGGCTGGTTAACCAACCAGCCGGTTAACTAACCGACTAGCCGAGCGGCTAACTAGTCCTCTGACGGCCTGCTCACCCGTGTACGCACTCGGCGCACTTAGAGCAGTTTGTGGGCACACAACTTCAGCTGAACTCCGACCCGAAGAACTTTGACCTACATCCGAGCGGTGCACAGAGCCCGCCAGACCTCACTCAAAATCTCCGGATTTATGCTCTCTCTGACCCCGTGAGAGGAAACTGCATCCGAACCGAGCTGATCCTCATAGAAAACGTCATGAGACTGGTCGGGGACATTCGGCGCTCTTAAACTCACCGAATGTCCGATTTTCACACAGTTTACATGTTTCGGAAACAAAAAATAACAACAGATCATTATTCTGGGAATCTTAAATCACTTGGTTTCCCATCGGAGTTCTGAATGAAGCTGCTGCTCAGACTTCTGTCTGCATTAGAGCGCACACGCTGCAGGCCGCTTTATATGACCTGAGTTTTGAGTGGACTTTTAGCTTCTCTTGTGTGTGCAGGAGAACATCGGACTCCGACCTTCACCAAGCTGAACCCCATGCAGAAGGTTCCTGTCATGGTGGACGACGGCTTTGTCCTCACAGAGAGGTACACACACACACACACACAAAATTCAATTTTATTTACACAGCACCAAATCGCAACAACAGTCGCCTCAAGGTGCTTTATATTGTACAGTAGATCGTACAATAATACACACAGAGAAAAACCCAACAATCATATGACCCCCTATGAGCAGCACTTTGGCAACAGTGGGAAGGAAAAACTCCCTTTTAACAGGAAGAAACCTCCAGCAGAACCAGGCTCAGGGAGGGGCGGGGCCATCTGCTGCGACCGGTTGGGGTGAGAGAAGGAAGACAGGATAAAGACATGCTGTGGAAGAGAGACAGAGGTTAATAACAGATATGATTCAGTGCAGAGAGGTCTGTTAACACATAGTGAGTGAGAAAGGTGACTGGAAAGGAAACACCCAGTGCATCATGGGAATCCCCGGCAGCCTATGTCTATTGCAGCATAACTAAGGGAGGATTCAGGGTCACCTGGTCCAGCCCTAACTATATGCTTTAGCAAAAAGGAAAGTTTGAAGCCTAATCTTGAAAGTAGAGATAGTGTCTGTCTCCTGAATCCAAACTGGAAGCTGGTTCCACAGAAGAGGGGCCTGAAAACTGAAGGCTCTGCCTCCCATTCTACTTTTAAATACTCGAGGAACAACAAGTAGGCCTGCAGAGCGAGAGCGAAGTGCTCTAATAGGGTGATATGGTACTACAAGGTCATTAAGATAAGATGGGGCCTGATTATTTAAGACCTTGTATGTGAGGAGCAGGATTTTGAATTCTGGATTTAACAGGAAGCCAAAACAGGAGAAATCTGCTCTCTCTTTCTAGTCCCTGTCAGGACTCTTGCTGTATGGGCAGAAATCTGTGCCATCAGAAACTGAATTTGAATAAGTTCAGTTTGAATTTGAATTGTAACTTGAATAAATGCTTTTGAAAACTGAATTTGAATTAGTCTAATTTGAAATTGAATTTATATTTTGAAAATGAATTGATTTGCTTTGAAACTGCATTTTATCCTTTAAAAATTCAGCTCTGGAATAATTTCAGTTTCACTTCTCACCATTCAATTTCAGTTCCAAAATTCAGTTTTTTGGAACTTACATCCGGTTCCGGTTCAAGCACAGATGAATAGAACTACGTTTTACTAGCGGACCGAAAGTGTTACCGACGGGAATCTACAGCGTCTTGAGCTGAATTAAGACTTCAGAAGTCATTCGTCATGTCGAATGACCAGCGGATAAACTCTCAGGTTGGTAATAAATGTATTACATGTATAAGAACAAGCGTCAAGTTAACAAATGATAGCCGTACAGTAACTTTTATGCTTATTGTAGCTGCTAGCTAAAAACGCTAATTTAGCGTAGTTTGCCTTGAATTCAGCTTTGACAAACAAATATATCACTTCAAACAGAGGTGATCCAGTAATGCTGCACTAATGAATTAGACTAACTACTCACTTTAGCTAAAGTTATTAAGTTAGCTAAAGAGTTGGGATGCTGTGTAAGACATAAATAAAGCTAAAACACAAAGGTTTGGACACCGTTTTGCATGTTTCCCTACTGTAGGGGTCTCTGCAAGCATACAGAGGGGGTACTCTGAGAGGGTCCAAGATGACAACTTTGGAATTCTACTAGAAACAGTCGATCATATTTGTTGTCAAAGCTGAATTCAAGGCAAACTACGCTAAATTAGCGTTTTTAGCTAGCAGCTACAATAAGCATAAAAGTTACTGTACGGCTATCTTTTGTTAACATGACACTTGTTCTTATACATGTAATACATTTATTACCAACCTGAGAGTTTATCCGCTGGTCATTCGACATGACGAATGACTTCTGAAGTCTTAATTCAGCTCAAGACGCTGTAGATTCCCGTCAGTAACACTTTCGGTCCGCTAGTAAAACGTAGTTCTATTCATCTGCGCTTGAACCGGAACCGGATGTAAGTTCCAAAAAACTGAATTTTGGAACAGAAATTGAATGGTGAGAAGTGAAACTGAAATTATTCGAGAGCTGAATTTTTAAAGGATAAAATGCAGTTTCAAAGCAAATCAATTCATTTTCAAAATATAAAATTCAATTTCAATTTAGACTAATTCAAATTCAGTTTTCAAAAGCATTTATTCAAGTTACAATTCAGATTCAATCTGAGCAATTCAAATTGAACTTATTCAAATTCAGTTTCTGATGGCACAGATTTCTGCCCATATTGCTGCAGCATTTTGGATCAGCTGAAGGCTTTTCAGGGAGTTTTTAGGACTTCCTGATAATAATGAATTACAGTCGTCCAGCCTGGAAGTAATAAATGCATGAACTAGTTTTTCAGCGTCACTCTGAGACAGGATATTTCTAACTTCTCCTTCTCTCACCCCAACCAATCACAGCAGATGGCCCCGCCCCTCCCTGAGCCTGGTTCTGTCGGAGGTTTCTTCCTGTTAAAAGGGAGTTTTTCCTTCCCACTGTCGCCAAAGTGCTTGTTCATAGGGGGTCATATGGTTGTTGGGTTTTTCTCAGTGTCTATGAAGCGCCTTGAGGCGACTTTTGTTGTGATTTGGCGCTATATAAATAAAATGGAATTGAATTAACTTTAGAGATTAAAACACACACACGCTCACTCATTTAAAGTGTGTTCCTGTGAGGCAGGACGGGTCACGTCGGAATCACATGCTCAGTGTAAACGTCAGGTTGTGTCATGTGTTGCAGCGACGCCATCCTGAAGTACCTCACCACCAAGTACGATGTCCCAGAGCACTGGTATCCACGGCAACCAGAGAGACGAGCCCGAGTGGACGAGTACACAGCGTGGCATCACACCAACACACGACCGCACGCTGCTAAAGTCTTCATCCTGGAGGTATGGAGCCAAAATCCTGATTTTGTAAAACACGTCTTCAAATATCTGAAATCAGCTGATCAGGAGACGGCAGCGTGGGGTTCTGTGATGACGCCGCACCTGTTCTGACATCATCAGGAATATAAAGCTGCTGTAATGCCATGAAGGAGCTCAGGTGTGCTTTGTGTCTCCGCCCACCTCAGGTGCTGCTCCCAGCTCAGTCTGGCTCTCCGGTGGATGAGGCCCGTTTGAATCGCGCTCTCTCCGACCTCGACGACACGCTGGATAAACTGGAGTCCATGTTTCTTCGCCGCCAGCCTTTCCTTTGCGGTGATGACATCACTGTGGCCGACCTGCTCGCGGCGTGCGAGCTCACGCAGGTCAGTTTCTGGATGCTCAAGCCCCGCCCCCCTCAGAGAAGCTTTTTGTCTCTTTGGGTATGTTCAGAGAGCTCGTCTCCAAACAGCTGCAGTGAAACTGAGACACAAACAGGAAATGGAGATGCTTCCCCTTCAAAGTAAAAGTTGTAATTCTGCACTGCTGCCAACAAAAGTGCAGCTTTTACTTTGAAAGCAGAGCATGTCTGTTTGTGTTGCACTTTTTAACTTGTCCCTGCCCCAGCGAGCAGTTACAGACATGATACTCTTGTGATGAGGAAGAGGATCAATAGGGGGTCCACGACCCTTTTAGGGACTCTCCAGTTGTTGTTCTTAGAACTGAAGAAGCTTCTCTGATTAAGTCCCAAAGCTTTTCTTTCTGAGCTCCTCAGACTACAATGAGCTGGATGTCTGAGAACCTTCACAGACTGAGTTCAGATTATTGCTTCTCTTCTCATGAAGGATGCTCCACTGTCTCCTCTGCTAAAGGAAGCACTGAAGCTCCTTTCCTTACTCTGAGGACTGACAGCTGATTAGAAACGCTCCCGAGAGGAGCGGGCACTCTGAACGTACCCTCTGTTTGTGTCTGTATGGTTCTGAGCATGCTCAGTGTGTCTCCTTGCAGCCTCTGGGCGGGGGCAGAGACGTCCTGAAGGAGCGTCCTCAGCTGCAGCGGTGGAGTCGTCGAGTCCAGTCGGCCGTCGGTGAGGCATTTGACGAAGCTCACAGCGTCCTGTATGCCCTCAGAGACCGCCGCCGAGCCCGTCTGTGACATCGGCATGAGGGGGAGGAGTTAGTCGAGGGTGTGAGGAGGATAAAGGAGTGGCTCAATTTCACTTTGATTTCTCTGCTTTAAAAACCTCAGAGGCCTTCGAGCCGTCACAGAGTTCCTGGACTCTGATCGATGACAGAATCAATAAATCTATCGATGAATCAATGTTGGAGTTCAATGTTTGAATCAGCTGAAGCACTTTAACAGGAAATGAGCTTTGAAATGAAAATAAAAAAAGCTGCTTGTACTTTGCCCCTTGAGTGTCTGTGACTGAGCGCCCCCCGCAGGCTGGAGGAGGAGCTGCGGCGCTGTAGGCGTGTTCAAACGAGCACATTAAAGAGACTCAGCAAAAATGTAAAAATCTTTATTAGAAAACTTTATTTACACCAGGTTCAGCAGCAGAGACATGTGACTACACAGAGGAAGAGGGCGGGCCTTGGCTCCGTTTGGCAGGATGTTGCTCCTCGCCATCTCCTTCTCGTCCTCGTTTCCTCAGGTGTCTTCCTGAGGTCGACTCCGCCTCCTGCAGGGGGAGGAGCTCAATGGATCAGGAGGCAGAGTCATGGTTGTACTGTGTGTGTGGTTGTGTATGTGTGGTTACCATGGCAGCAGCAGCCCCCCCTCCCTCTGCAGACGGGTACATAAGCCTGTGCGCCGTCTCCAACATCTTCTGGTCCTGCAACCATCACAGAGTGAGCAGCCTACACTTCCCACAATGCACCTGAACATCTTTAACCCTCTTAAGACTTGCTGCTGTGGCGTCAGCTGTGCTGCAGACAGCCAACCGCCATCGTTGAGGGCGGAGTCACTACAAAAACACTGAACACAGCCTGGTGTGTGGTTATTTGGGGGGGTGGGGGGGGGGGTGTCAGGTGAGGCGTTACCTGTAGCCAGGGGTGCTGCAGAGCTTCCTCGATGCTCATCCTCTTCATCGGATCAACGACCAGCAGCTTCCTCACCACGTCTTTGGCTGAAACACAAACGGGTCATATGAGTCCAAACACAGGAAGCTCCGCCTTTCACCCTCAGGTTCCAAACAAGATGGAACCAAAACAGTGCTGTGCAAAAGTCCTGAGCCCCCCGACGCACTGTGGAACACGCAGTGACTCACTGACACACCTGAACACACCGTGAGCCTGACGGTGACTCTGCGGTGTGAGTGGCTCTCGTTTGCTCATTTCTAGAAAAATCTCAGCGAGCGCCCGACAGCGAGCCAGTCATCACTAACAGTATCGATAAAGTTCAACTGAAGCAGCTCGTACCTTGATCAGAGACGCTCGTCCACTTGGACTGAACCATGGTGAACTCTCCTCTGATGATCTGATCGGTGACCGACTGATGACCAAAGCTCTCGTGGAACGGAGGGTAACCTCCCAGGCTGACACGGGAGGAGAGAGAGGAGGACTCAGTGATGAAGCTGGAGTTTCAGCAAATCATCAAACGTTACATAGAAATTTTCACAGCTTTCAGGTGGAGATGTTTGACCTCTGACCCTGGCTGTTTCTCTGCGGCTTCCTCGACAGTCACACGCCTGCAGGAGCCAGGTGACATCGCCGCCGAAGTTCCATAAATGACTCGTAAACCACGAGTCATTTATGGAAACCGAGTCCTACAGGGATAAAAAGCGGACGCGTATTCTGCTTCTTCTTCGTTGGTGGTGTGAGCAGGCGTAGGACGCTGTGAACACCTCGGACAGCGACGCGTGCCGAGGTCTCGGGAATCAGCCGGTCGCTGCAGAAATGCCGTTTCTGTCAGACTCTGCCGCTGACAGCCAGCGTTTTCTGTCTGTATGTAATACGGATTCATCCCAGGGAGGAGCCTTTCTGAGGTCAAAGGTCAGGTGACCAGGGACTGAACATGGGTGTAAAAGCAGCCGATGCCCACGAGCACGTTTAACACTCTGGGGTCGACAGAGGTACCGGCGCGTCAAAATCACACGACCAATTTAAGACGACACAGCAACCAGCGACCCAGAGTCTCGTTTCAACCTGGGTCGAAGGTGCGGACTTCAAACTTTATACCAGTTCTGACAGAGTCTGAATGGGTTATGATAAAAGTACACGCCACGTTTTTCTGAATAAAACTGTGTTTACAGCAGGAAGAACGGGCAGTGCTAGCAAACACTTCCCTATTGGTGTTACTGTGTACCATGTCAACCAATCAAAAAATGATATGGCAACATGTGGCACTTGGTTGTTTAGGAAGAGGGGGAAGTTTGAAGAGTGCGGTCAGAGTGCGGTCAGAGTGTTGTGTTGTAATTGTTTTATTTAGAAATGTAAAATTTCTTTTTGCACTTCAAGTTATGAAAATGATTCGTTAAACATGTTTGTGGGCTTTACAGAAAAAAATAAAGTTTTTCTACTCTGAAGTTTTTTTCGTCTGAATATAGATCAATTGTGCGATCGATGTCAATGGCTCCACGCAGGAAGTAGAAACAGACTCTGGCGTGCCGGCAGCGGCTCTGTTTTCATGTGCCGAGGGTAACCAGGCGGGCAAACGAGCGAGCGCACGAGTCGAGGCGGCGCGACAGGTGAATGAACGAAAGCGTTTCCCTGACAACACAAATCATCCATCATCACCCTGCAGCAGGAGGCCGGAGCCTACCAGACGAAGAGCAGCACGCCGAGGCTCCAGGCGTCCACGGCGAGCCCGTAACCTGTGGTGGACGCGTGCGTGAACACCTCCGGAGCCAGGTAAGATGGAGTCCCACACAGAGTCCTCATCAGCACCGCCTCCTCCAGGATCCGTGACTGGTTAAAGTCCGTCACCTGACGCGCGCGCACACACACACACACACACACACACACACACACACACACACACACACACACACACACACACACACAGTGAGGAGGGGGTGATGCTGCAGGTGATGCTGCAGGTGAGCGCACGTACCTTGATGAGACACACATCGTCCTGTGAGGACAGCAGGATGTTCTCCGGCTTCAGGTCTCTGTGGATGATCCCGTTACTGTGGAGATACTACACACACACACACACACACACACACACACACACACACACAGTTACAGTCGCTGCACCTGTGTGTGTTTGTGTGTGTGCGCGTGCTCGTTACCATAGCAACACCAGCTAACCTCCACAGCACGAAGCATCTGGTAAAAATAAAGTTTGGCAACAGATTCGTTGAGCTGCTGCTTCGACTTCACTCTGTGGAACAGCTCCCCCCCCTCCATCCTGACAGGTGAGAGAGAGACACAGGTGAGAGAGAGACACAGGTGAGAGAGAGACACAGGTGAGAGAGAGACACAGGTGAGAGAGAGGCTGCGTCCACACTAGCGTTCACAGAGTTGTACGTCCACATTGAAACGGCCAAAAACACTTCCGTTCCAGTCCTGCACATGCGTGAAACGCAAGAAGATTCGACCTGCCTCATTTCTGTCTGCCGTTTATTTACGTTCCGGCTCGTTGACACGTCGGCAAAATGTGGAGGAAAAGCACCGAGTTTTTTAAATGGACTCACAATGAGGTGGAGTCGTTGCTGCAAGTAACACAAAAGTACAAAGTTGCAAAAGCGAGTGAGAATTAAAGAATTTGAAGAAAAGCTCTCAGGAGCATGTACAGGCTGATGTTGATCTTTAATAGGGCTGTCAAACAAAACAACTGCTGTGTAACGCCCTCCGCTATCTCAGTTTAATTGGTCACATGACTGCATCACATGACTATGTGATAAGCCTTCTTAATCTGTTTTACCAAGTTGAGGATGTAAGCACGCTCCTCCCACAACACGCGGTCCATTTGGGTGTAGTCTGACACCACGATCTGGTTGTCCATATCAGTCTTGGGAGGGGACAGACAGAACTGAATAAGGCCAATTTTGGCCTTGTCCACTCGGGTCACACCAGTGTTGGCAACTCTTTGGAAATTCATTTTGGAAAAGCACCGTGTTCAAATCTATCCGTTTTCAAAACGCGGCGTTTTCCTTGAGCGAAAACGGCGTCTCAGTTTGGACGGGAGGCCAAAACGGAGAGAAAAAAACAAAAACGTATTAGTGTGGACGTGGCCTGAGAGACGGGTGAGAGAGACAGGTGCAGTTTCACGCACAGCTCCAACACGATGTAGAAACTTTCCTCCGTCTGATAGAAGTCCTCCGTCTTTATGAGACAAGGCTGCAGGAGACAAGGAGTGAAGAGAAGGAAAGGAAGGATGAGTGTTGTTACTGGCGATAAAGGAGCGTTCCTGTACTTGTGCTTTTTCTTCTTCTTCGTTGGTGTTACTCACGTGGTCGACCCTCTGCAGGATGTCAATCTCCGTCTTTGCGTTTCGTGTCGCCGTCTGTGATTGGACAGAAAAATAAGTTGTTGTTCCCCTTCAACTCAAAATAAGGTTGAGACGCCATGTTTGTAGTTCTCTGGGAGGTATCTGTGTTTTCACACCTTGCTGACATTTCATTGGGTTAAACTGAGTTCAATTCAATACCTGATTGGCTGGCACCAGAAATATTTAAATTAAGCAGTGTACTGAGAGTTTCCCGCCCCCTAGTGGTGATTTCATGCAGTGCACTGTTAGTTTGACAGAGAGGGGTGTCTGCATTTTTGACGCTATTAAAATTCATAAATGAACTGACACCATCACACCTGCTGACAAACACGCAGTCGAAAGAAACGAGCAGCGGGTCTCAGCCAATCAGAGAGCAGATGAGGCGACTCACCCCTTCAGACTGAAAGTTCTTCTTGTTTATGATTTTCACTGCAAACTTCCTGCAGGTGGATCGCTCGAAAGCCAGCCGGACCTCGCCACACACTCCTCTGAAACACACACAGTCAGCAGGGTGGCACAGGAAATGACATCACAACGCCACGAAACAACTCACGTGCCGATGCGTCGCGTCAGTAGGTATTTGTCTTGCAGGTCTCTGGGTAGGCTGGACTGATCGTCCGACATCAGGTCGATGAAGACAAAGACTGCAGAGAGACATGAGCAGGAGGTGAGACCGGCACCAGGGTGTCCAGGTGTTTTCAGGTGCTGTTCTTGTGGGCGGAGTCACCTCGGTTTCGTTGTTCAGCCAGAGAGATGACGGCGTTATTGACCAGAGGAAGCTTCTTGTCTTTCCCGATTGGAATCCCATCGAGAAAAGTGCCGTTATTACTGAGGTCCTCCACGAAGACCTCCGAGCCCTCCTGACACACACAGGTGGAGAGGGCGACGTTAAAGCCCCGTGAGCGCAGTACTCACAGTACGATCAGTGCTAATATCAGTGGTAGTAGTACTGCAGTAGTCTCACTCTGTAGATCCTGAAGTGTTTCTTGCTGTAGATTCGGAACTTTCTGGAATTTCGGTCATTTGGATCCTCCAGGACGTAGTTACACTTGGAGTCCCGTCCAAACAGGTACTGGTCCTCTATGCAGTCTGTAAACAAACAAACAGGAAACAGGAAGTGCTCCTCTATGCAGTCTGTAAACAAACAAACAGGAAACAGGAAGTACTCCTCTATGCAGTCTTCTATCCCCCCGTGGAATTACAAAACCTGCAATTCTGGGATTTTATTTGGTTGCTAATTAGCAGCAGCAGCTAGCTCATCCTTTGGTCACTGCTTGAAACAGGAAGAGGTGTTAAAAAACCAGGATGCCACGTCCATCTTTTATCTACAGTCTAAAGATCTGTCACACCTGAAGCACTGTCTGCTGAACAGAAGTATCCTGATTACTTCATGTGTTACTTAAAGTATGGAACAGCAGAGCTCGGCTGGCTGATTATGCTAATTCTGCTGCTAATTCTACTAATTACTATTTCCAGACACAGCACAATATGTTCAGTTTAATGGAACCTGATTAAGAACAGAGTGAACAGAGGACGAGCCGGCGTGTTGTGAGCAGCGGTACCGTGGCTCCTGAAGCCCGGGACCATGGGCAGTAGGCGGCCCCAGGGTTGCGGCTCGGGCTCCTCTGGGACGGACGCGAGCGTTACGGGGATGGTGTCCACGCTGCTCAGAGTCCCCGAGCCACTCGACGACTGACTGGCTGAGCTGGGCCCACTGGATGAACTGGAACCAGGCTGGGACTGGGACTTGGCCTGGGACGGGGACAGGGTGGACTGGGTTTGGGACTGAGGACGCTCCCCCTCAGGAGTCCCCTTTTCAGACATCCTTCAGCTCTGCAGACACATGAGAGACAAAATCAAGAACAAGAGAAGAAGAGTTTGGGTTTCTGCCGCAGGATCGTGGACATCCGTGGGCTCGGAGCCCCAGAGCACACAGTGCAACATCCCCACGCCCCACTGTGGCAGCGTTCAAACACAGACCGCGTGTCCGAGACTCACACTCACCGTGAAACCGGAACCCCGCCGGTGCTGTCAGCATGCGCGCGCCTTCTCAGCGAGCTCTGCACTCAGCAGAGCCAGAACCAGCATCCGGGTCTCTGCGCGTCCACGAACCGCGACGCGTGCTTCGATTTCTTGACCGGGACCTTGCGGGACACGCGCTTCCTTGTGGGCTATTTTTTCTCTGACGTCACGAAGTGGTTCCAGCCAATGATAAGTGTGAATGTGGATCACGTGCACCGGGAGCCGTCGGCTGGTGTTTCCGGGTTTGGTTTGGTCCCGCAGAGGAGATTCAGAGGCTGATCGATAGTTATGATCGATACGTGAACGGAAGTCAGGGCGCGGAGCGAGCCACGTGTCTGTCTGCGAGTCCGACATGTCCAACCAGAGAGGCGGCAAGACTCTGATCATCACAGACGGTGAGTGTCCGGGGGGGAGGGGGTCTGCAGTCGCCATGTGAGCCTCCGTCACAGCTCCAGCTGTTCTGTGTGTGCAGATGAGGAGGTGGAGGGGGTGGAGGCGGAGGAGCTCAACCCGTTCTCCTTCAGAGAGTTTCTGCGCTGGAAGAACCAGGACCCGGACCCGGAGCAGGCACGCACTGAGGTCAGAGCTGCACAGCTGGAGGTGCACCTCTGTCCTAAGGCAGCGAGCACAAACACAGAGTGGGTCTGTGCTCACAGCTGTGACACGCGTGTACATGTGCATATTTAAAAGAGTGACACAAACTTCAAACCGCTGCGCTGTGGCGGTCGTGGATGTGATCGCTGTGGGCCGAGCGTGTAATCGGCTCACAGCTCAGACTCAAACCGTCCATCGGCCCCACGCTGAGTGTTCAGCCCACGTCATGCTGCTGTAACTGTTCTCATGAAACTGCAGAGGTGACCTGAGCTCAGCTGCTGTTTCTCAAAATCTGCAGAAAACAGCGTCTCCGTCACAAACACACGCGTGTCACAGCTGTGAGCACAGAACCACGCTGCCTGCTGGAGAAGGTCACCACCATCTCTTTGGTGTTGCTCATGTTCAGTTCAAGGTTAGGAAAATCCCAAAAAGCTGGTTGTGTTCATCTGGACGTTTTCAGTGGGAGTCTCATCATCAGGTGACTCCTTCGGTGTCAGCTGACTGCAGGTTCCAACCTTATAAACAGCACATCTGCATAACGACTGACACAGCAGTATGGGCCCACTCTAACCCACTGATGAGTCCCACTCACAGAGGGTTGGGGAATGGCTGCAGTCACTGTAAGATGGTGACAGGTGTTCCCTTAGGCCCCTCCATGCTTCGACATCAACAACCCACTGACAGGTGTCAGTATTTCCACGGCTGGACAGTTAAAAACAGTGTTTCTGCCGCTGCCACAGTGTAATCTGAAGTGTCCATCAAAAGGACCAATCACACCGGGAGCCTGTGCTTCTTTAGGCTCCGCCTACCCATAATAGCGTGAAACTAGCAGCGTGTTGGTTATGGAATATAATTTCGTACATTTCAGTTCAAATTCAATACCTGCGACTGATTCGCCGTTAACAACAAACAACTTGATCAAATATCTGTTAACAGATGAAAACACAGTTTTCTCCTCTAAGCACACGGTCTGTCTATCATTAGTAGCTTACACAGGATGAGAACTTCAGCGCAGCATGCTTGAGTCTGTGTCCTCAGCACAGTCCAGGGGCCAGATGTTTGGTCCCCGTAAACACACTTGGCGCACAGCCTTAACCGTCTGCTCGGTGTAAACGTTGACGTACGTTTGGCTTCACAGCGACAAACAGACCAAAGCTCGTACGACCCGAGCCATGTTAGATATCGCTAACGTCACCTAACTTCGCCGAAGGTTAGCTGAGTTTAACATGTTTTCAGATTCTTCGTTATGCTAACATTCGTCCGTTTCTGGACCGCTTCCCTTCGACAGGCCGCCATTTTTTCCAAAACATTTCTTCAACCTCAGATTCGCAGTGAATCCTGGGATAGCGTGGACTACGAAGGATACACCCGACCCGCCTCACACAGCCTCTGTCTGTCTCATCAGGAGGAGGAGGAGGAGTGGGGGCGGAGCTTCCAGTCAGGCATTGGCAGCACCTCCTCCCTGTGCACAGAGGAGGAAGAAGAAGAGGAGGAGACCAGGTGAGTCAGATGAAGGGCGGGGCGTAAAAATGTCCGAGCAGCTTCTGTGCAGATGAAACTGCACCTGCCGTGAAGTCACCTTCACCTGTGTCACCAGGTTCTCCTCCAAACCTGAAGCAGCTGCAGGAGGAGGTGCAGTAGGAGGAGGAGAGAACTATGAAGGAGATGACGAGACCTCAATGGTTGAGCCAGCCACCTTCTGCAGGAGGAGGAGTGCCAGGAGCAGCCAGACGCAGCAGGTAACCCAACCACGGAGCGCTTAGTTCAGGGAGCGTGGGACAAAGCAGAACAGGCGTATTAACGAGCTCCTGTTCTGTCTCAGCTGAAGGAGGAGAACGCAGCACTGAGGAGGACCGTCAGGGAGCTGCAGAGGAGAGCCGAAGTGAACGAACGCAGGTTTGTACCAACCAATCACAGGACAGCGCCGCAATATGTCGCTGACCAATCATTTACCCAGCATGCCTCTGTCTCCCAGGGCGTCGCAGCTCTCGGAGGAGCTGCTGCAGAGGAGGCGTCAGGAAGAGAAGGAGGCCCAGGACCTGGAGAGCATGGTTCACTCTGTGGAGCAGAACCTCCACCTGATGACGGTACACACAAACACAGTGTTTGCATGAACGTGTGTGTGTGTGTGTGTGTGTGAGATTGTGTGTGTAAAAATACTCTACGTCTGTCCATGTTAGAGGCGAGCGGTGAAAGCGGAGAACGCCGTTTCCAAACTGAAGGCGGAGCTACAGCAGCTGCAGGTGAGATGGAGAATGAATCATTGATTATTGATAATCTGCTGGCTGTGTGTATCAGCGCGTGTGTGTGTGTGTGTGTTTGAGGCCGAGGTGGATTCTCTGCGGGCTGAGAACAACGGTCTGAAGTCGATGGAGTCTCAGGTCGTCATGACGATGAGGCAAAATGCTCAGGTGGCATCCGACTACCTGAACAAGATGGCGAGCCACGCCCACTCCTCCATCAGGTCAGTACCTGCAGACACATACAGCCATCAGCCACAACACCAAGCTGTTAATGCTGCTACTCTCTCCCTGTCACCTGTGTCTGTCTCACCTGTGTCTGTCTCACCTGTGTCTGTCTCACCTGTGTCTGTCTCACCTGTGTCTGTCTCACCTGTCTGTCTCACCTGTCTCTGTCTCACCTGTCTGTCTCACCTGTCTCTGTCTCACCTGTCTCTGTCTCACCTGTCTCTGTCACACCTGTCTCTGTCACACCTGTCTGTCTCACCTGTCTCTGTCACACCTGTCTCTGCAGGCAGCTGCTGGGGGAAGCAGAGACTCTGCGTTTGGTGTCTCAGCTGCTGCAGTCCATCGATAAAATCTCCTCCCTGAACTCAGAGTCCTGAACTCCTTCGGACCTCCTGGTTGTCATGGAAACATCCAGGAGAGGTCTGTCTGTGAGATCAGAGGTCAGCAGGTATTTTATTTTGGAAGGCCCCAGCTATGCTGACTGCTGATTGGTGGACTGTGACTGTGTGAGGGCCGAGCATCATGTTGATTCATAAACTCTGTGATAGTAAAGCGCTCTGATGATCGGAGGTGTGCACCACAAAGACGACTTTTTGGCTGATCCGGGTGACTTCAGGGTTAACGTCGGTTTCCTGAAGGTGGCAGGCCAATCAGCTGTCCTGAACGTAGCGTCACCATTCCTGGAGGATCCCTCGGACCACTACGGGGAGAACGGGAGGGTCTGGGGGCTTCGTGCGCTGAGCTTCAATAGTCTTTTTTCCCCCTGTTGGCAGCAAGTTCAAGTTTATTTATATATCACATCTGTTGACAAAAGTAGTCAAAGCAGAAAACATAAAATAGGATAAAACAAAGTTGAAGCGGTTTCATTGTTCTGTAAACATTCATGTATTCGTGCTGAGCTCGTGTCAGGTTTGTAATGTGGCACACGCCACCCCCCCAATGCGCAGATCAAATCCTGGGTTATCTTGGCAGGTTGTAACCAGCTGTATCCTGATCGCCAGCGTTAGTGTAACATAAGGTAAAGATGCCATCTTGTATGTCCCAGCTCCAAGGGGGCGTGTCAGAGTGTTTACCTGGATAAATAAGGATGTATGCGTGACTTTTTCCAAAACTGATTGCAGCTTCTACTTCGTATAAAACAGGGGAACATCCTCACCGCCCGTGCAGAAGTGCAGCTTTCGTATTTGTTGCGTCTCATCGAGAAAAACACGATTGGCTAAAGAGACAACCAGGAAACAAGAACAAGTAAATAAGAGAAAGCATGATGTCTGATACAGTCGATCAGACAGGTCATTACCCACATATACAAAACCAACTATGATACACAATATAAAACAGGTGACTGGGTGTGTGTCTGTCTGTGTGTGCCCTGTGGTAGACCCGTCCAGGGTGTACCCTGTACCCACAGGCACCTGGGAAAGTTTTAGCCCCACCCCCCGTGACCCTGACCTGGATGAGAGGAAGAGAATGGATGAAAAATATGAGCCACAGAAAACAGAACAGCAGATGAAGCCATGAGAAATACACAGAAAGCCTAAACTGAGCTGGCGTCGCTTCGAGGACTCCGATCGTTCGACTGACTCGGGACTGTTGACTCGTTTAAGCTAACTTACATCCTGCTGTAACCAGGCAGACCAACTAATATGTACCAACAGAGAGACCTGATGTTTAATAATGATTAAATAAAAATGTTCAATAATAAGAAATGGTGTGTTACTGCCACCTGCTGGTGTGGAGTGTGAACTGCAGCCAAACAGAGTCCAGGATGTAGCACTGAGTAAAAGTGAAATGGAAGAAAATGTTAGATGAACTGGAGCTCTGTGAGTTAGGACTGGTTTTAAATGAAGTTTACTTTATTTATTTAAGGTACTTAAAAGGATGAATGTCTGCTCGCTTTAGCTCATGGTACAGCCGCCTTCATATCAACATGTGTGTAAACGGTAAGTGTTGCTAGGCAATAGTTTTACATCCATTCCCAAGGAGTCAAAATGACGTCGGGCAGTTTTAGGTGGTCTTAATCTTTTTCTTTTGATCACACACAACTCAAAATTCCCTGTTTGATGAAAAAGTCCGTTTCAGGAAAAGTCATGAAAATGTTTTGTTTGAATTATAACAGAGTTATATGAATTTCAAAATGTCAGTGGATGGATATGGCGTGCCGTTGTTAACGGACGGCTTCGCTTCCTGCTTTTCGCCTGATCCGAGGTCTCGTTTTGTGCCTGATGTGGTGTGGAGGGTTTGTGGGGACGATCGAGAGTGTTCTCTCACTTTATATTGGGATTTTTATTTATTTATTTATTTTGCCTGTCCCGTTTGGCTCTTTTGCATCAGAATTGTTGTCTAAAGGCAAAGAAAGATGCCCAACGGATTTACTTTACCAAACTGACCATCCCAGCCTTGCCGTAATGGTCCATTTGATTCACCTTTTATTGTTTATTTTATTTTCACTTACTGAATACGGGACAGACTTGACTGGGGGAAAGAAGGGGAGAAAGAAAGAGAAACAGCTGAGAAGAGGGACGGGGGAGAAGGGCAAAAAACAAAAACCAACAGAACGGGCAGAAAAAGAAAAAGCATCTATCGATCACCTGGATCACCTGCTGAGAAAGAAAAAAGAAAACAAGCAGAAGAGAACAAGAGTAATAGAATAAACAACATCACAATGATATATGGGAATATGACAGTAAATACTAAATATTAAACATTATTGTGCAGCACATAAGATCAACAGAACACAGTGTGCTTTGAGGTAGGAGCCAAAAAGGGTGTAGTTTGTGGGTGTGAGCACCCGTGTGTACACCTGTGAGCATGGACGCGCTTGTTTTTAAAAGGTTCCTTCATGTAATGATCTGCTAGAGGGTGTGGGGGGGCCACAGCCCCGTCCTCCAGGGCATGAAGCAGGTATGGAGGAGATCAAAACTCCAGACATCCAGAGGCCCCCAGAACACAAGAGACCAAGGAAGACCAACAGAGGGTGAAGCTTTGACACATGAAAAGTAGAGCTGGGCGATATGAGATTTTTTCATATCACGATATGTTTTTTTCATTTCAGGCGATAACGATATCTATCACGATATCAGCCAAATAACTATATTTGTAAGATTTAAATGTGCCGTTGCTCACAAGTAAAATGTGAAATAATCAGCAGCTTGTTTTTATTTAAATATTTATTTCCCATAATAAGTTCAACAGGGTAGATGTACTTAAGGAACATGAGACTTTTTCAGATAAATAAAGGCAAATATTGCAAACTACACAAAAGGCAGCCGCTAAAGCGTTTAAGTTTCAAAATAGAACAAACGAAACAGACTAAACTGTCAATTCCACTTAGAAACAAAATATTACTTCTAAAAATAAATCTTAGTTTGTTTTACAGAAGATCAGACAAAACTGACTAACTTTTGTCAATATCAACTAAACTGAGAACTAAAAGGAAATTCTCGACCTCTCCTTGTTGTATAGCTGAGCTTTTCAAACAGCTGTAACAGTTACTTTAGTCTGACAAAAGCCGAATGACGAATCAGCGCTTCCAGTCAGAGACTGAGCTGCACCGCTTTATTGTATTTCCAGACTTGCTTTCGGCACATTTACAGTGCAGCTGCTCTGTTTTTGTCAGACTTGAAATAGCAGAAATACCTTCACACTACGGAGCTTCTGTGGCTCTTCCGTTCGACAATCTCTCCGGCGTTGGAACCATCGTCTGTTTTCTCCTCGGTAACCTTCGGTCGCGCTCTCGGCACACTCATTTCCTCCGTTACCCGGCGGCACGGCGGCTGGCTGCTTCCCAAACAAATACACATGTGCGGCTTGGCACTTGTGCTGTACGTAACAAGTCACGTGACGTGACACTGCGGCTGTGATTGGTTCGGCTCTGCGCTACTTAATTTGGATTGGCTGGGTTTTTTTTTTAAGAGGACAAGAGCGGTGAGGTCTATCTCAATAGTTTAACTTTTCTATCGAGAAAAAGTTATTTCACAATACATATCGTTATCGTTCTATCGCCCAGCTCTAATGAAAGGCTGTGACTTTATTGAAACAGAGCCAATCAAACAGATTGATTGGAGTGATGATAGGATCGATAATCGCTGCTGGAGTCAAACCTCAGAGATCACAGGGATTGAAGAAAATCAGGATGCTTGAGTCTGGTTTCTGCTCAGAGTGAGCATGCTCAGCTCTGTTACCATGACAACCATGGCAGCTCTCACTGGCACAGCCTTTTTATACTCTTCTTCACAGCTTCTGGGTGGACTAGCACACTGCGAGCCTGGACTGAGTGGACCCCGTTTGTCCTCGGCCTGAGACGGACACACTTTGCTGATGTGGGACTTTCTGGGATTCTGCATCAAACTGAGTTGAAAGATTTGTGCGCAAACAGAGTTTTAAAGCGATATCGTGACAGAAATGTGAACTTCCAACAGAAAACACTGACAGAACTCCAATAAGCTGTAATAATAGGAGTCAGAGCTGTTAATGTGAATGGAGCCAGGGTCTATAATCCCATTAAAATACAGATCAAAGTGCTGTGAGTAGGATTAAAGCTTCAGTCAGATCCTAAAAACACTGGAAAGTACTAAACTAAGATGGGTGTAGATCCCGTATGCTGAGGGAGGAGTCGTACCGTGCAGACGGTGTCTGATTGGCTGAGAGCTGCTGACCTCACAGAAACGCAGCCTTTATATACCCGACACTGATCATGTGACCCGAAGGATTCTTAGGAAAAAGTGAGCGTATGACTCGGTACCCTGACCCACTCGTCACTTTCCACAGAACTCATGCTGACTTCCTGCCACAGCTAACCACCACAAGAAACACCATATTTATACACCAGTGCACCAAATCACAGGCTGTTTCCACATAAGACTGAAAGTCCCAGCCAGGAGACCATCCTGGTATCAGGTTAACGCACACCTGTCCCACAGGCTCCACGCTGAAAATTTACCCACAATGCATTTTCCCTCTAAGTCAAAGACATCAAACTGTGATATGTGCCCTCATACTGATGATCACTGCATCAACAACACTGTGAGTTTTGCAGTGGGTGTTACAGTGTTTGTAGTTTTTCAGCCCTGAAAGTTTTCTGGACTTATGAAGTAAAGAAAATCATTCAAAAGGGTCAAATTTGTAGTTTTAACTCATTTATGTGGAAAACCTTCATTTAAAATGTAAATCTTTGTTTGGCAGACACACTGACCCCGAGGTCATGTGGCTCACTGGCTTCACATCAAACCTGCAGAGTCCAGCTTATCATCATCGCAGTACGTGTGAGGAAGTGTTGGAGTTGGTGCATAGCGGACGCCTTCGGTGGACTCCGCCTCTCGCCCTCGCAGAGCCAGGATAGGCTCCAGAATTTGTGCATACGTTCATTTTTGTATTTCAAGAAAATGATTCGTTAAACGTGTTGGTGGGTTTAAAAATATAAAGAATAAACCTTTCTTCTCTAATTTTATGATTTTGTCAGATTTTAGGATAATCCTTTAATTGTCCCACAAGGAGAAATTTGGTTGTAACAGCAGCCAAAAAGACACATATACAAACAAACAGGACACAGAGCAGAAACATACACAATTTTTCTTACATATTTACATTAAGGACAATTGTTACTATAAACAGAGTACTGTACAGTTATTAAATTAAATTAAATAACTACAGGTAAGAGGCAAACCAGGTTGTAGTGCGAATCGGTTAATTAACTTATTGCAGTTACAGCACAGATGTAAACATCTGTGTTTGTTGGGAGCAGTTCTGATTGTGCAGTCTGACAGCTGCAGGGAGGAAGGACCTGTGGAAACGCTCCTTCATGCATCGAGGATGCAGCAGCCTGTCACTGCAGGAGCTCTGCAGTTCAACAACATCTACATGCATGGGCTGGGAGACTCTGTCCATCGGAGATGTTATTTTGGCCAGAGTCCTTCTGTCTCCCACCCCTGCACTGGGTCCAGGGTGCATCCCAGAACAGAGCTGGGAACAGAGCATTTTAGATCAAAATGTGAGCGTACGCTCCCCGTGGTGCGTCACATCTCCCGACCCTGTCCAGTGGGCTGGGTTCTGGCCCCCGAGCCTTATGTTTGGCTTGTCTGAGGGCTGCAGTTCACACTCCGCGCCAGCCGGTGGCGGTAACGCACCGTGTCGTTGTTTTCCATCCACCAATAAATTTCGAGCAGCCGGGGTGGTGGCCGCTGATTGGTCGGCGGACCGGACTCGCGGCTTCTCATCAGATCAGTCTTCAATAATCAGTCATGATCCGAGCTCCACGTGCGCCTGAGACGTGGACCGGGACCCGACGGGACGCTCCACGCGGACGTGTCCGCGGGGCGACCAGGTGAGCCGTAGGGTTCCCAGGACCCACTTCCGGTGTTTCTGTGTGTTTTATTTCTCTGCTCGTGTTGGTGAATATTCTGCAGATTTAAATGATGTAAGTCAGGACATGCGTGACGTCATTCACAGACTCGGCGCTACATCATAAATAATCCTTCCGGTCGCTTTAGTGTCGTTGTGTAAGTGTCGCGTTTATGTCTCAGTGACCGTGCGTGGATCTACAACAGCTGCTGTGTGGCTCCGCCTGTGGTCCACGGTCACCGCGTCCCACCCTGCTGTCTGCTGCTAACACCTGGGTGTATTTGACACACTCGTGTTTTAGTTTCTTTTTCTCTGTCACATAGAGCAGGGCAGATAAAATATTTATCACCATATACATTTGAAAATGTGCGATAACGATATAACTGACGATATAATTGACACTGGACAAAATACTTTACAACTCCTCAACTTTATTAGTGCAAAACCATCAATGTATGTTCACTTAATCAACCAGCTGTTTTTTTTAATCTGCATTAAAGTTATATAAACATTTAACAGTGCAAATTGCTCGCTAACAGTTTAACCAAAAGGCATTTCCAGTGGAAACCGGCCGACATATCCTCAGCATAACCATGTACAACATCCACAAACCTTAAAAAGAGGCTCTACACACACAATACAGTAATAGACCCTGTGCACGAGACAATGCTAACTTCCTGGTTTGAGACCGGATGTGGGGTTGTACATTTCCGGTAGCTTTACTTTGCGGTCAATCGCTACTGCGAAGATATATCCTCCACAATCATGTCCAAAACTCTAAAACGGAAAGATGGTGTTAAGTTACAAAGAGAAGGTGGGAACACTCACCGCTGCTGTGTCATAAAAAATCTAATGATCAGTTTAAAGAGTTTAGATCGATCAGCTGTTTACATCACTCAACACAAGCAGAGCTGCATCGCTGCAGCAGAAGACACATCGTCCACATGCAGAAGCACATCTCTGTGTAGTGACTGGTCTCATGATTCAAACAGGCAAATGTTCAGCATTCAAACTACAGGTGAAGAATAGTCAAACCAGATGTTTCCCCGTTATGTCGAGATCAGCTCGTCAAGTACACACCTACACCTTCTTCTTGAGCTCTCAGCGAAGGCGGTCGCACTTTCTCCTCTCCTCCTCACCTTTATCTTCCCTGCTTCGCCTCTATGTCCTTGTCTTGTCTTGTGTGAATTTACTTTCCCTGGAAAAGTCTCTCACTGTCGTTCTCTAAACCTAAAAGAGAATTATGGATTTGATCAAAAGACTGACAACACCACGGAACAGAAGTTTGATACCATCATGGGGAGGCTCGCAGCTCTTCAACGGGAGATCGAGAGACCAGCCTCGGAGTGCTAGAATTCGAGCTGCTCACAAAGGAGAAATCAACAATATTCAACATTTGGACACCACGGCTCCAGCTGCAGGCCCAAGGCTGGAGCCCACCAAAACAACTCCCTGATAACGACTGTGTGATGACTATTCTTCCCGCCCCATGAAGGACACCTGGATTGGCTGGAGGACTGTTTACTTAGCCTGATAGGCCGAAGGACACTGTCTCAGCTAAACTATGGACACGCACGCACACACACTTACACTGATAAGCACTCACTCATCCCCCTCCCTTTCCAACGCCTTCGATGCTTGTGCCCTACCGGGGATGATAGCAGTCAACTGGACCAGCACAGATGCTGCAGGACCGGATGCGCTGTCTACGCCGGCTCTCTCTTACCCTTTACCCGCCCCTGTTGCTTGTCTCGTGTTTCTATGGTGTATTGATAGTCATGTGCTTTTGTGCTGAGGTGTTTTTTCTGTTATCAAACTGTTCTCCCACTAGGAGCTCAGTCTGAGTGGAGTTTTTTTTTCTCCTCCTCTTACCTCATGTTATGTATTTTCGTTGTTTTTTCCCATCAGCCTACCTTCTGACATGTCTGCCCAATGTGATGTTTGTGTAAAGTTGGTCAGAAGGTTCCTTTGTGAGTGCGCATGCGCCATTAGCGTGCTGCCTGCTGTAACCCTAATTTCCCTCGGGATGAATAAAGTATTCTGATTCTGATACACAGCATGTTAACAAACCGTGAAAAAAGCCACACAAAAAACGAATGACTGCTGGTAACGGTTTCTATACATTAGTATGTAGGAAGGGTATGTTGTGACTTACCTTCAAAATTACAGCGGTCCCTCGCTATAACGCGGTTCACCTTTCACCTCGCTGTTTCAGATTTTTTAGTGCAAGTTTGCTGCTTATTTTTACAGCACATTGTGTCCTGCGTCCTGATCGCTGCAGACGATCTCCTCCGTCTCTCCTGTACAGTATAGAGTCGCTGCATCGATGCTAGCAGTGTGACTCTGCAGTGCAGTGCTGTATGTCCACGATGTCCCCCAAACGTTTTGCACCGTCAAAAATAAAATCGGCTCCTTGATTTCACCTCTCGCTGGTTATTTTTAGAACATAACACCCGCGATAAACGAGGGACAGCTGAGAAATATAACATTTGAATCCTTTTCTCTTTTGCTCTGAGGCGCGGGGGAAATATCGACAAGTCGATGAACATCATTTACAGATATGTTGGGTAAATGCCCGAGACATCTATAGAAATGTAAATCGCCGCTTGATTCATTTGCTTAAATTGTTTTGGACCATAAACAAGGCGCGAATAGGACACCGGAAACACAGCTCCCCACAGGAGTTTCCACACCGGACGTAGCACATGCTAACGTGCACATAGTCTATATTATGTTGAAGCACACTACGTATCACTCCGCGAGGCTCCGCCTACGATAGCCGTAACGCTCCAACAATCCATCAAGCGGTGCGGCTTCGTAGCTCAGCAAAGTCGTACTGAAACATCTGACAGATTTTCGAGCGCCGTGCACATAAAATCGTTTCGAGGTCAGTAAACACAACCAGAGTTCATACATAAGGCACACGGGATTATAAGGGGCTCTGTCGACTTTTCAGATTTTAAGTGCGCCGTATTTTCCAAACAACACGGTAATAACGGCGGCCCGCTAGCATGCTCCACCAAAAATAGTGCTTTGTTGTGTATCTGACGGACGAAAGCCAAACCAGTTCCACACCAGTGAAGCTGCAGCATTTTTACAAACCAGTTCTGGTTCATCCGTTTCATTCAACGATCCACTTTCGTCGTCCTCATTCTGCGTCGCCGCCATGATTTTTCCGCTGTGTGCGTATGAAAACAAAGGCACTGCGCATGCACGTTTTACCCATATTCTATCGCCATGTTTCATTTTCCTATCATTGCCCAACATGACACCGGTGCTACCGTGAGCGGTATGATAAGATAAGATAACTTTTATTAGTCCCACACGTGGGAAATTTGTTTTGTCACAGCAGGAAGTGGACAGTGCAAAAGTTATGAAGCAAAAATTAGAATACAATAAGAATAAATACTGTACAGAATAGAATAGAATAAATACTATATACATTAGAATAAAATAGAATAAAATATACAATAAGATAAAAATAGAATACAAATGCTATACAACTGAGTAAAAATACGATGCCAGAAAAGTATTGCACATGTGTGGATGTGTTTGATCAGTTAAAGTCTTTGTTGTGGAGTCTGACAGCAGTGGGGAGGAAAGACCTGCGAAATCTCTCCGTCCCACACCGTGGGTGCCGCAGTCTCCCACTGAAGGAGCTGCTCAGTGCTGTCACAGTCTGCTGCATGGGGTGGGAGATGTTGTCCATCAGGGATGACAGCTTAGCCGCCGTTCTCCTGTCACTCACCACCTCCACTGGGTCCAGAGGGCCTCCTAGAACAGAGCTGGCCCAGCCCTACTGTCACAGTTCAGCGTTGTTTGTCCGTCGCTTCTCCCGCCCTGATCTCTGTCCTTCAGTCCAGCGTCAGTAATGGAAATGAACCAACGGGCTGTCCGGCTCACAGCGGGTAATCTGCCTGGTATGCCAGATTACCCGTCCGGTGCCGGGAGGCAGACGGCTTGAGTGGAGGCTGACGGAGAGGCGAGTTTCCTAAAAGAGATCAGCCTTGCGATGTTACCGCACTTCACTGAGGCTCAGCCTTCAGCAGGTGTTTTGGAGACTGCTGATCAGAATTATTGATGGTTACAGATGTAAAAAGGACCCCGTGGGTCTCTGTGTCACAGTGTACTGTAATCCAGATGTGACAGTAGCGAAGGTGTCCAGCAGGTGTGGCTGTGGAGCTGCTGTCAGGTGCAGTTCTGCCTCAGCGTCTCAGGCCCTCACAAACACCAACACTGTAGCTCCCTAACAACTGAAACCATGTTGTGGACTCAGCTAAACTACATTTATTGTTTTTATTTGTTAATTTGATAAAATTCCTTTATGGGCGTGTTTATTGTGTTCGAATATCTTTGCTGCGTTTTATAAATCTGGCGTTTGTCATAAATACAGTGATATTGGAAAAAAGACAAACGAATGAAAAGCCACTCTGGAAACCTGCTGAAGCTGAAGCTCAAAATGAAGACTAGTAAGAAAATAGGGGGCGGGGCTTTATTCATGTTTGAATGCCTTTGAGACTCCGAACGTTTATTTCAGTTTTTCTTTGCTGACTCTGCAGACTGTAATGGAGGCTCCGGCCAGCAGGGGGCAGCAGGTGGTTTTACCTGAAGTCATTACAGCTGAAGTTCTGTGTCTGTGAATGATGCATGCTGGGAAAACGGACCGCGAGCCGCTGTGACATCGGCACAGGTGAGCGGGTGGGTGGGATTCTGGGACGTGCTCAGACTGAGGTGTGTCACATGACCCTGCTGCTCTACAGGGTCCACCTCACTCAGCTGAGAGCAGGAAACGAAGCAGGAGCCGGGGAGTCTGCTCGTCCTCAGTGTTTACATGAAACTAATAATACGATTGTCAATAATCAATGAACCAATGTCTCTGACTCCTCTTAAATCTGACTTCTTTAAAGTTCACCCAAAAACACTAAACCTCCACCGTCAAATGTCGCTCTGCCTGGAAGTGATGTAATAAAAGGCCGACTGAAGCCCCTCCCACAGCAGTCTGTTCACAGAGGGGAGGGGCCGTGACAAAACCGGACTGAAGCGTACTCTGATCCAGGCGGCACGTGGCGTCCACGACTTCCACGGAGTCCACGGCTACAATCTAACCATCAGTTTGTGTTCTTGCAGGTGGCTCTGCTCTCTGATTTGATCCTGAGCTGTGATGTCATCGGTGGCGCCTCAGCCACAAAGGTGAGGTTTGATGTGAGTGTGTGGTGATGTCGCAGGGTGGGCGGGTCTTCTGGGAGATGATGTGAACAAAAGGCCGAATTGTAGCGCCCCCGCCAGGCAGTGTGTTCTCAGAGCGGGGCGCCGTGACAAAGATCGACCGAAGCGTTCGTCTGATCCCAGAACGTCACGTGACCAGACAGCTGACTGAGCAGGTTGGGTCACGTGACCGTGACAGTTTTATTCCCATGTTCAGCAAACTTCCTGTTTTTCTTCTTCTGCAGTTTCCTGACGGCGTCCTGTGTGAGCGCGGTGTCGGGATGGTCTGTGGCTGTGCCGCAGTAAAGAGGAGGAGTTCTGATCACGCGCCTCTGCGGTCTGTGAGCTCTGATCCAGACTCTCCCAGCTGTGTCGTTCCAGCCAGTTTGGGACAATTTGTTTTTAATTTGCTGTTTAAATGTTTTTAAACAGCCAAATGCAGCAAATCTCACACTGATCAAAACTCTGCAAACTAATGTTCAGTATATTTATTTATGCATGGGAATGAAAAAACTGGAAATAAATTATTAAATATATGAATGATTAAATTACAGTTCTATTAATTTGACACACTTGTTCAAATTTAAATAGACTGGCGAGGAAATGATTAAGACGTAAACCTGAGGGGGGCTAAATAAGTATAAACATAAGTGTATACTTCTGCCTACTGCTTTTCAAACAGCTGAATGGATGATGTTATGGACTGTTGGTGAATGTATATGTTCGAAATAAAAATGAACTGAACATTGAATAAATTACTGATTTACAATTTAAATTCATGACACATTTAAAAGATTATTTAATGATGTGTTTGATTCATTTTGGGACTCCTGGCCCTCCATATTAAATGGTTATGGGAGATGCCCCCAAGGGTGGTGGAGAATGACCGAGCTAAGATCCTGTGGGACTTCCAGATACAGACGGACAAAATGGTGGTGGCTAACCAACCGGACATAGTGGTGGTAGACAAACAGAAGAAGACGGCCGTAGTGATCGATGTAGCGGTTCCGAATGACAGCAATATCAGGAAGAAGGAACACGAGAAGCTGGAGAAATACCAAGGGCTCAGAGAAGAGCTCGAGAGGATGTGGAGGGTGAAGGTAACGGTGGTCCCCGTGGTAATCGGAGCACTAGGTGCGGTGACTCCCAAGCTAGGCGAGTGGCTCCAGCAGATCCCGGGAACAACATCGGAGATCTCTGTCCAGAAGAGCGCAGTCCTGGGAACAGCTAAGATACTGCGCAGGACCCTCAAGCTCCCAGGCCTCTGGTAGAGGACCCGAGCTTGAAGGATAAACCGCCCGCAGGTGCGAGCTGGGAGTAATTATGTATATCTGTATCTCATATATACAGTGTTGGTCAAGTTACTTGAAAAAAGTAATTAGTTACTAATTATTAATTACTTCTTCAAGAATGTAATCCTGTTACTTTCCTGATTACTTACTTTCAAAAGTAATTAGTTACGTTAATACTTAGTTACTTTTAAAAAACATGATGCTCCACCTGAATATGTAGTAAAGCAACAGACCCTTCAGCCCAGTTCTATTTATTCTGCATAATCATCATATAAAAGTCTCTTTTTAAAACTTGTTTTACTCTGTTAACTTGATGCATCCAGCAAAAACTAAATTCTGACTGAAGAAGCGTGTTTAACACTGAAACCTGTGTTCTGCATATTCCAGCATAAAATAAAATCATGTGTTTTGGAACCTGCTCTGTCAAACAGATGCAAGTAAAACAGAAGAAATGAATGAAATCAAAGACTCAGCAGCTCTTAAATCTATTGTCAGCTGTTTAGCAGGAGTGGGGCGGGTGGAGGTCTGCCCACAGCGGTCATGTCAGTGGGAGGATCCGTGGGTTTCTCTGTGAATGTCACATTCCCGTGGCAGCGTGCTCGCTGCTCGCTCAGATTAGAAGTTTAATTTTTTGCTGTAGAAAGAAGTTTTCTTCCCACAGAGTGAACAGCGGACGCTGTTTCTGTTATTTTTATGGAATCAAACTCAAAGTAATGTGATTACTTCCACACTTTAAACGCTGCATGGTCGTACATCAGTGAGCCAGGCTGTCGTTCCCACATCCCTCAAATCATTCCTGTACCGAAGAAGTCGTCTCACTCCTGCTTTAACGACTACCGTCCGGTCGCACTCGCCTCCGTCACTATATACAGAAAATTTCTTTCCATTGCTTTGCCAATGACATTCAAATATATTTCCCTTTGAGCTTGAATGTCACAGATCCATTGCACACATTGTTTAATTGTCTTCATGATGTCAGAGTCTGGTAATCTCAAAACTCTCTCACTTTGAATGAGAGTAAAGCTGAAGTTATTGTCTTTGACAGCCATAAATCTACAGCCGTATCCCTCTGAACTAACTGATACCCTTGGCCCTCTGCTAGCTACCTCTCTAGAGACTCAGGGGGACTCTTGGATAGCTCCTTCAAATGAGAGAAAGAAGTATCCACAGTGGTTAAATCAAGTTTCTATCAGCTATGTCAGATTTCTAAAGCCAAGCCTTTGCTTTCCCCCAAGGACCTTGAGAAGCTGATTCGTGCATTCGTTACTTCGAGACTAGACTGCTGTAACTCCCTTTTTTGGCCTCCGTCACTCCTCTCTCTACCGTTTGCATTAGTACAGAACGCTGCTGCACGCCTTTTATCAGCTGCCAGAATGCATGATCACATGACTCCGGTTTTAGCACTAAGATCCTCTAATCAGATGCTCTTAATGCAGCCTAAGTCTAGGCTGAAACAGAGGTGATCGTGCCTTTGCTATTGCAGCACCTAGACTGTGGAACAATCTTACTGCCATTCGCTCTTCTGAGTCTATTCAGTCTTTTAAAGACTCTTCTTTTTACTTTGGCCTTGACTTAAGTTAGTTGATCATCATTTGGCAAGCTGCTATGTTTGTGTTGGAGGTTATGTATGGGAATCTCAGGAGCAGGGCCACGCCTCCAAACGTGCTCCTTCCGGTTGTCATCTATATAGGTGCCCCCAGTTCTGCAAGCTGTGCACCTCCCTCCTTGTTCTCAATTCTGTAACACGGGGATCTGCCAGGCCCAGGAGCCGTCGCCAGTCCCCATCGAGGCCTTCCCCAAACCGCAGCTCAATTGATGTCAAAGCATTACCTACTAAAACGCTGTCAAACCTAAAATGAGGGCGTGGGCCCAGCGAGTGAAATGGTAAATTATTTTACTCGCTCTTAGTTTGTGAAGCACTTTGATCGACATTGTTTTTAAATGTGCTGTATAAATACATTTTGATTTGCTCGCATGAAGCTTTGAACGGTTAAGACATCTCTTCCCTCCGACCTGGACCCGTTTCAGTTCACATACTGACTGCACACCATCACACAGCTCCAACCTTTTCATCAAGTTTGCAGCCGACACAGCTGTGGTAGGTCACATCAGCAACAACGATGAGGCCTACTACAGGACTGAAGTTAAACATCTGGCCAAGTGGTTCAGCAACAACAACCTGTCCCTGAATGTGGAGAAGACTAAGGAGATCATCACAGACTGCAGGAGAACTCACACTCTGCACACCCCACTAACCATCAATGGTGTTGCTGTGGAGGGTAGGCAGCACCAAGTTCCTGCACATCTCTCCTGGTCAGCAAAGCCCAACAGCGACTCTACTTCCTCTGCAAACTGAGGACAGCGAGAGCATCAACCTCCACTATGAGCAGCTTCTACAGAGGCACCATGGAGAGCATCCTCCCAGCTGCATCACTGTGTGGTGTGGCTCCTGGGTGCTGCTGGAAACAGCTACGACGGGTAGTGAGAGCAGCAGAGAGGATCGTGGGTACCTCTGTTCCCTCCCTCCAGGACATCTACTGCACCCGTCTCACCTGAAAGCTCTCTGCATCACAGGTGACTCCACCCATCCGTCCAACAGCTTCTTCAGTTTGCTGCCATCAGGAAGGAGACTGAAGAGCCTCGAGGCCAGAACCAGCAGACTGAGAGACAGCTTCATCCATCAGGCTGTCAGGATGCTGAACTCTCTCTCACACCACCTCCAGACCTGCATCCACCTCTCCCCTCTGAACCCCCTAGGCATACAAAACTCTGAACCTCCACCATCGCCCTTTCACTGGCGGGGAGCAGATCGATCAAACCTTCGGCCGGTGGATCCGGTTGTCGTGGAAGTCTCTGACCCAGCTCCCGGCAAATAAGACCTTTATTTTGAAGGATTTCTTTTCATTGGATTTCCTCTGTCTAACTGAAACCTGCACATCACCCGGTGAGTTAAGCAGCTTTTCTGAACTGCCAGCTGCCGGCTGTGCATCTTTTAGTGCTCTGAGAGCTTCTTGTCGCAGCGGAGGGTTAGCTGCTGTTTTTAAAGCCCACTTCAACCTTAAGCAGCGATCCTCATCGACATGCACCAGCTTTCAGCTCTGTTTCTGTGAACTCCCCTTCGCTGCTGTGTGCAGTAGTTTACCGGCCTCTTAGATATAATAAGGATTTTTTTTATCCGAGTGACTTCCTAGCTGACTGTGCATCACGATACGACCAGATCCTGCTGCTCAGTGATTTTAATATCCACCTGTGTTACCCAGAGAAGCTCCTGGGACTTAGTGAACTCTTTTAATCTCATTCAGCTTGTTAAGGGTGCCACATTATCTTCGGTGTTATCATATCATCTGTCTGTAACTTACACGTCGAGGATGCTGTATTCTCTGACCAAGTTGCTGCTCATAGTCCTGCTGTTAAACGGGTTCCACCTGTGCGACGCCGTCGTGCCTTCGGCTCAGATACTGCTGAGCATTTTTCTACACAGGACATATGAAGGCCCTCCTCAGATGTACTGTTTGATTGGTCACGATGAACCTGAGTCCAAAGAGGACGTACCTACTGCTATGATTACTGCGAGGTTCAGTGTGAACTCGGGTTTCTGCTAAATGAAGTCATGTATTGATCCTGCTGAGCTCACCTTACTCTGCTAACAAGCAACAGATGAAGCTTTGACACACGACACAGAGAGATTTCAGATGCTAAACAGACTTTATTGAAAGAGAGACAATAAACAGAATAAAGTGATTCACAGCTAATCAATCAGATTGGTTGGAGGATCAATGATCGCTGGTGCAGACAAACCTCTGAGATCACAGTGATTGAACATCATTAAAGAAAAAAGACATCATCAGACCTCTGGGTTTCTGCTCAGTGAGCGTGCTCACTTCTTTTACCATGACCGCTCTCACTGATGATAGCACAGGTAGACGGGAGAAGCTCCTGGGTTGCCTGTGTTGAGGTTTTCTGGGTTCACTTTGAGCCCGTCATTGTCATACGCCTGCTTAGCTGCTGGGTCGGCGAGCACGGTGACGGCCTTGATGGGAGCGCTGCCGCTGTCTTTCTTGTACCACAGGAACACCTCCTTTCCCTCGGTGCCCTCGTTCAGATCCTGGTTCACGATTTCATAGCCTTGGTCTTGGAGGCTCTTTTGCTTGACATCACTGGAGGAGATTTCCAGCTCACTGATGGCGTCCTTGGGGTCTGTGGTTTGACGGTACCAGATGAAGATGTAGGGCCCTCCTGCTCCCCTGTTGGTGTCTTCATCCACCCGGATGTAGCCATCATTGAAGTTGTCATCATCTTCCTCAAATTTAGCAGTGGCCCTGATGTCACAGATGTAGGTGGGGTTCTCTCTCTTCAACCACAGATAGATCCAGTTTCCTCCAGCACCACGGTTCAGGTCACCGGCCAGTCTCTCCCAGCCCAGTTTATACTTGTAGGGTTCATCTCCTGCTTGTACAGAGACATCGAGTTTCCTGATGGGAACATCGTACTTTAAGGAACCTTTGTAGTACCACAGGTAGACAGAACCTCCACATGCCCCCTCGTTCAGGTTTTTGTCGATCTTTTTGAACCCTGCACTAGACAGACCCGTGGACATCTCATCGTGGAAGGAAATCTGAATCCTGGTAATTGCATGATCGCCTTTTTTGTACCAGAGGTAGACGAAGTTTCCCCCGGCTCCTTCGTTCAGATTAACAAAGATTTTCTTGAAGCCTTGTTCACGGAGCGCAAACTCCTCGGCTTTGTTCAAAGACACTTGGAGCTCAGCGATGAAAGACATTATGGGTTCCTGCACCAAACAGAGTTGAACGAATCAAGAATCAATCCAGATATAAAAAGGTTTTAACAAGGGGAATCAGGATAGTATGTAATAATGGCAACAGCGCCAACTAAGAAGCTCTTTAAAAGGAAAAAATGCCAACAGAACAATCTGCACACAATCACAGCATCCTTGTGTTTTTATGATATTACAGTCTCCACTCTGAGCCTGAAACCATTAAACTGAACCCAGAGGAACATATGGGAAAAATAGCTTATTACCACCTTTAATTAATAAGATGATACCAAAGTCTTGGGAGATGATTTTCACCAGAGTAAAATAAAGAGTGAAATGAGGACGCCGAGTGAATGGTGGCAGACTTACGTGTGTGCAGACGTGGTCGGCTGGATGAGGTTTGCTGGACGGCTGCTGATCTCACACAGAAACATCCACATTTAAATACACAGCAGACATGTGATCATAGTCACAATATCAACACACGTGACTGATCGTCATCAAAAACCATGGGCAGCTATCAAGGATTGTACTGGAATGACTGACGATGATTATTGTGAGTTATACTGAAAAGGAAAAATAACAAGCGTTAAATAAACAAAGAAGGGTTCAAACATTACTGATTATGTGTTTAAAGTTTTATGTGTTCATCATTTCTGTCTAATAAAACAGTCCAAGTTTGGGAAATGAGGAAATGAACAGAGTGGAAAGAAGTAGCACGATCAGCACTGTGGCAGCACAGCTGATCCACTTTCAATTCTCACATGAGAAATGAAAGTGAAATAATAAAACAAATCAGTAGATTTGTTTTATTATGAAACAAATCTACTGAATTCATGTTTAACTGCAGTTTTTCTTTAGAGTTGGACTTTCCTGATCTTGTTTCCTCCTTCATAAAGTCCACGTTGTCCATTTTGGGTAACCAACATAAAGAAAGATAAAGATTTCTTTGCTCAGTGCTCTGGCATTGTAAAGTGAAGCTGGAGCAGGGCTAACGTTTCAGCAGACTAGCACACACAGAATAAAATGTGTGAGTATGAAAGTGTGACAGGCGGACTAGGCTGGTAGAGAGTGTTGGACTCTGTACTGGTTTAGATCTTTGGATAGAAGGGAAGCACTGGGAGTAGTGGTCACCAGAAGCGGGTTTCTAAGAAGAGAGGAGAGCAGTGGGAGCTGAAGGTTACTGCTGGTGAGGTGGGAATTCTGAACAAGGCCGAGAACATCTGGAGACAGCGTTGTCAATACGTGGAACTACTAGATACTGCAACCACAACACGGGGAGCTGATTTATCGCTGTGGGTAAGCAGATAATGTGCCAGCTGATGAACGTGTTCCTCTGTGAGCTGCAGCCGTGTCTGGCAGGCCCTGAGCAGCCGGGAAAACAGGACGGCTGGGTGACTGTGAGGCCCCAGGTGCACCACCAACCTGTTCATGTGTCTAGCTAGCCTAACGATTTCTGCCCAGTGGCTCTTACTCCAGTCATCTCGAAGTGTCTCGAGAGGACTCCCAGCCACATTCAATCTCCACCAGTTTGCATACGGGAAGAACAGATTCAATTCAATTCAATTCAATTTTATTTATATAGCGCCAAATCACAACAAAAGTCGCCTCAAGGCGCTTCATAGATACAGAGAAAAACCCAACAATCATATGACCCCCTATGAGCAGCACTTTGGCGACAGTGGGAAGGAAAAACTCCCTTTTAACAGGAAGAAACCTCCGGCAGAACCAGGCTCAGGGAGGGGCGGGGCCATCTGCTGCGACCGGTTGGGGTGAGAGAAGGAAGACAGGATAAAGACATGCTGTGGAAGAGAGACAGAGGTTAATAACAGATATGATTCAATGCAGAGAGGTCTGTTAACACATAGTGAGTGAGAAAGGTGACTGGAAAGGAAAAACTCAATGCATCATGGGAATCCCCCGGCAGCCTACGTCTATTGCAGCATAACTAAGGGAGGATTCAGGGTCACCTGGTCCAGCCCTAACTATATGCTTTAGCAAAAAGGAAAGTTTGAAGCCTAATCTTGAAAGTAGAGATAGTGTCTGTCTCCTGAATCCAAACTGGAAGCTGGTTCCACAGAAGAGGGGCCTGAAAACTGAAGGCTCTGCCTCCCATTCTACTTTTAAATACTCTAGGAACAACAAGTAGGCCTGCAGAGCGAGAGCGAAGTGCTCTAATAGGGTGATATGGTACTACAAGGTCATTAAGATAAGATGGGCCTGATTATTTAAGACCTTGTATGTGAGGAGCAGGATTTTGAATTCTGGATTTAACAGGAAGCCAAAACAGGAGAAATCTGCTCTCTCTTTCTAGTCCCTGTCAGGACTCTTGCTGCAGCATTTTGGATTAGCTGAAGGCTTTTCAGGGAGTTTTTAGGACTTCCTGATAATAATGAATTACAGTCGTCCAGCCTGGAAGTAATAAATGCATGAACTAGTTTTTCAGCGTCACTCTGAGACAGGATGTTTCTAACTTTAGAGATGTTGCACAAATGGAAGAACGCAGTCTTACATATTTGTTTAATATGTGCATTGAAGGACATGTCCTGGTCAAAAATGACTCCAAGGTTCCTCACAGAGTTACTGGAAGCCAAGGTAATGCCATCCAGAGTAAGAATCTGGTTAGATACCATATTTCTAAGATTTTCAGGGCCGAGTACAATAACCTCAGTTTGATCTGAATTAAGAAGCAGAAAGTTAGCGGCCATCCAGGTCTTTATGTCTTTAAGACATTCCTGCAGTTTAACTCATTGGTGTGTGTTATCTGGCTTCATGGACAGATAGAGCTGGGTGTCATCTGCATAGCAGTGTAAATGTATGCTATGTCTTCTAATGATGCTGCCTAAGGGAAGCATGTATAATGTAAACAGAATTGGTCCTAGCACTGAACCCTGTGGAACTCCATAATTAACCTCAGTGTGTGAAGAGGACTCTCCATTTACATGCACAAACTGGAGTCTATTAGATAGATATGATACAAACCACTGCAGTGCAGTACCTGTAATACCTACAGCATGTTCTAATCGCTCTAATAGGATATTATGGTCGACAGTATCGAACGCTGCACTGAGGTCTAGCAGGACAAGCACAGGTTCTCTTCTTATTTTCTCAAACTCAACAGTAACAAATCCGAGCTCCTCTTGGTCGGCACTAAATCTACATTATCCAGAACCAACAGTTTCTCTGTTACTATCAATAACTCGCCGGTCTTTGTTTCTTCCTCTGTGAAAAGCTTGGGTGTCATCCTCGACAGCACTCTATCTTTCAATTCACACATTAATAATATTACTCGGTTTGCATATTTTTAATTGCGCAACATTAATCGTCTCCGTCCTTTCCTCACCCCACATGCTGCTGCCATTCTTGTCCACAGCCTTGTTACTTCCTGGATTGATTATTGTAATTCACTTCTTTTTGGTCTTACTCAAACATCCATCCACAAGCTCCAACGCGTCCAGAACTCTGCTGCCCGTATCATCTCCAGGACCCCTTCTGTCCACCACATCACTCCTGTCCTGCAGCAGCTTCATTGGCTTCCAGTCAAATATGGCATCAATTTCAAAATACTCTTGTACACATTTAAGGCTGTTCATCATCTGTCTCCTCCATATCTCTCTGACCTGGTTCAGATCACCGCCCCATCTCGGTGTCTCAGATCTACTTCTTCCCTTTCTCTCTATGTCCCCTCCGTCTTGCCACCATGGGGAGCTTTCAGCTGCTCCTCGACTCTGGAATTCCCGACCTCCTGATTTAAGAAATATCTCTTCCTTCTCTCTCTTTAAGTCCCAATTCAAAACTCACTTGTTCAAAACAGCTTATCCCACATAACCTCTCCACTCTGCTATTTTACATTTGTTTTATGTCTTATGCTTTTATGATTGTGTAAACTGTTTGCGTTTATGTTCCTTTTATTATTCTACCTTGTACAGTGTCCTTGAGTGTTCTGGGCGCTTTCAAATAAAATGTATTATTATGTTTGTTTTTCTTATTAGTAAAAACCATCAAGAAGTCCCAGCAGCAGGAGACACACACACACGTATAAACATTCAACTTTCACAATCCATCACAAACATTATCACTCAGTTATCAGTAATGGAACATAAAGCGAACATGTCATACGTACACATACGCAACTTATGAGTGATTTCACACTTCTCTAATTTCTACACATGGTTGACCAATCACAGCCCTGCTCTTGCCAGCTCACATCCTATAAAACGGCTGCATTGACCTGAGTGACTTGAACCAATCATTTTCCTTTCACGTTGGTCCACAGAGGTGTGTTTCACACTCATGTTACAACATTTGAAAAACCCACTAAGGGGGAGACGGGAGGAACTCGTGATAGTTCTGGCTCTTCTCAGGGAAGTTTTGACCTGCCAGCATCTTTGTGAGTGAAGTGGGTGAAGAGGCCGGCACATTGGTTTCTGCTAATTAGACGTTCTTGTAAAACGTCTAATTAGGCAGACGTGCAGGTCGTGTAACTCAAGGGTAGCTTCTCTGATCCAGCTCGTGTCACTTACCTAACAATTACTCACAGCAGTTTTTACCAGTTTTGCAATCTTCATTCTATCCCCTTAAATTTAAAAAACGTTGTCATCGTGTCTGCTTACAATAGAGAGCATGTGTCAAAAAAGGAAAAATAAAATAACACTGTCCGTGGTTTAAAAAGTGAGCAGTCTGCCTCACCTGTGAACTCGGTCAGCTAGCGTAGTCAGGTGGCTGCGCTAACTTATTAGCTGAATGAATTCAGTAAATTTGTTGTTTTTAGTCAAGTAGTTAAGATAAGATAAGATAAGATAGAACTTTATTAATCCCTCGGGTGGGTTCCTCTGGGAAATTCGACTTCCAAAAAAAAGCACAGTTTTTAGTTTTTCAAATGTTTAAAATATTTGTGTAAAGTTTCAAAAAGAAATAGAAGCAAAACCAAAAATAATGAGTTAACTGTTGTGCATGACGTCACTGCAACAACCTGTGAGCAACTGATGAAAGACATTTTACTTTCACTGTTTTGTGTTTCTCACCTGAATCAGTTACACTAAAGACTAATATCTTTAATGTTCAAATTTTTCCCTGAAATCAAAACCTTCCAAAGATGACTTGACAAAATGAAATTATGCTTTTAAAGTAGCAGGTACTCAATATGGAAAATACTAGAAATGGTGAGTTGAACTGAAATAGAAGAAAATGTTAGATGAACTTTGTCAGTTAGTAGGACTGATTCTAAATTAAGTTACATTACTTATTTATTTTAAGTACTTGCATTTTGTTTCAGGTCAGGTGACGGTGACTGTCCTGGTGACCATAAGGGGGCGGGGCTTTATTCATGTTTGAATGCCTTTGAGACTCCGAACGTTTATTTCAGTTTTTCTTTGCTGACTCTGCAGACTGTAATGGAGGCTCCGGCCAGCAGGGGGCAGCAGGTGGTTTTACCTGAAGTCATTACAGCTGAAGTTCTGTGTCTGTGAATGATGCATGCTGGGAAAACAGACCGCGAGCCGCTGTGACATCGGCACAGGTGAGCGGGGGGGTGGGATTCTGGGACGTGCTCAGACTGAGGTGTGTCACATGACCCTGCTGCTCTACAGGGTCCACCTCACTCAGCTGAGAGCAGGAAACGAAGCAGGAGCCGGGGAGTCTGCTCGTCCTCAGTGTTTACATGAAACTAATAATACGATTGTCAATAATCAATGAACCAATGTCTCTGACTCCTCTTAAATCTGACTTCTTTAAAGTTCACTCAAAAACACTAAACCTCCACCGTCAAATGTCGCTCTGCCTGGAAGTGATGTAATAAAAGGCCGACTGAAGCCCCTCCCACAGCAGTCTGTTCACAGAGGGGAGGGGCCGTGACAGGCAGAGCCTTCAGTTTTCAGGCCTCTCTTCTGTGGAACCAGCTTCCAGTTTGGATTCAGGAGACAGACACTACTTTTAAGATTAGTAAGTACCGTATTTACCGTACTATAAGGCGCACGTAAAATCCTTAAATCGACAGTGCGCCTTATAATCTGGTGTGCCTTATGTATGAAATTTGCTTTGTGCTTCCTGACCGTGAACCGATTTTACGTGGTACACGATGCTCAAAAATCTGTCAAAAAAACCTTTTAGTGCCACTTTCTCGGAGCATTACGGTTACCGTTGCAAGGAGCCTCATGGAGTAATACGTACTGTGCTTCAACACAACATTACCGTGTTATGCTTACGAAGCGGATTTTAAACAATCAGTTATGCAGTAGAAAATGGAAATAGAGCAGCTGCGAGGCAATTCGGCATTAATAAGTCGGTGGTGCGCAAGTGGAGGAAGCACGAAGATGACCTAAAACAAGTAAAGAAGACCAAAAGGAGTTTCCGAGGGAACACGGCGCGATGGCAGAGGACAAAATTGAACAGTGGGTTATTGAACAGAGAACAGCAGGCAGAAGTGTCTCTACAGTCTCTGTTCGACTCAAGGCTACAGCAGCACGTGACATGGAGATCAACGACTTTCGAGGGCGACCTTCTTGGTGCTTCCGTTTTATGAAAAGGCATAATCTCTCAATCCGCACAAGAACTACTGTCTCACAGCAACTGCCAAAGAAAAGTTGGCCATTTTCAGCACCTACTGCCAGAATGAGATCACTGGAAAGAAGATCCGGCCAGAACACATCACTAGCATGGACGAGGTCCTCCTCACCTTTGACATCCCCGTGAACCGTACTGTTGAGAAAACAGGCACCAGTACGGTATCTATATGCACCACAGGGAACGAGAAGTCATCCTCCACTGTAGTTCTGGGCTGCCAAGCTAATGGCCAGAAACTACCACCCATGGTCATTTTCAAGAGGAAGACTTTGGCAAAAGAAAAGTAGAAAAGTTTCCGGCCGGCGTCATCGTGAAGGCTAACTCAAAGGGCTGGATGGACGAGGAGAAGATGAGCGAGTGGCTGAGTTTATGTCAAGAGACCGGGTGGCTTTTTCCACAAATCTCCGTCTCTTTTGATCTACGACTCCATGCGCGCCCATCTCACCGAGGCTGTCAAAACCCAAGTGAAGCAAACTAATTTGGAGCTTGCCGTCATTCCGGGTGGATTAACCAAAGAACTCCAACCATTGGTTGTTCAAAGTTAAATTACGAGCTGCGTGGGAGCATTGGATGACAGAAGGCGAGCACACATTCACCAAGACAGGGAGGCCACGCGGAGCAAGTTACGCCACTACCTGCCAATGGATCGTGGATGCTTGGGCTAAGGTATCAGTTTCAAGTGTCGTCTGAGCTTTCAGGCTGGAATAATCACTGAACAGCTAAGTAACAGCAACGAGACTGATTCAGATAATGATGAGAGCGATCCGGGCATGCTTGATGCCGAAATTGCCCAGCTGTTTACCGTAACTCAGACACGGGAGGTGAAGAACTTGATGGAATTGTGGAAGTTAATGTACAGGAAAAAGTGAGTGTATTCTTCAATATTTAATGTGTTACAGCTTAACAGTGTTAAGAGTTACTGTGAATGAGCTTAATAAAGGTCGAGTTATCTGACTGTTTGTCTTAATGTGCCTTATAATCTGGTGCGCCTTATAGTGCGGAAAATACGGTGAGCAAAATTTATTTATATAGCACAATTCACAGAATAAAATCACAAAGTGCTTCACAATAAATCCAGAAATATAAATAAAATAATAGAAAACAGTGAAAAGATTAAAAGCTTGTTTGTATAAAAATGTCTTCAACTGCTTTTTAAAGGAGACAGTGGAGTGTGCACAGCGTAAAGACGACAGCCTCGGTGCCCGAGGAGACCGATCCCCACACAGGGTTTGAACCCAGTGCGTGGGACCAACAGTGACCTCCGCCCGGCCGACCTCACCTGCAGCTCTCTGAGCCAAGAGGTGAGAGCCACTGCTGCAGACTCCACCCCCTGCTCGACCACGTGTCAATCAGATGAACCTGAGGTGTCGCAACGATTGCGGTGTGAAGAAATGTGAACTTTGACCTCTTGGGCCAGCTTCCAGGTGAATGAGGGTTTCTCGATCCTGCCCACGTCGGTATTTTGTCGTCTTGTGGAGGCGCTGATGATGAGCAGAATCTGATGCAGCTGTTTAATACGCCAACTGTTCATTTCTGTCAAAATTACATGTAAACAAAAAGTCTCCACAGTCCATGAAGTTAGCGCTGGACCACATCTTATAGATGAATGTTTCATTAATCGGTGGCTCTAATCGGCGTTCGTTCAGCTCACCATTGATCAGTTGGTCATTCAGAGAATGGTCGGCAGGTCGGCGCTATAATAAGATTGTGTTATTTAAAGTGAACAGACGCACTGCTGCTGCTGGTTATATACACGGGCAAAATAAAAAAAGAATAAATAAAGAACATATTTATCAGTCATGTGTAATATTCATACAGGTGTGTCTGTATGATGCTTCCTGTTTCCTGTACAGGTGTGTTTGATGTGGGACGATGAACGGCGTCTCCGTGGCTGTGAGTTGGAAACAGATCATGTGACCAGCTGTGACACCCCCACAGTGTTACTGTGTGAGCTGGTGATTTTCCATATTCATGTATGTTTAGAGAAATCATCTTGTACCCTCAGAGCTCTGTGGTCTGACACTCAGGTGGGCTGGTTGGTGTCCTGGCCTCAGTGGGACATTAAACTCTCACTTTGAGGGATGAAGGTCGGGACGTTTTAGCATCGCTGCTCAGGTGTTGGAGGGTAAATTGGCTGCTGAGGATGTGGAGCTCAGGTGAGCTCAGACTGACGATGATGATGGAGGATGTGTGATCTGTAGCAGCTGGACGTCTGTAGAAAGCACGACTGAATCTTCTCTAAAAGCAGCTGAAACTGTCACGCATTACAAACGCGTCAGCATGCAGCTGCAGGCTGATGTTCTTCAGACACCATGAACCATCATCACAAGTTCATGGATCGCCTTCATGCTCCACCTCAGTCCAGCAACAGGATCTCACCTCCTTCATCATCATCCATGATGGTGGTGGCATAGCTCAGGAGGTGGAGCACGTCATCTGCTAATCATAGATGATGGTTTGATCCCTGGCTGCTCCAGTCAGCGTGCCAAGATACTGAAGGTTGTTCTCGATGCGTTCATCGAAGTGTGGCCGGACGCAGCGCAATAACGGTTTACCGCTACGCCGAGCAAAGCACCAAGCACGGCAGCGGAGTACTCGCGCATGCCGCAGACTTGAACTTTGAACCCTGCATGCTGTAACGTACCTTCACGTGGCCAATAGAAACAAAGCCTTCAGTTCAACCACACGGTGTGTGTCTGAGGTCGATGAACTGATACAGGTTTACGTGCATCTGTGGGGACCTCCAGAGCCTCCTTATAAATAAAACTGAATTAAAAAGTAGAGGACACAGAGTAGACCCACAGTCACCCTCAGAGTCCAGACCCACAGACCCACAGTCACCCTCAGAGTCCAGACCCACAGACCCACAGTCACCCTCAGAGTCCAGACCCACAGACCCACAGTTACTCTCGGACACCTGAAGGACCGAGCGTGATGTGTTTAAATACAGATCAGAAAACGGTGCTAGAAAAACATCTAAAACAATCGGACCCTCGTCCCTTAAAAGGAGCTGAAATTTTGCATCATTCCTACTAAGCAGGGAATCTTTCCACTGGAATTCCCGAGATGGTCAGGTGGGATCAGCTTTAATGATTAACTAATTTTTGTGGCCTTGAAGACACGGTGCTGAGGTGAGGTTTCCACCATCAGGTAAGGGCAGGTGAGTTGACTGGCAGGTCAGCAGTGATGTTTCATGGATGTTTGGATGCAGTTTTTCTTCCTTCAGCAAAATCTGGAAGTCTCTGATCCATCTGTGGGTGCCGGACCTGAATCTGAATATGTTTCTGTTAACAGGAGCGAGGGAGGGAAACCTCTGCCTGCAAATAGCAAAGGTCCGGTAGTAAAATGTCTGCAGGTTTTACCCTGCATGTGTCTGTGCCAGTAATGTCACGCTCTCGGGCCTCGGCCCCCGGTTTGGCACCGGTTCAGTTCTCTGTGTTACAGCATGTTAGCATCAGAACAGGTGCAGCCGATTAGCTGCGTGACCCTCTGCGCCTTCACCAAAGCTCATCTCTGATTGGCTCGAGGAGTGTTCTTTGGGCGGATCTTGAGAGAGAGCTCCCACAGCGCCTCCTCAGCCAGGTGATCGCTGAAGTCGTTAAAGAAGGAAATGATGTCATCATCGGGCAGCAGAGAGTAGCTCCTGCAGAGAGAAACAGCTTCAGCATACAACAATACAACCACGAGGTACTCCTAATGATTGAGGAACTGCTCTGTAGGTAACTGACACTTGCTGGTAGCTCCTCAGGGTGTCCAGGATGTTAAACTGCTGCCAGCGTTTGGAGAAGTTAACCTTTGAACCCTGTGATGTCATCAAAGTGTCGGGATTCCCAAGGTGGACAAAAGTCAAGTCCTGCAGAATCAAACCCCTGAGAGAGAGAGAGAGACGGCAGACAAAGCATCAGCCTTCAGACCCTGAATCCTCCCTTAGTTATGCTGCAATAGACTTAGGCTGCCGGGGATTCCCATGATGCATTGAGTTTTTCCTTTCCAGTCACCTTTCTCACTCACTATGTGTTAACAGACCTCTCTGCATTGAATCATATCTGTTATTAACCTCTGTCTCTCTTCCACAGCATGTCTTTATCCTGTCTTCCTTCTCTCACCCCAACCAATCACAGCAGATGGCCCCGCCCCTCCCTGAGCCTGGTTCTGCCGGAGGTTTCTTCCTGTTAAAAGGGAGTTTTTCCTTCCCACTGTTGCCAAAGTGCTTGCTCATAGGGGGTCATATGATTGTTGGGTTTTTTTCTCTGTATCTATGAAGCGCCTTGAGGCGACTTATGTTGTGATTTGGCGCTATATAAATAAAATTGAATTGAATTGAATTGAATAGACCTGAAACATGAAGCTGCAGTTCCTCTGACGTCCAGCAGAGGCAGCAGTGAGGCAGTCCCCATAGACTCCAATGTTAAAACTTTACAGCAGAAACAAACATGTTTACAGCCAGATACACAAACTGTTTGGTCTGTGGATAGCTTCCTCCTTCATAACGCCTGCTTACATTGTATTGTTAGGGGCGTGGCCTCTTTGACTGACAGGTGAATGGTGACACAGGTGGCTGTAGCTGCCAGCCAGGCTAAACCTCAGCCAATTGGAGATCCTGAACTGGACCTCTGGACTGTGTTTGTGCTGTTGGAGCCTTTTATCTGAGCAATAATGTGGCTGCTGTGAGGCTGATCACATAGACACGTTCTACATTAGGGTTACTGCCCAACAGGTAGGGTATTTACGTACAGGTAGGGTATACAGGGAGGCTCTACTTCAGCCAGAGCTGCTCGGTAGGCTCTGAAAGAGGATGAACTGTCGATCAAGGTGCTGAACTCCTCCAGAGCCTGAAGCCAAACAGACATAAAACACTGTTAATGCACTGAGGCGAACCGATGAAATAATCCCAATGAACTCGGTCTGACCTCTGAGGTGCTTTTCTGCCAGTCCAGGCGTCGCAGAGGGGCGGAGTCCAGCGCTGACAGGATTGACAGGTACGAGTTAAAGTTATTGAGCTTCCTCAGGTGCTGCAGGAAAAAAGAACATGTGCGGTTTGACAAGATGACATGACAACAGACCACAGTCTGGAACCACAAATGGACACACAGATGTTGTAATGATGCAGTGAGTTTGTAAAAATAAATCTTTTTATTCCAGTTTGTCAGTCTAATAAGTTCTGGTGTAGCTGCTGTCCTCCCCGACTGGAGGGCCAGCTTTGAATACAAATGAAGAGACAAAAGGACTTTTTCTACTGCGGACTCTAACGACCTTCATGATCTTCAGGAACTTCAGCAGCAGCCTCTCTCTGTCGTGAGGTTTGTCCTGAAGGATGATGACGGAACGAACCCTGAAATCACAAAAAGAAGGTTCATTAGTTTCAGAAGCTTCTCCTTCTCTGCCTGTCCCGTCCCTGCTCCTGTCTGTTTGCACTGACATAACTTGAAAGTAAAACAAATGAATAATAAAGGTCAAACAAACTATGACAACCAGTATGGCACAAACCGTAATGAACCACCTGGGAAAGTAAATGTGTCGGGCATTTCTCTTGCCTTCAGACAGTAATTGTGATTGCTACAGTGCCGGTTTCAGAAAGCCGATTGTGATTATGGCATAAAAGAATAACATCAAGAATAACATCATAAAGGCATTTTCTGAGGGGTCTGTGGGCTTTTGATGCTCTTTCTCCAGCACGATTCTGATGGAAACAATAACCTGATGGAGTCACAGATTGTGTTTCTTTGACGAAGGAAGTTGTGTATCTGCCGGTTGTGTTGATGTTTTACCAGAAGGAGACGCTGTTGAAGTGTTGAGTGAACTCTGTCAGGTTGGGACTCTTCTCCTCATTCTGCTCCTTTGACCACAGCAACACCTCTGGAAGCTGGACAGGTGAGAAGAACCAACTGTCATCCCAGTGCACCAAACCTGCCGGCTCCGGCAGGCTGATGAAACAGACTAAATCATGTAAACACAGAAAAGGTTTTTCTGTGGCAGCAGATCGTGATGCAGCCACACTGCAAACCAAGAGGTACCGCTGCACGTGCTGGTGGAAAACTCAACGAGGAGACGGCTCTTTGTGTCCCAAAGCATCATTTACCTGTTTACCATAAACCAGGTATGAATACTTTGTGTTCTCAAGCAGGTTCATGAGAACAGCTGGAGAACCAGGCGTGAGAGAGGCGGGTCTGTACCTCAATCTTTGTGAAGAGTTCAGCATCCAGCAGAGTCAGCTGTTCAGCTAAATCCTGACTCCTGAAGTCCAGCAGAGTTCCCGGCCTGAGGCAGAGGGGACAGAAACATTCAAACTTGACCAATGACAGCTCAGCATGCTTTCAACCTGTCAGGTGTGAAGGCTTACCTGGCAGCCACACCCTTGGCAGCAAGTGGACGGAGTGACTGAGGTGAGCCAATTAGCTTCCACCTCTTCTCCATCTTTGACAGGATGTTGGAGCGCAGCTGGTGGGCCGGTCCCAGCTCTCCACCAATCAGAAGGCTGAACACCAAGTCCATCAGTAGCAGAAGCACATCAGAGTCGAGCTCTATCGCGCTGCACACACAGTATTCACACTGATGACACACGGCCAGAAGTATGTGGACAGCTGATCTTACTCGATAGATTTGAAAGCATCAAGTGTGGCATTAAAAAGTGTCCCGTGGCCCACATGGTTTCTTATCAGCCAATCAACTTGGCTTTAGAGATAGTGTCTGTCTCCTGAATCCAAACTGGAAGCTGGTTCCACAGAAGAGGGGCCTGAAAACTGAAGGCTCTGCCTCCCATTCTACTTTTAAATACTCTAGGAACAACAAGTAGGCCTGCAGAGCGAGAGCGAAGTACTCTAATAGGGTGATATGGTACTACAAGGTCATTAAGATAAGATGGGGCCTGATTATTTAAGACCTTGTATGTGAGGAGCAGGATTTTGAGTTCTGGATTTAACAGGAAGCCAAAACAGGAGAAATATGCTCTCTCTTTCTAGTCCCTGTCAGGACTCTTGCTGCAGCATTTTGGATCAGCTGAAGGCACAGAGGCCTTTATGTGAGGTTAAAATCACGTTTAAAAACTGCTCATAAGTCTATCAGAAACAGGAGATCTTACCTTTGTTTCTAATGCTTTTATTCATAAATCCTAACTCACACTTCCAGGTAATAAGCAGGAGTCCATGTGAGCGCCTACATAAGTCTGGCTTTCCTGCCGACGTGTGAATATGAGAGATGGTCTCCTTTAATCACAGCCAAGGTTCAG
>NC_138948.1:510000-515000 GCF_965226115.1 Aulonocara stuartgranti | reverse complement strand
GTTTGTGTGTGTGCATGCGTGTGTTTGTGTGTGTGCGCGTGTGTGTGTGTGTGTTTGTGTGTGTGTGTGCATGCGTGTGTTTGTGTGTGTGCGCGTGTGTGTGTGTTTGTGTGTGTGTGTGCATGCGTGTGTTTGTGTGTGTGTGCGTGTGTGTGTGTGTGTTTGTGTGTGTGTGTGCATGCGTGTGTTTGTGTGTGTGCGCGTGTGTGTGTGTGTGTTTGTGTGTGTGTGTGCATGCGTGTGTTTGTGTGTGTGCGCGTGTGTGTGTGTTTGTGTGTGTGTGTGCATGCGTGTGTTTGTGTGTGTGCGCGTGTGTGTGTGTTTGTGTGTGTGTGTGCATGCGTGTGTTTGTGTGTGTGTGTGCATGCGTGTGTTTGTGTGTGTGTGCGTGCATGCGTGTTTGTGCGTGCATGTGTGTGTGTGCGTGCGTGCGTGCGTGTGTTTGTGTGGCCTCTCACCTGTCTCCGCCCTCTTCAGCCGGCCTGTCAGCTGAGTCCTGTCAATGTTAGAAACAAGAAAACTTTGGTGACGATAGAAAGTCAAAACCATCCAAACATTTTCAGACCTCGCTGACCTGCTGCTTCTTCTTCGGTGGTAGAATCGGAGCAGGAACCAGCTCAGGTGAGGGAGTGAAGTCTGCGTCCAGCTGTGTGTCCAGATGTGCGTGAGAGAGCTGGTAGGAGGTGTCGAGCTCTCGATGTCGGCTGTTGTATCTCTGACTGAAACCTGGAGGCCTCTGATAGAACATGAGGGGGGACTGATCGCTGTAGGACGAACAGAACTGAAGGTACTCGTGGACTGCAGACAGACAGGTAAGAGACAGGTGAGACACACAGAAGAGAGACAGACGAATGAGAGACAGGTGAGACAGGCAGGTGAGAGAGGCAGTTGAATGGATTTTCCAGTCATACTGTTCTCTCCCTGTTCACTCACTGTGTCGTTTCTTCTCAGGGAGGGGAGGGGGTGTCTTGCTGGGGGACAAAGGGGAGGAGACAGGTTCATCTGGGCCTGTGCTGTCATCACACTGGTCCTCAGGGGCAGAACCGAACCCAAAGCACGGCTGAGTCTGGGAGCTTGTGTTACCTGAAGTTCACAGACAGACAGCAAGTCAGGCTGACGGACAGAGAGGGGGACAGACAAGTCACTCAGGTGTGTCCTCACCTGTGGTGCTGCATCGCCTCTTCTCCGGCAGGGCAGGAGGGAGACAGGAGGAACCAGGGAGAGGGGGGAGCGTCTCTGAGGAGGACTGATCTGTGTCGAGGAAGGCATAGTCTGGATCGTCCTCTGAAGACAAGAAACAGAAAGTCAGAACATCCACAACCACCTCTCCATTCTGATTGGCCGAGCTGTGTGGCGGCTGCGATTGTCTCCAAACAATCGCAGCCGCTCTCAGACAGACTGGTGAGAGCAGATGACTGATTTATAAACAGATTGAACAGGCTGAAATCGATCGGAGTCAGGCTGCTCTGATGAGCTGCAGCAGGGACTCCGCTCCGCTGGTTGGGGTTATGTCCCTATAAAAGCGAGGTTGCTGTGTGCCTGGGTCATTTTGCAGTTGAATGGCTGTCCCGCATCAGCTACGTCACTATTTGTAGACGGAATTTCAGTTTCAGATCTCTGAGGTCTGAGTGTAAGACGTTAATGTGAGTTTCTGTGTCTGCACACGGCAACAGATTGCCATTTTGCACACTCATCACCCATAATCACAGCATCATGACAGATGCATGCATACTTGGAGACTTGACTCCTTTCAGTTGCAGACTGGCAGCAGATTGACTGAACTGCACTTTTATTGCTGTCTTCATGCACCAAAGTCACTCTGAGCTGACTGACTGAGCCACTCAAAGGCAACTTCACTGCAACTTCACTGCAACTTCACTGCGCGCGCTCACTGTAATTTTGGTCATCTCGTTGTCTCTATGCAGTGTGACTGTAGCGTAACCCTCTGTACTCATTTTGTGCACACGGAGACGAATCAGCACATACACAAACAGTGTCACCCCAAACCCCACACTTCCCACACAGCTCACCAATCTGAGCCACGGTCCGAGTCACCCACATCACTCAGGACACTGAGAGTCTTTCTATTGTTTCAGATATATTCCTGCTGTTTTTAGGTGTATATTTTATTTCGGCACAGTCGGCGTGGAGCGTTGTACATGTACAATGACAGTAAAGGGCTTTTCTATTTTATTCTATGAGATGAAAAGATATGTTCATGGACAATCAAAAGAACTGAAATGTTAAAAGTGGTGACTGTTTGATGAAAGTGCCCTGACTGCCTTGGGTCTAAAACAACTTCAAGCTCATTGATGTTTGTTTTTTTAAATGTTTAGTCTGTGTGTGTTTCATCAGCTGCAGGCGTGGGCAGCGTGCAGCTCGCTGATTTATTTTACATCTATTCTGTAAAGGCAAGGACAGAGCAGTTAATAGGATACTGGGGACATGTAGATAACACGCAAGACGCATCACAGTGATGTGATGTCATTCCATTCTTTCTCTTCAGGCGCAACAAGAGAAGAAGAAGAAATACGTGAGAGACTTCCTCTGCAGGTGACTGGCTGTGTCCCAATCCAGCGACCGCACGCTCCGGAGTACGCATTTTGAGACCTATGATGTCACAGCAACGCGACGACGGCTGTCCCACTCTGAAGTGTTCTCCAAATGCACCGTCAATTTCCCCAAATTTGAAGTGTGGTCCGGTGTAGACTTCGTGGTCCCATATATCCCACAATTCATAGCGCGGCGGTGGATGTGGATAATTTTGCAGAAGTGCAGCGGCCGAACAGTAAACTTTCAAAAGTAAGTACTGAATATGACGTCACTTATTTATGAGTGAATGTTTAATAACGAAGAACATTAAAACATTACTGTTGGCCACATGTCAGCAAAGTTATGTGACGTTAGTGACGTTTGTACTAACTTGGTTTTAAAGCCGTTCAATAGTCGACCTTAATCTTACAGAGATTGTGATGATTTTGTGGATAATTAAAGTCAGTCATATATCCACAAACACAACAAGCTGAAAGTCAGTGATGCTGCTCGGTTTGCAGTCCTGAACATCACGGCACAAGCAGGATTCACTGCACTGTTAATGTGAGCTGTGTTATATTGCTGCCTCTGTTCGGTGGTGTCGAGCCAAACGCACTTTAACGTGTGTTTGAACGAGCTGACGGTTCACTCGTTAAGCTGAAAGAAAGATGCTTTAATCACAGCAGTCACACATGTGTCCACTGCACCATCTGGAACTCTTCTTGTTTACACTCGTAATAACACAAACACTAAATCCTGCTTCTCTGGTGCTGTTGTGTAGCAGTGTGTACACCTGAGACTGTCACCTGTCTGTCTGTCCTGCACTCTCTCTCTGTTTCTTTCTCTCTGATTGTGGAATAAAAGTATGAACATGTGTTTATAAGTTACACTTGTGTTTGAATCCTGCAGCTTATCACACATTTGATTTCCATGTGTGACGACTGCAAGTGTCCAGAGTGAGGACAGACTGAGGGACACACTGCTGCACATCATCTGTGAGGCTTTGCAGCCCTGATGATCCACCAGGACAAACTCAGCAGTGTGTGAGGAAGAGGAGGAGGAAGAGCCAGCAGCAGCTGACAGATGGAGAGAATAGACAGACTGTTCCCTGTTTGTGAAGGACTGCTAGGAAAGTTTAACATAACTGTCTGTGCTGAATCAGTCTTATTAGGTAATGTTCAAATAATGTGATCATCCCAGTGTTTCCAGTGTGGGAGAAAGTACTCAGAGTACTCAGGGCCTTCAAGCTACACACTATGAAAGGCAGCAACAAGGTTAATGTTCAGAAACCTAAAGTCTGTATCAGCAGCAGAATGGAGCTAAAATAAATGTTGGTTTCAGTTCTATGAAGCTTTGAGTATTTTGGATCAGTAGCTGCTGTGTTTGTTGCATCATATTGCTGTAACTGTTTATATGCTTTATATATTCTGAGCTAAGTTGATCTATAGTGTTACATCATATTCTATAAGGATGTTATGTGTTTGTAGACTTTCTGCCCAGTTTGATCCATTTAGCAGACGTCAGCCTGTTTAAGGCTCTGATATCTATTCTGTGTGACTTACAGCAGTTATGACATGGTCTGATTTTCTCACCCAATAAAGGAATATTTCATCTATCAGTCTACTCTTCATTTTATCAGACACAGTTATCACAGCTCCTACATTTGCTTTTTACACATATATGTAAGCATTGAGCCAAATTTAGTAATGCCAACATATTAAAAGAACAATATTTGTCTCCTATATATAAAACATCTATATACACACTGTCACAGATGCTTGTGTTTGAGTGAAGATTTAAGGTGACAGGAAATATAAATAACTGCAACTTGAATCTTTACTGAAGCTCAGTGTTTGACACAGAGTTCAAGCTCACTGCTGTAATAACTAATAATGATTAATATACTAACTATAATATTGGCCATATTATATTTACCTTACCACAGTGAGATGATTTTAGTCTCATGAACAACATCAGCTAATTGTTATTTACTAGCTAATCTTATATGACTGTTCAGTACGGAAATGAAACCCAACAATCATGTTTACAGTCCTGTGGTCTCAGATACTCAACTAATCACACAAAGCTCATGTAAAACAAACAAACAAATGGACAAACGATTTTCTCCGTCATTTCTGTCACACAAAGCTGTATGAAACGTTTCCAGCGGTTAGTATCATGGTTGCTAGGCAACCTGAGTAGCCGACGAAGGCTGGACCGTCCCATTTCACAAGCCTCTCACTTCCGCACTTCTCGTCCTTCCTAGTACGCACCGTACGTAGTACGCAAACTTCGCGTACTCCGAGGCGTGCGATCGCTGGACTGGGACACAGCGTCTGACATGCCTCAGGTGTCATGATCTGAGTGTCTCACACACACACACGCAGGTGCAGAAACCTGTCAGTCCAGCAGGAGGCAGCAGTGAGCCTCAGGCCAACGCGTCGCTGCAAAGAGGAAGCAGCAGCCAA
>NC_138948.1:460000-507500 GCF_965226115.1 Aulonocara stuartgranti | reverse complement strand
CACTTTCTGCTGGCTCATCACAATCCCGACAGAAAAAACATTAACACCAGGGTGACGCGCAGAGCCAGCCTCACATCTGGCAGGATGAGATACTGACAGGAAAAGGTGCGTTCTCCCTCTGAGCGAGAGACGTCACACTGTAATCCACTGGGTTTATACCTGTTGATGACATCACAGCGTCACAGTCAGCTGAACGTCAGTGACATCAGCCTGCACAGGTGCAGATCAGGGAGACAACAGGTGCTCTGGGGAGGCAGCAGCCATGCCACACTGAACACGTCCGGCCTCCTCGGACCTCAGAGCCTAAGTGCCCGGTTGGTCCGTGGAGGGGAGACCACCTATAGGTGGTGTAGTTTGAAGCAGCTGGAGGTGATGTGGTTGTGATGTCCTCTCTGCTCCTGCAGCTCCTCACTGTCACAGGGAGTCCAGCTCTTTATGCACACTAGCTCCATGAGGTTTGTTGCTCCCAGCACAGGCTCAGGAGGGTGGAGGACACCAGGAGATGGGCACTAGACGAGGAGAGCCGGTACCCAGCAGCAGTGCTGCCAGAGCGCGAACAGGAGCACGGGTGGGTCACACTGCTCCAGGAGCTGAGCTCACAGCATCGTGCATGCGGCCCTCGCCCTCCACACAGCAATAATTAATAAAGACTCAAACTAATCAGGACAAACTGAAATCCGAAAATTCACTCTGGAAACAAACTGAAAGTAAACAAAAAGTCAAACTGAAAACTGAAAATGAGAAAATACTAACGTCTAAAAACATCATCATGAATTAGCTCCAACTAATTGTTATTGATGATCCACAGCAGCGCTGTTATCGATCAGCTGCTGCACACTCAGCCTCAGACAGCCTAAACCTCACAGTTCTATTAAAAGACCACGAAACTGCCTGCTGCCGCCCTTTGTCACCCCCACTTCTTCTTCTTCTTCTACTTGGTATCATGCAGAGACAGGAAGTGTGGGTGTGTGGGGGGAAGGGGCATGTGTGATGTGTTCGTTTGCTCTACTTCCTGTTTCTTCCACAGATCTATTTCTGTTCTTGCAAACTGTTTTCTGTCTGCCTGAATGACTCAGCCAGACTGAACCAGACCGAACCAGACTGAACCAGACTGATGCAGACTAAACGAGACTGACCCAGACCGAACCAGAATGATCCAGACTGAACCAGACTGAACCAGACTGAACCAGACCGAACCAGAATGAACCACACTGATCCACACTCATCCACACTGATCCAGACTGAACCAGACCAAACCATACTGATGCAGACTAAACCAGACTGACCCAGACCGAACCAGACTGACCCAGACCGAACCAGACCGAACCAGAATGATCCAGACTGAACCAGACTGAACCACACTGAACCAGACCGAACCAGAATGAACCACACTGATCCACACTGATCCACACTGATCCAGACTGAACCAGACCAAACCATACTGATGCAGACTAAACCAGACTGACCCAGACCGAACCAGACTGACCCAGACCGAACCAGACCGAACCAGACTAAACCAGACTGAACCAGACTGGACTCAAGTATTTTAAGACTCACCTCTGTCCCAGCTGGGGGGTCACCTGAGTTAGCGACTCTGGGATGGGCATAGGAGGTTTGGGAGGAGCTGAAAGTATTTGCTCCTCCTCTCTCTTCGTTGGCTCCACCCCCATATTCTTGTCCTTCTCATCAGCAGGATTCCTGCAGGTCGATATTGCCTGCTCATCAAACCCTGATGACTCTGGCTGGACAGGTGACAGGGGGGCGGAGCCTTCTTGTCTCTCTGCAACCAATCGAACCAGTTCCTGAAGAATCCATGAGAACAGAAGTGAGTCAAAGCTGTTTCAGACAGATAAAAATATAAGGTCCATTCACTGGCTCGTCTCCACTGAGACACTGAGAGCAGAGTGCAGTGTGATAACCATAATAACATGACATAGAACAAACAGAAAAGTGAAGAGAAGCCAGACATGTCTGCGGCTGATCTCTCCAACACTGAGGGAGTCCCAGCAAAGCTGGAGAGATGGATGACCACAGGAATCACGTAACCTTCATTATGGCGTTAACAGATAAGTATGACAGGGGTTTCTGGAAGCAGCTGGATGGACTTCCCCCACTCTGTGCAGGAGTCCCTCAGGGCTGCGTGCAAAGCCCACCTCTCTGTACACCCACAACTGCACACCAACCACAACACCAGCTTAGTCATCATGCAAGCTATTCTATTGTATTTGTGATGATGCAGTGGCAGGAAGTCCTGGCATCATGTATAATGACTGCTGTGATGGTTTCACTACATATACTCTCAGGGTTACGTGGTGGAGATGTGATTAAACATCTGCTGCAAATGAATTCACAACCTTAGACGTGCTAATGTGATGCTGACATATGCAGATATGAGATTATCTTTAGGCTGGAATATGAACAACTGTATAAACGTGATTCACAGTTGGGTCCATACATTTTTGGACAATGACACAATTTTTGTAGTTCTGCCTCGTCAGTGGATTTTAAACCAAACAATCAGGACGTGTCTGCAGACGTTCAGCTTTGATTCGGAGAGTTTAACTAAAGCTTTGCTTTAACTGTTTATGAGTTACAAACATTTTACACACAGTCCTAATTTTCAGAGGTTGAAAACTAGCAGGACAAACCAACATACGTTTAAATATAAAGACTCTTTTTAATACACGGGTGGAAGTCTGCCTGAAGCCTTCAAGAACAGATTTTACAGACCTGTGCAGCTAAAAATGGTCCTGTTCCTTCGTGCACCCAGAGGTTTGCACCTGTGACGGCAGCTTTGACTGTGGACCTGAACACTGCTACAGCTTCTTCCTCGAGGTGTTCCTGACTTGATGCTTTTTGTAACTATAATTCTGTCTTCATGCACTTTAGTGTCTTCTGTGGACTCTGTTGCTTACAGCATTCGTTCATTCTAACAATGAATCAGACTGCTGATTGGGTCACTTCTAAAGTTTCTGCTCTCTGATGGGTTATTTTGGTTTTTCAGCATAATGACGTCCTCCCTCATCTCTGCTGACATCTTTCAGTCATTCGGTCTGTGTTTCTGGAGGAGCTCAGAGTAGAGCTGCTGCTCCTCCGCATCGAAAGTAGCCAGCTCAGATGATTCGGGCGTCTGATAAGGATGTGTCCTGATGAGGGGTTAATCCTCACCTAATCATGAAACTGTTGTCCAATTGCTTTTGAGCTTCTGAAAATGTGGACTGTGTTTAAAATGTCTGTAATGATTGAACTATTACTCTTGTTAAACCGCTTAAATTAAAGGTGACGTTATGATCTAAGTTCCTCTAAGGCGTTGTACCAAGGCAAAATCAAAGCCGAGTCGTTGTCCAGAAGCTTTTGAACCTGACTGTAGTAGAAATGTTGGAGAAAGGAGCCGACTGTGCTGAAGAAAGACGGATCCAGAGGGGAAGTCAGCTTTAACAATGATCAGGTCTATTTAGTGCTGCTCAGGAGCAAAATAATGAGAGCACAAAAGCATTTGGAAGATGGACAGAAACATTTAGCATTGATAAGTTGCAGCACGTTAAAGTCTTCATTATTTTTAATGTGAGCATTGATGAGACAGCAGCTCTCTGCAGCCCAACAGCGCTCTGAGTGGAGATACTGAACTCTGAAGCCGTCGGCTGAAATCGGATAATTGATCAGAAATATGAATTCATTATTAAAAGGACAATTAACATTTAAATGGAAAAAGGGGTTTTTTTAGTGGACAAAGAGTTTTTATAGTTTTTGTTTCCATTCGTGGGGGTTCCAGTGCAGTTTGAGTTCAGATGGTTCCCACAGCGAGTTCACTGGTTTCACTTCAGGTTTTAATGCTGAAAAATGTTTAGTTTCAGTTTTTATGAGTTTCGCTGTTCGTCGTGCACAAGAAGAAGTTCAAACTCTGAAGCCTCACAAACATCCGACTGACGCTCATGTGACTCTGTCGTCCTCGTCTCGTTATCGACCGTCTCGCTCTTTGTTTTCCACGTGAAAACTCTCACGTGTGCTTTAGCTTTACATTCACTAAACAGAATCATCTTTATTTATGATTTTTATAGCCAAAAGTTTTAATATGGAGGGAAAAGAACACGATTAGCACATTTAATCTTGAGCATGTTTGTGCAAATCACGACTCACTTTGACTATGAATAAATCAACAAAACAAACTGCAGCTGTGAAAAGAAAGAATTAAGGAAAAAAGGAGAGTTTCAGACGAGAGCAGCGGCAGCTCGAACAGGAAGGCCGAAACGACGACGGGAGGAGGAGCAACACACCACGCGGACCTGGGTTCAGCCAATCAGAGGTTTCATCAAAGTACTAAAAATAGCCTTCATATTTAAAATGGTGTTCGTTTGTCCCCTTACTTCTGAGCATCTGAAACTGTGACACAGCATCAAATATCCACTCAGCACAGTTTACCTCATGAAACAGTTTGTGAGCCACAAACCTCTAACGTGTTCGACACAGAGAATTAAAGCATCATTTAAAATAAAACTCAGTGGACACGTAATAAAGAGCTGCCATTCATGTTTGTGTCGTTTTGGGCCAAAGAGCTTCAGGCTGACATGCCTGTGTGGGATTGTCATCAGAGGTCAAAGGTCAGTCTGGCTTAAAAAGAATAAAAGTATTTCAGAGGTCTGAGGTTCGTCGTTGTCGGGCTCCTGAATGGCACTCAGGAATATTTAACGACAAATGGACGAGTCTAAGCAGAAGCTGTTTTTAGAAGGACGTTTCCCTCACAGACGATTTCTGTTCCCGTTTGTCACAAGATCTGTTCGAATACTGAGAATGTATTTCTGCGGACTCAGCGAGCCCATCGAGACACGTGACGACGTTTCAGGAGCTTCAAACACACTTCAGACAGCTGGTGACCATTACGCTCTGTGAGACCACAGACGATCAGAGGCAGGTCACCGAGCTCCTCACCGCTGCTCGGCCTGAACCCACAGACTCAGGTCCACGCCATCAAAGCACGACTCTCAGAACCCGCTGCCTTCACTTTCTCAGCTGACTGAGCAGTTTTGGCTCGTGATTCGAGAATTCGAGAAGCTGGAAAACCCGAAATTAGATGTTGAGTGAATGTGAAAATAAAAATCTGGTACAAAAAACACCAGAAGTCCAACAAATGTCCCGTGAGAGTTTCTTTGTTTGTCCATTTTCTTTCTTGTTGTATGTGTTTGTTTTGTGTTCTCTGTTGTTGTTTGACTGACTGATGTGGTTTATTGTTTGTTTTTGTTTTGTTTGTCTTTATTTTTGCTCTGTTTGTTTGTTTGTATTGTTCTACAGCCTCACAGCAGTGAAGCGCCTGGGGGCGAGCTGCTGCCGTTTGATGCTGTATAAATAAAGCTAAACTGAATCTAGTCTGTGATTGGTTCTCACCTTGACGTTGTCCAGCAAGGTCCTGATCACTTTGGTAACGCTCTCTGTCGACTCCTTGTTGTCGTGTGAGACGCTCTGCAACATCACCTGATCGGTCCAGTGAATCAGCTGAGCCAGAGAGCGGTAGAGGCGAGCAAGACAGGCAGCGACCGTCTTACTGCAGGGACACACACGGGTCAGATGGAGGACACGGCGTGTTCAGAAACTGCCACGTCAGTGACACCTACCTGCTGTGTAGGCGAGGCTCCAGCTGGACCAGAGTCTGGATCGCCTCCAGGACCCCCCCAGAAGCCCCGCCCAGCAGACCACTGACCACAGACTGGTTCAGGACCGGTTTGTCCACGCCAGGTTTGTCAACACCCAGTCGGTCCACCAGAGCCTTAAAGTACTGCAGGGAGCTGACCACGGCCCGCTGCTGGTCCGCGAACACACCTGACGACTGCGCGCACACACACACACACACACACACACACACACACACACACACACACACACACACACACACACACACACTTCTTCAGCATCAGCTGATAAACTTGAAAGAAGTAGGGTTAGGAGTTAACCTTACACAGGGGACTTAAAGAGGAAGTTGATGAAGAGCATCTTCATCAGCTGCAGATGTTTGAGCTGTTCCAGCATCAGATCTCAGTGCTGGGGCTGCTCTCAGTTACTGCGGTCTGTTCTTTGGAACGAGCTGGCCTGAGATCAGTTACAGGTGCGAACATGCAGACTCAGACACAGGCGTGCACTCGTCAGGTGCTGTCGTTCTGCTGTCACTCCCTCTCCACAGGGTTTCATGATTTTATGTGTCTATCTTCTGTGTGGAGTGCACAGAGGTGCGTGTGATGAAATGTGCGCTATAAATACGCTTGTGATTGTTACTGTGTGTTACAGTGTGTGATGATGATGCCATTAGAAGGCTCTTCTGAGCGTGTGCAGGAGATGCGGTCAGCTGACCTGAGCTAAAAACACACCTCCTCTGAGGTCTTCAGACTTCCTTCCTGTGGTCTGACCAATCAGAAGCTGACATTCTGTTTGGAGAGCTGTAGAGGAGACGGACCATCTGGCTCGTTCTCAGCGTTCAGGTCGAAGCAGCATGATGATATGATGGGCATTAGTGCACATTCATGGGTAACTGTGACCTCTACAAACACCATTAATGCCGAAGGACGTCTGCTCCACCCAGACATCCACCCTGATCTTTAAACAAACCTCGCTGAGGTCAGACTCCAGCAGCCTGACCTGAATGCAGGCCGGACCTCCACCCACAGGAACATCTGGAGCTTTGTGAAACTAAAAACACGGCAGAAGCAGCTGGTCTGCTCAGCTTTGACAGAGTTACAGAGGAGCTCAGAAGGAAGCCTGCAGCTACAAAAACTTCCTTCTAATGTCCTGTTTGGAAAATGTTCTCAACCGATCGAACAGCTGGTTGGCTTTTGGGCGACTGGCAGCAGTTTCGTCCAGGTCCTGCAGTGCACATATAGATTCTGACGTCACGCGATGTCACCTCAGCTGACGTCTGAGGACGGTTTCAGGTTCAAGGTGCTGATGTGACTGCGGGTCCTCACAGAGACACAAAGACGTGTGTGTGTGTGTGTGTGTGTGTGTACCTGGGGCTGCTGCAGGTTCAGGTCAGGTGGTTTGACTCTCAATGATGGGGTGAGTTTGACAGGACGTCTCGTCCGCTGTGGGTGGAGCTTATCCTTCAACCTCATGGTGAGATATGCAATCTGGGAGGCTGGGGAAGAGGACCCCATCATCATCATCATCATCATCATCATCATCATTATCTTTACATTAAAAGAAAAAAAGAGTCCTAACAAAGTCCTGAGCGCTGGCAGGAAGTGCCATTAGCCTGCGGTGGCTAACAGTTAGCCTGTGAGAAGAGAAAGAGCAGAAGAAGAAGAGGAGGACACTCACCTGTCTTACTCTCAGCCCGGGAGGACATGTCTGCAGACAGTTTACTCCTCTGCTCTCATGTCAGACCCTCGCTCTTCTTCTGTTTGTTCCTCTTCTGCTGCTCGCCCTCCACCCGCCTGCTCTCTCGTCCTCTGTCTCTGCTTCAGTGTGTCTTCCTTCCTCGTTGCTTCTTCCTACTTTTGCCTCATTTAAATGAAACTCAGCCTCTCAGTGAGGATGATAATGTTGCTGAGGTCACAGAGCTCTGCGGTCCCACAGCTCCACCTGGTGGTGGTGAGCAGATGGCACAGCTGAGCCTGCTGATGGAGCTGAGCGTATCAGAGGCAGTATGCGTGCTTATGTTAGTAAACAGACTGCAGTCATCAGGATTTATGAAGGCGTTAAATATAAAGCAAAGAAATTAGCTGTTCTACGACTGTTTTCATGACTGTGTTATTGTACCAACACCATAATCATTCCTGTCCTTTATGGCAGTATTTTTACAGAACTATCACGTTACATTTATTATAAGTTTATAATAACTGATCTTCAGTTACTGTGTGGGCCTCGGAGTGCAGGAGCTGAGTAAAAACGTGTTTCAGTAATAATCCTATTTCAGGAAAAAAATTTGTTTCAGTGACAAACCTGTTTAGGTAAAATCGTGTTTCAATAACAAACCTTTTTAAGTAAAAAACATGTTTCAGTAAAAACGTGTTTCAGTATGTACTTCTTTTTCAATGGTACTGTATTTTTGCTGGTGAATGTTGAACTTCTTTGAAAGGTAACCAGTTGGGTGATCAACACCCTGCTTGTCCTCCTGCAACAGCACCGCACCTGCACCGCTGGCGCTGGCATCCACCTCTAGTTTGAAAGGACGTGTGAAATCAGGAGCGGCAAGTACTGGAGTGCTGCAGAGGAGAGCTTTGGCAGACTCAAAAGCATTCTGGCATGTGGGCGACCATACGAATGGTTTTGACACACTTGTGAGACTGGTGAGAGGTGCAACTACATCTGTAAAATTCTTACAGAAGTCGCGATAATAGCCGGCCATTCCAAGGAACCGGCGAAGCTCACGTCTAGTGCGAGGCACAGGGAAATCTAGGATAGCCTGGATTTTGGCCAGAAGAGGGCGCACCTGACCCTGACCCACCTGCTTCCCTAGATAAATCACAGTGGCCTTACCAAAGTCACATTTGGCAAGATTTAGGGTAAGGGATGCCTCTTTCAACTTTTCAAAAATCTCAGTGAGTGTTCCAAGGTGTTCTGACCAAGTCTCTGAATAGGCTACAATGTCATCTAAGTACACTTCACAACTTTTGACGCCACCTAAGACAATGTGCATAAGGCTAGGATTGTGCCAGGGGCATTTCGAAGGCCAAAAGGCATGACGGTGTATTGGAGGAAGTGATCAGGAGTGACAAAAGCAGAAATTTCAGATGCACGTGGAGTGAGGGGAACTTGCCAATAACCCTTTAATAAATCCAGCTTGGTGACAAACTTTGTGGAGCCAACCCTGTCAACACAATCCTCCATGCGGGGAAGAGGATAGGAGTCAGGTTTGGTCACATTGTTCACTTTTCGGAAGAAGAAGAACATTATATATATATAATGTTTGCGGCCTTATCCAGCAACTCGTGGTACTCGAGGTCCTCAGACAACCGCTGCAGCATGGAGATGGGCTCATTGAAATTAACAGGCATCGGGATCTTAGACAGCTCTTTGCCGATGCAGTTTTTCATGATGCTCCAAAGGTTGAGGGAGTAGTTTGGTTTGTCTGGGATGCGTGTCCACCTCTTCAGAAGAAGGAACACGAGAAGCTGGAGAAATACCAAGGGCTCAGAGAAGAGCTCGAGAGGATGTGGAGGGTGAAGGTAACGGTGGTCCCCGTGGTAATCGGAGCACTAGGTGCGGTGACTCCCAAGCTAGGCGAGTGGCTCCAGCAGATCCTGGGAATAACATCGGAGATCTCTGTCCAGAAGAGCGCAGTCCTGGGAACAGCTAAGATACTGCGCAGGACCCTCAAGCTCCCAGGCCTCTGGTAGAGGACCCGAGCTTGAAGGATAAACCGCCTGCAGGGGGCGTGCTGGGTGTTTTTTATATATATATATATAGTATATACATTGTGCATGTGCAGTAGTAGCAGCCAGCAGGTGAATTCTGTACATTAATATGAATAGACGTCTGACTATTTTACAGGATAGACAATATAAACATATTTAAAATTAAAGGAATTGAAATGTACATTGTTCCTTGGTTTAGTGTCTGGAAGAGTCCTGTCTCAGTCAATTATAGATGATGTGAGAGGGCGGGTGTGTGTGTTTAGGGCACGGATGGCTTGGGGATAGAAGCTCCTCTTGAGTCTCTCTGTCCTTGCCCGGATGATGCAGAACCTTCTACCAGATTGCAGAAGTTGGAACAGTTTGTTGCCAGGATGGGACGGGTCCTTCAGTATCTGCGCTGCTCTAGTCCGGCATCTCCTGGTGTAGGTGTCCTGAAGCGGGGGGAGAGCAATCCTGCAGCAGCGTTCTGCTGTACGGATCACTCTCTGGAGAGCTTTTTGGTCCTTCACACAGCTGTTCCCGAACCACGATGTCATGTTCTGTGTGAGGATGCTCTCCACAGCGCCTGTATAGAAAATCCTGAGGATCTTTGGAGAGACCCTGAACTTCCTCAGTTGTCGTAGGTGATACAGGCGCTGCCTAGCCTTTTTGGTCTGGACCTGAATGTGGGCAGCCCATGTCAGGTCTGAGGAGATGTGGACACCAAGATACTTGAAGGACTGCACCCTCTCCACTGGAGCTCCATTGATGATAATGGGCTTGTAGTCTCTGTGCTGACCCCTTCTGAAGTCCACCACCAGCTCCTTGGTCTTGCCGACGTTCAGCTGGAGGTTCATCTAGTACGTACTGCTCGGGGGTAGCTGTGCCGGACAGATATTTCTCTTTAAGCAGCCGCAGAGGACCACGCACTGTGTGTCCAAACACCAGCTCTGCAGGACTGAAACCCGTGGACTCACACTCTCTCTCACCACTGGAAGAAGTGGCACACCCTCGTCCCACTCTCTTTCTGACTCGAGGCAGAACTTCCTCATCATAGCTTTAAATGTTTGGTGGAAACGCTCAAGCGCACCCTGTGATTCGAGATGATACGCACTGGAGTTTTGATGCTTTATGCCAAGCAATTTTAAGATCTGAGCAAAAATCTTGGACAAGAAGTTTGACCCTTGGTCCGTTTGAACTGATCTAGGCAAACCGAAAGCAGAGAAAAAGTTCACTGAGGCTCTGACAACAGCTTTGACTGTAGCGGAATAGCCTCAGGGAAGCGTGTGACGGCGCACATCAAAGTCAAGATGTACTCGCTGAAAAGCCTTCAGCTAATCCAAAATGCTGCAGCAAGAGTCCTGACAGGGACTAGAAAGAGAGAGCAGATTTCTCCTGTTTTGGCTTCCTGTTAAATCCAGAATTCTAAATCCTGCTCCTCACATACAAGGTCTTAAATAATCAGGCCCCATCTTATCTTAATGACCTTGTAGTACCATATCACCCTATTAGAGCACTTCGCTCTCGCTCTGCAGGCCTACTTGTTGTTCCTAGAGTATTTAAAAGTAGAATGGGAGGCAGAGCCTTCAGTTTTCAGGCCCCTCTTCTGTGGAACCAGCTTCCAGTTTGGATTCAGGAGACAGACACTATCTCTACTTTTAAGATTAGGCTTCAAACTTTCCTTTTTGCTAAAGCATATAGTTAGGGCTGGACCAGGTGACCCTGAATCCTCCCTTAGTTATGCTGCAATAGATGTAGGCTGCTGGGGGATTCCCATGATGCACTGGGTGTTTCTTCTTCACTCACTATGTGTTAACAGACCTCTCTGCATTGAGTCATAGTTGTTATTAACTTCTGTCTCTCTTCCACAGCATGTCTTTATCCTCTCTAATTTCTCTCACCCCAACCAATCACAGTCGATGGCCCCGCCCCTCCCTGAGCCTGGTTCTGTTGGAGGTTTCTTCCTGTTAAAAGGGAGTTTTTCCTTCCCACTGTCGCCAAAGTGCTTGCTCATAGGGGGTCATATGATTGTTGGGCTTTTCTCTGTATCTATAAAGCGCCTTGAGGCGACTTTTGTTGTGATTTGGCGCTATATAAATAAAATTGAATTGAACTGAATTGAATTGTACTGATGATCTGACTTTGTTTTTGGAAGCGGACCTACACAATCAATGATTATGTGTTTTCCACTGACCTGGCAAATGTGGCAAGAACGGCAGTACTTAGTTACATCAGACTTCAAACCTGGCCAGAAAAAGTGACGCAGAATACGATGGTAACAACTACCTGTTGAGATACATTCCAGCTAAGATCACTAGATGAGGGAGGATGCCATTTGCGCATTAACACGTCATTTTCAATGCTGTAGACACGGGGATTCTGATCGTAAACATTTGGCTCATTTGGGTTGGGTTGAGTTGGATCATTCTGTTGCACATGAACAAAATCTGTTCTGTTTATCTCAAAAGACAGGTCAGGTGTAGCAGGTAGCAGGCTGTCAGACACACATTTTTCAGCTTTTTCCACAGGCAGTTCAGCTTTCTCAGGAACAGCTTTAGAACATAGAAAAGAATCAGACAAGTCAACATCACCGTATTTGTGCTTGTGGGCGCACGTGACAACACAAGCAGGAAAAACAGAGGGCAGACTGTCAGCTGCACATTCAGAAACAAAAACAGAATCATCGGCGGGCTTTTCAATTACCTCAGGGATTGGGAAAACTTTCCTGTTGGCTAGATCATTCCCCAGAATCACAGTAACCCCCTCCACGGGCAAGCGAGCACCCCCACTGTTACCGGGCCCGAAAAGAGAGGTGACTGTAGGAAAACTGTGCAGCGGAGCTCGTAACACACTCATTTTCACTCCCCACATAAGAGCATCAGCACCACAAAATGAATTACTAGAAAAAGGCAGCGCGCTTTCCAAAATGAGAGACTGGGCAGCCCCAGTGTCACACAAAATTACAATTGGCACACCATCCTCCTCTTTCCCAGTCAGTGAGACGAATCCTTTTGAAATGAAAGGTCAGTAACTGCTGTCAAGACCGTCATTTCCTGGTTCATCACTGACGGGATTAGGAGTAGAGACCAACCGAACGAAACCAACACTTTTTGGTTTTTTCGATGTTTGAGTTTGCTCTTTGCGATGAAGTGACGGACATTTGGCAATGAGATGGCCAGTATCATGGCAATAAAAGCATTGTCGGACGGTCATGGGAACCGGATCAGGGCGTGTTTGACGCTTAGGAGAAACCCTCAAACTCCTCGCAGGTTTAGACAACGGAGCACATTCATGGCGCACAGCTGAAAACGTAGTGTGATGGGTCAACACAAACTCATCTGCGAGAACAGCAGCTTTAGACAACAAATCCAGCTTTTGCTCATTGAGATGCACAACAACACTTTCTGGAAGACGCGTTTTGAATTCTTCCAACAGAACCAATTCTCTTAGCTGAGCAAAGTCCTTCACTTTACTTGCAGCTAACCACTTATCAAACAAAAGAGTCTTCTCCCTGGCAAACTCTACATGTGTTTGGTTGGCAGATTTTTCACATGACCAAAACCTCTGGTGAATTGTCTCAGGAACTAGCTCATAAGCCCTTAAAATAGTGGATTTCACAATTTCATAATCCAGACTGTCATCAATGGATAAGCTTGCACACACTTCCTGTGCTTTCCCCACCAATTTACACTGCAGCAACAAACTCCACACATCCTTGGGCCATTTTAAAGTGGTTGCGATGCGTTTAAAGGCATTATAGTAAGAGTCAACCTCACTTTCTCTGAAAGGTGGCACTAAAGCAATCTGCTTGCTTGCATCAAACTGGTCAGAGGAGAATGAATCACAAGTTTTACTGACAATTTTACTCACTGTAATAGAGGTAACATTACGTTGTCAGGAGGGATCCAGCTCCATAGCCCTTATACGAAGATGCATAAGCTCAACTTCTTTGGCTTTAGCCTCAAGCTCCACCTCTTTCAGGCGAAGGGCGAGCCTAAGATGTTGAAATTGTCCGGCTGGGCTAACATTTGGGACCTGAATGGCAGCAGGAGCCTCTGCCCCTGGTGTCACCCGTCCACTGGCAGCTTGTGGTATGGTTGCAGCAGCTTCTGCTCCCACATCCACCACCAAACCTCCAGTCGCATCAATCGGCCGAGGTTTCAACTTCGTAATTAACCCCTTTATCCAACAGCTGTGCTGTCAGACACTGCTTAGTTTCTAGCTTTTTAGTATTCAAAGGTTCACTAACATTAAACAACTTTGCCACCAACAACAAATCTGCCTTTGTGCATTGATCCAACTTATCCATGGTGGGTTGCAGTGCAAAATCATCCATGTCAAAAGTCATTGCGGCTAGTCTACCCCCAACACTACAAGAAAACTGCCAACCAAAAACTGTAGGCAACCTAAAAAATACAATGAGCAAAAAGAATGGCAAAAGAAAAGAGCGGACGAGCCCCCACTTTATGTTACGCCCCAGTCTAGGTGTACAGGAACGTAGCATAAGAGTTAAAGAAGGAAGTGACCCCGCCCTGGTCCCCAAAACCATACACAGAAAAAACAATTTCTTAGTGAACGGTGGTTTATTTGTCTACACTGAAAAAGAAGCTCCGGGGTGAACAAAGGCCAAAATAACAAACAAAATAAGCTAAGTCAGGAAAGGAGGTGTTGTCTAAAACCCTATGTGAAACAAAAACCAAACAAAAGACAAGCGCTACACCTAACTACCTAACTAAAATAAACAGGAGAAAACAGTACAAGGAAAAATAATAAGGCAGCTCACCCCTTCTGTTTCAGTGCTATTTACAAGTGAAAACTAATGTACACGCTATATACAAAGCTCGGTAAGTCACGAGAAGCTCAAACAGAATGATACAGGTTTTGGAAACCAGGGTCAGGTCTGCTGCTGCTGTCAGTGGCTCAACTGCTGGTAACAGATTTTCAAAGCAACCACATGATCAGGGGACCAATCAGCAGCCGTCAGCTTATCCAATCAGGGACCTGCAGAGACTTAAAGACACAGACACAAGAAACAGCCACCAAGACACATTATGACCAGGGCCGTAACAACATCTTTCAGTAAAAACTTGCTTCAGTAGCCAGCCTCTTTCAGTAAAAACCTATTTCAATAACAAACCTGTTTCAGTAAAAAATAAAAACATGTTTCAGTAAAAACGTGTTTCAAAAACAAACCTGTTTCAGTAAAAACCTGTTTCAGTAAAAACCTGTTTCAATAACAAACCTGTTTCAGTAAAAACATGTTTCAGTAAAAACGTGTTTCAATAACAAACCTGTTTCAGTAAAAACATGTTTCAGTAAAAACATGTTTCAGTAAAAACGTGTTTCAGTAAAAACATGTTTCAGTAAAAACATGTTTCAGTAAAAACGTGTTTCAATAACAAACCTGTTTCAATAAAAATAAAAACATGTTTCAGTAAAAACGTGTTTCAATAACAAACCTGTTTCAATAAAAATAAAAACATGTTTCAGTAAAAACGTGTTTCAATAACAAACCTGTTTCAGTAAAAACACGTTTCGGTTAAAACGTCTTTCAATAACAAACCTGTTTCAGTAAAAACGTGTTTCAGTAAAAACAAGCTTCAGTAGCCAACCTGTTTCAGTAGCCAACCTGTTTCAGTAAAAACCTGTTTCAGTAAAAACCTGTTTCAGTAAAAACCTGTTTCAATAACAAACCTGTTTCAGTAAAAATAAAAACATGTTTCAGTAAAAACGTGTTTCAATAACAAACCTGTTTCAGTAAAAACATGTTTCAGTAAAAACGTCTTTCAATAACAAACCTGTTTCAGTAAAAACATGTTTCAGTAAAAACCTGTTTCAATAACAAACCTGTTTCAGTAAAAACATGTTTCGGTTAAAACATGCTTCAGTAGCCAACCTGTTCCAGGACTGCTAGAAAAGTTTAACATAACTAACTGTCTGTGCTGAATCAGTCTTATTAGGTAATGTTCAAATAATGTGATCATCCCAGTGTTTCCAGTGTGGGAGAAAGTACTCAGAGTACTCAGGGCCTTCAAGCTACACACTATGAAAGGCAGCAACAAGGTTAATGTTCAGAAACCTAAAGTCTGTATCAGCAGCAGAATGGAGCTAAAATAAATGTTGGTTTCAGTTCTATGAAGCTTTGAGTATTTTGGATCAGTAGCTGCTGTGTTTGTTGCATCATATTGCTGTAATTGTTTATATGCTTTATATATTCTGAGCTAAGTTGATCTATGGTGTTACATCATATTCTATAAGGATGTTATGTGTTTGTAGACTTTCTGCCCAGTTTGATCCATTTAGCAGAAGTCAGCCTGTTTAAGGCTCTGATATCTATTCTGTGTGACTTACAGCAGTTATGACATGGTCTGATTTTCTCACCCAATAAAGGAACATTTCATATATCAGTCTACTCTTCATTCTATCAGACACAGTTATCACAGCTCCTACATTTGCTTTTTACACATATATGTAAGCATTGAGCCAAATTTAGTAATGCCAACATATTAAACAAACAATATTTGTCTCCTATATATAATACATCTATATACACACTGTCACAGATGCTTGTGTTTGAGTGAAGATTTAAGGTGACAGGAAATATAAATAACTGCAACTTGAATCTTTACTGAAGCTCAGTGTTTGACACAGAGTTCAAGCTCACTGCTGTAATAACTAATAATGATTAATATACTAACTATAATATTGGCCATATTATATTTACCTTACCACAGTGAGATGATTTTAGTCTCATGAACAACATCAGCTAATTGTTATTTACTAGCTAATCTTATATGACTGTTCAGTACAGAAATGAAACCCAACAATCATGTTTACAGTCCTGTGGTCTCAGATACTCAACTAATCACACAAAGCTCATGTAAAACAAACAAACAAATGGACAAACGATTTTCTCCGTCATTTCTGTCACACAAAGCTGTATGAAACGTTTCCAGCGGTTAGTATCATGGTTGCTAGGCAACCTGAGCAGCGTGATGGAGGCTAGACCGTCCCATTTCACTTCCGGCTTTAGCAGTCTTTGAGTACGTGACCGTTGTGGACTCTGAGGCTGCAGACCCTGAATTGGGACACAGCCTCATTGATCTGTAGTTCACGGTAGAGGAAATGTAAACATTTTGAATTTATGGTTTACCAGGAGACAATGATAGTCCACATGACTAAATGTCTGAATTGAGCCAATTATATTTCAGATACAGTGATACAGACTGTGGATGCACAACTGTCATAGGTCATTATTAGACCCCTCAAAAATGTGATTAACTGACGTTAGCTTCCTAACACAACTCATAGCTTCGATGATAACAGGATGTTGATGTATGTTAGCTAGGATGAATTAGAGACAGAGCGAGAAAGAGAAACATATCAAGTAGAAAACCCCATATCAAGAGGTCATGTGACATGTCATGTGACTGATGATGGTGTCAGGAGGTGAGTGGGTGACAAAGAGTCAAAGTCATCTTCATTCACACAAACTTTATTCATATCTGTTTGGGCCCTGATCACATGACACTAATACACAACAGATCTACACACACACACACTCTCTTTTGTACACACACACACACACACACTACAGTGTTGGCCGCTGCATATTTAGTTTAGCTTTTTGCTCACATATATATGGTACATTTCTATATCGTCATATTCGCTGCACATAGATTCATATTGAGAGCATACACAGGTAACTATGCACAAGCACAGGTGTGGGAGGGGCCGAGGTGCGTGGAGTGTGCCGCTGCAGAGCAAAGTGTAACACTTTACTGATTGATAAACTCATACGACAAGCATGCAGACGTTAATGTAGACAACGACGACACGGCACAGCTAATGCCCCGCGGCGGTGGCGGCGCTGAACGCTGCTCGGAGCTTAACTAACTCTACAAAATCACCACAACATGAAGAACAAACACAACACAGTGAGGAGATCAGCTGGTACATCCAAACAGGAAACACGATCACTTGACACTTTGCTCGCATGAGCAGCACAAAACCAACCCCACCTCCAGAGAAACTGGGCCACCTCCACAAACATTATCTCCTCATCGCTTCAGTCACAGTTTCCTCTGATCTTCACATCAGAGGAAGCTCACGGTAAACCAATGAGGAAATGAAGAAGAACAAAAAACATGTCAACCCTGCTGGCGTTAGATGAAGAGGTAGAACCAGCTGGAACCAGGAAAGGGAAGGAGGAACCACAACGATCCATTTGGAACCAGCTGGTAGCTTCGTGGTCCATGCAATAGCTACACTGGACAAACATTTGTGGAACAGATGTAGATCAGAGGTAAGACGGGACGGTTAGCTGAAGGTGGGTGAGCTCAGCGAGCACTGTGCTGCTTTTCAATCTTTTCTCTCTCTGATGTAGATGTGATAACAGCTCTCTACCTCTAACAGCCCGATTACTATGTGAAGGGTTCAGGATATCGGACCGAATTTGACCTTTAACGGAAACCGCATCAGCAGGATTTGATTTGTGGAGGGATCAAATTTGACCTTAAGCTACCTTTATTCTAGCTAACTCACAGCTAACTATCCCACCTTAAAGACGGTATAAAAGATGGACATAGCTTCTGGGTCTGAAACGTGACGCACTAAAGCTGCAATCTTTGTAATGGCCACCAGGGGGCATTAGCTGTGGTAGACTTGCCAGTCCCACAGAAGTCTGAAAAACCACCCTGGCCGTGACCTCTGTTAACACTTCCTGGTGAGTTTTTGGTCCCTGCTGCTCGTCTCAGTTCGAACCCAATAACAGATCGAGTCAATTTCAAACATTTTGATCGTTGTATGTTTCTGAAAAACTCATCGGGCCTCTTGGCTCCACCCCTCAATCGTCACACATGTGTCAACACACTGAGATGGCCATGGTGAGAGAAGCTCGTCTCATGGCTTCATACTGGCATTCAAAAATATAAAACATCACGGCAGCTACGTCCATCTGTTACACCGTCTTTGCTGAACCGCTCATAAAGTCTGAGCACAGACTGATTGAGTCCCTGGATCCAGCTGAGAGGTCACAGCCCATCTCTGGAAACATCTGGATTCAGTACTGTCCATAACTTTGACAGTTACAAACGCACAAACTGAGCCAGTTACATGACCGTTCACGAGGCCTGTGTACAGCTGGTTTCAGCCTATGTTTGTGCTTAGAGGATGGTGCATGGTGATCCACACATGTCACATGTTCAGTGCAGCTACAGGTGGAAGGACAGACGCCAGCAGAAACAAACGTGGAATTCCAGCAGAGTAAAATAAATAATACAATAAATAGATAAATACACAAGTTAAAACTGTAAACTTTACACTGTAAAGAAACGGCACCATGGATCAGAACAGGAAGTGAACATGAAGATGATCTCAGCCGGGACATTCAGAGCAGAGACCTCCTCCTCGCCTCGTCTCCTCCGGAGTCGTCTACAGTACTGACCGACCTGCTGAGGTCACATGTTTCTGTCTGCGGCGTGACCGAACGTCATATTTACACACAATGTATTGCTGATCAGCTGCTATACAGTCAGAATAAGTGCTGATAATAATCAATATGTTTATTACTAGGAAGGTTCACAGTAACACAGCTTCAGTGAGACACAAACACACACTCCGTTCAGCTTAACCCTCAATCGAAGACTGGGGACTCTCTCCGTGGGCGGGGCTACCTTTACTGGGACGACTGGGAAAAAAATGACAGAAAACAAAAGAGGAGAAGAGTAAATGAGGAGAAAGGCCAACTGGTACAGGGGTCAGAGGTCACATGAGTACAAACAGAACTGGCTAGAACCAGCAGTGATCCTCATGATCACGGTAGATCTTGATGGAACCAGATGGTACCAATAAGCAGGGCGTTCGGTGAGCAGCTTATACATTTAAACCAGTTAGAAGATCCAACAGACTAGAACCAGCAGAAACTTGTTAGATGTAAAGAAACCAGTTGCTGAAACTTACCGGAGCCAACCAGAACTGGCTAAAACAGCTGGTACTAGCATGTTGGGCAACCAGTCTGTTCAAACCAACCAGCCCGGTCTACATCAGGGCTGGATTTCTCAAGAACCAGTTGGTACCGGTATATCGGAACAACTGGCAGGAACCAGTGAAACCAGTAGATGGACCCAAACAAGGAGCAGGTTTGGAAAGCAGTCCATTCAAATATGGCTGAGTTAGAACTACTGTGAACCACTGAAGCCGAGTTTAAAACAAAAACCATCAGGACCCGCTCGGATCATCCTGCTGGTACCAGTAACCCATCCATCAATATCAAGCTGGAATTAGAACCAGTTAGAACCAGTTTAAGCAGGCTGGAATAAGTCTGAGGTTTGAACCAGTCAGAGCTGGTCTGGTGCAGCATGTGACCAAAGGGAAATCTGAGTAAAGTGTCCATGCTGTGAAACCACATATGGAGCACTGATGGAACGGCCGTTTCACACGGGTCACGTGTTTCGTATGCTTGTGTGTGTGACTGTCAGGGGGCGGAGTCAGAGGCTGGTCTGGATGGTCGGGATGGAGATGCAGGAGCCCTCCGACTGGAGACAGACAGACAGACAGAGAGACAGACAGTCAGTCACGGGCCGATGGAGCTGGTAGTCACACTGATGCTAGGAAAATGGGCGGTACCACACGGTGAGCGCAACAGTTTGATTGGGCGATGAGACAAACACACAGGGTGGAAACAGTGACATCACACAGACATCTGACGTACCATTGGTGAACTCCTCACTGGTCACTGATAGAGATTCTGAAAGAATAACCAAATATGGTCAACATGAGGGAGGCGGAGCTACCTGCTCTGACGCTGAGAGATTCCTCCCAAACACTGAAGGTTTGTGAGTATGTTTCAACATTTCTGCATAAATCTGATCAAATTTTCTAAAAGTCCAAACATAGAACCAAACAGTGGTGACTATCACTCATTCACTAAACTGATCCAACATGAGTGAGGCTCCCGCGTCCTGTACTGGACTGCTAACACGTCCTATTTCAGCCACACATGCTCTGTGGGTATCAGTGAGGACCAGAACTAGCTGGAACCGTTACGATTCCTCTGGCAGGGGCAGCTCAGACATTATTCAGTCTGTTGCAGCCGGATGATTATGTTAGTTTAAATGAATCAACACCCCCGAGTCATTCTAACTACCAGAAACCTCGAAACACAGGCCGAGGGGGAGGTGTGGCAGCAATTTTTCACACCAGCCTATTAATCAACCAAAGACCCAGACAGACTTTTAATTCATTTGAAAGCCTGATGCTTAGCCTCGTCCACCCCAGCTGTGAAACTCAGAAACCAGTCTTACTTGTTATCATCTATCGTCCACCTGGGCCTTACACAGAGTTTGTCTGATTTCTCAGACTTTATATCTAATTTAGTTCTGAGCTCAGATAAAATAATTATTGTGGGTGATTTTAACATCCATGTAGATGCTAAAAATGACAGCCTCAACATGGCATTTAATCTGTTATTAGACTCAATTGGCTTCTCTCAAAATGTAAAAGAACCCACCCACCACTTTAATCACACTCTAGATCTTGTTTTAACATATGGCATAGAAACTGAACATTTAACAGTGTTTCCTGAAAACCCTCTGCTGTCTGATCATTTCCTGATAACATTTACATTTACAATAATTGATTACACAGCGGTGGAGAGTAGACTTTATCACAGTAGATGTCTTTCTGAAAGCGCTGTAACTAAGTTTAAGAATATAATCCACCCACTGTTATCATCTCCAATGCCCTGTACCAACACAGAGCAGAACAGCTATCTGAACGCTACCCCAACAGAGGTCGATCATCTTGTTAATAATTTCACCTCCTACCTACGTACGACTCTGGATACTGTAGCTCCTGTGAAAACTAAGGTCTCTAATCAGAAGTACCTGACTCCGTGGTATAATTCTCAAACACGTAGCCTAAAGCAGATGACTCGTAATCTGGAGAGGAAATGGCGTGTCACAAATTTAGAGGATCATCATTTAGCCTGGAGAAATAGTTTGCTGCTTTATAAGAAAGCCCTCCACAAAGCCAGAACATCTTACTATTCATCACTGATTGAAGAAAATAAGAACAACCCCAGGTTTCTCTTCAGCTCTGTAGCCAGGCTGACAAACAGTCAGAGCTCTGTTGAGCCAACCATCCCTTTAACGTTAACTAGTAATGACTTCATGAACTTCTTCACAAATACAATTTTTATCATTAGAGAAAAAATTACCAGTAATCATCCCACAGATGTAATATTATCTACAGCTACTCTTAGTACCATTGATGTTAAGTTAGACTCTTTTTCTCCAACTGATCTTTCTGAGTTAACTTCAATAATTACTTCCTCCAAACCATCAACGTGTCTTTTAGACCCCATTCCTACAAAACTGCTCAAAGAAGTCCTGCCATTAATTAATTCTTCGATCTTAAATATGATCAACCTATCTCTAATAATCGGCTATGTACCACAGGCCTTCAAGCTGGCTGTAGTTAAACCTTTACTCAAAAAGCATCTCTAGACCCAGCAGTCTTAGCTAATTATAGGCCAATCTCCAACCTTCCTTTATATCAAACATCCTTGAAAGAGTAGTTGTCAAACAGCTAACAGATCATCATTGACAGAGTGTCCACTGGCCTGTAGGTGTGAATAGACTGAGTCCTGGCACTTATTGTCGTATGTGTTTACTTTGTTATTTTCCTTTTTACATCAAATTTATGCAAAAACATAGAAAATCATAAGAAACTGTCAAACACCTCTGAAAGGTACTGTTAGAACAGGATCACACAAACACAAGAGACGAACGGACAGAAAGACAGGAAAACACACACAGACACACACACACACACAGACACACACACACACACAGACACGCACAGACAGGAGGACAGACAGACAGGAGGACAGACAGACATGGCTCCGTGGGCTGTGTGGGAGTGGGCAGGTGCGCAGACCTCATGCTGGGCTAACAGACACACAGGTGAGGACGGAGAGTCTGAGGAAAGAAAGACAGTCTTTCTTTTTCATGTCTGTGCAGGTTGTTTGTTGATCGCTGCTTTTTGTTCTACAGTACCAACGAAGAAGAAAGTTGCTCTCAGCTAGTTTTTGATAAAACATCATCCGGGTCACACAAACACAAACTCTCTGCTTCAGGTTCAAACACTTTCACAGGTAATGCTCTTTTTAACGACTGATGTCTTTTACTGTAGCTCTGCTGAAGCCAGCTGCACACACTGATGACAATCCCTGGAAACATCTGGATGTTCATGGTACAGTTTAGAAACAGCATTCCAGGATACAGTCATCTGTTTGATGCTCCTGTACACTGCACGCCGAGACCGTCTTACACTGTCACACACACCCGTCAACCAACACCTGCAGTTCCTCCACCATCCAGCCGAAGCAGCAGTGAGTCAGTCCCACAGATTTCCATGTAAAACTTTACGTGTTTGGTGTCTGTGGATCATTTATTGGAGGATGCGTTATTACGCACCTGGATTAAAGTTTTCATTATTAGGGGCGTGGCCTCTTTGACTGACAGGTGGATGATGAAACAGGTGGCTGCAGCTGATGGCTGTCTGCTGGGCTTCAGCTCAGCTCATGTCCCTGAACTGGACCTGTGGACCGTGTGCGTGCTGCCGGAGCTTTTTTAATGACATGGCCAATAACACTGCTGCTGTGACGTTACTGTGAGAGACCATGTGACATCACAGGCTCCTTTCATCTTTTATGTACAGTCTGCCTCCAGAAACTCACCTGTCCTGACTGCATTTGAACTCAGCACACGCTAGGAGCCTGTGACCGTGCTGCTGATCACCTGACCTCTGTGACCTCAGGTTTCCTGTTATAAACATGGATTAGGAGGAGCGTTACCTGGGAACTCCAGGTGGTGGCGCTCTGTTGGGTCGTGAGGGAATAGAGGGTGGGGGTCCAGGATCAGGTGACACCGCCGGACGGGAGGGGGGACCCGGGGCGGCACGACCACCTGGACGAGGAGGGCCAGGAGGGGCCCGGCGCTGGGGGGTCGGACTGGACATGGGGGACCTGCAGAGACCAGCCGAGTGTCAGCGATGCCGCCCATGGTCTGTTACGCAGCACGGCCCATCTGTTAGCGGCATACCTGCGTCCTGACGGCATCCCCGTCACCTGCAGCCACGAGTCGTCAACAGGCGGAGGCATCGCAGTGGTGATGGTGGAGGTGCTGATGTCACCGATGATGCTGAGGCCCTCGCGCAGCGCGTGGTACATCCTGAGCATCTCATCGCGGTGCTGAGCCTGGACGAGAGCAGGAAGAAGCAGGGTCTGAGTCTGATTGGCTTAAAACCCGAGCCCCTCCCACCTCCACCTGCTGCCTCACCTGTTCCTGGGACTCCTCCATCAGGGTGTTCTGGTCTCCACAAGAGTACAGCTGAGCCAGCAGGTCAGCGTGGATGAAGTCCTTCGTCTGAGGAGCAGAGAGGAGGTCACGTGACTCACAATATGACTTCCTGTACGGCCTTGTGCAGCGCCCCCCTGCCCTCCATCCAGGATCTGTACCTCTCAAGAACCAGGAAACGGGCAGGGAAAATCATCGCAGACCCCTCACACCCTGCACACAGACTTTTTGATCTGCTGCCCTCTGGCAGACGGTACAGAAGCCTGCAGACCAGGACCACCCGACACAGGAACAGTTTCTTTCCCCTCGCCATCTCCCTTCTTAACAGTTGACCTGTCACACTGCTCCCCCTGCCAGACTGCAGCTGCACCTTATGTACATTTTGTAGTATTCATTCCACCTCATTCATTTCTGTATTTTATGTATATAAGTTTAGATTCGTTATTTATAGTTGGTTTACACAGCTTGTGTATGCATGTGTAATGTGTATATATAGACACTGTGTGTGTGTGTGTGTGTGTGTGTGTGTGTGTGTGTGTGTGTGTGTGTGTGTGTGTGTGTCGTACATTGTTGACCATTAGGTGCATGATGGTCTTGGGGATCAGGTCCCTGATGGTACGGTGGATGATGGCAAGGTACGAGTCCACCAGGTTCCTGACGATCTCCACCTGCCGCTCCAGCTGAGGGTCCAGACTGTGGATCTGCCCGTCGCCACTCGACTCCTCGACCTCCACCTGCACACGCTGACCGTTAAACACACACACACCACCTCCACCTGAAGTGCATCATGAGACACTCACCTTCTCTTTATCCTGATGGAGGGTGTGGAGAGGACAGAATAAAGTATTTACATGTAATTGTACTGCAGTAATAAGTAATAACATCAGTAATAATATTGTTATAACACAGTACAAATTGGGCGTACCACGCTGCGTTCAGGGTACACTCCAGCACGTAGGAAGGACGCCTTCCAGCCGTCGACCTCGTCCTGAGACTCGCTGGCCAGCTCCAGCTGACGGTAGTCCTTGTACACGTTCCTACAGACACAAATCACAGGATCATCATCAGAACCAACGACACACACATATCTCATCTGCTGCTGAAAAACAAATCTCCATTTTCCATGTCTACTTCCTGTCACGTGACGGCGTTTGTCTGCGCCATCAGAGAGCCTAAACTTTGACTGAGAACAGTTTAACATCCTCCTCCTTCACCGGAAACATCTGCGCTGATGTGTTTCGAGCCGCTGCAGCTGGCACATCGCTGTGTGTCCAAATGGCGCTCCGTTTAGTTTCCATCTTCGCTGACCTTCAGATTTTTAACCACACGCTTTCATTCTCGGTTCGATCACAGCACATCACACTCAGATGGAAACTAACTCGTTGTTAAACGTTAGCGTAGGAGCTGGACGCTCGGAGCACCTCTCAGTGTGTGGACGTGGCTGATCACACTGACCTGTGCTCAGTGTTGAACAGGGCGAAGATGTGTTTGCTGGACATGAAGCTCTTCTCAATGTCCTTCAGTTTCAGGTTGTCTACAGGCAGCATGTACTTCTTCTCTTTCTCCTGTAGGAGGTGCAATGAAAGCAGTGAGATAAATAGCATAAAGCCTTTCGGGCTTCTGCCCTCTCAGTAAACCTTTATTTAACTAGATTTAACTTTAAATAGAAATAAAAGGTTTGTGCTGGATCCATGTGACACCTTCCTTTGGTATCAAAAAACCTGCTGATGGAAATGAGCAACAACGTGTTTACATGTGTGTGTTTGTCACGGTTTCCTCCTGCAGACTGTGAGGTGTTGAAATGACTCGTCCAGCCGCGGTTTGTACTGCAGATTGTGACAGTTTTGAAATACATGTCTGATGTGTAATGGCACGGCTCACCGGCAAAGCTCTGCACACAAACAAAACCAGCTGGTACATAAAAACATGCTCTGCCACACAGCGCTGCACGGTGCAGGTGTGAGCATGCGTGTGCGTTTGTGCAGGTGTCTGTGCCAGTGTGTGTTACCTCGTCATCTTTGTACCAGGACAGCGTCTCAGCAGTCAGGACGAACCAGTACTCTTTGGCTCCGCCCTTCATGATGCTGATGTTGTTGATGGTGAGCCAGCCTTTACGGATCACCTGCGCACGGCATCAGTAAAACATGTGACTGCTGATGATGTCACTAATCGCTAAAATGTGAAAACATCTGATGTTGGGCTGCAGTCTCCGCAGAAACCTGGACGTTTGGTATCAGGTAAAGATCAAATAACACCTGGACCAACATCACGAACCACCTCAGGAGGAGGATTCAAATCCAGATCAAAGGTCAAAGGTTGCTTTAAACCTGCATTTCACAGGTCAATGACACCAGTGTTTCCAGTAAACCAGCTCCAACACAGGTGCACCCTCACCCTTCCCATTACGCTACACATGAACACACACACTCACCATGATCTCATCCTGGTTGCCGTGGCAACAGAGGCGTTGGAGACAGAGGAAGAAAAAGAGGTTAAAGATGGCGTCCTCCCACACTTCATCGTGTTGCTCCTCCTTTCCCAGGATACCTGCACACACTCACCTGGTTTCCTGCTGCCTTCTTCTTGTTCATCTGACTGCTTTTCTGCTGAGCGCTGACACACACACACACACACACACACACACAGACACACAGACACACACACACACACACACACACACACACACACACACACACACACACCCCAGGTGAGTGTTCACACAGCTCAGGTGGTGTATCAGACAGCTGACACACCTGTACCTGTGTATCAGGGATACAGGTGAGCCTGACAGGAAGTCGGTTTAAGGGTCTTACTTTGCGAAGCCGATGAAGTCCTCGTGGTTTGTGTTCACGTAGGCCAACTCGATGTCGATCAGCAGCATCACCTGAGGAGGGAGACGGACAGCCATCAGCGGCATGTGACACAGGTGATGTCCATGTATCCTGCAAATCTTCTATGACTTGGTGGCGGTGAAGAGGACGGCCCTGTCACAGCCTGCCCACCTGCTAAGGTGAGCCCCGCCTCTCACCCAATGACAGCTGGAATAGGCCACGACTCTCCAGTGCCTGAACTGCGATGGTCAGGATCATACCAAGATGGCGACGGTGTCATGTGACCAACCTGCTCTTTGGAGCGGCTCTCTCGGTCTCTGATGTGCTGAGTGACGATCCTCTCCATCTCCTCTCTGAGCATCGGATACTGAGCCAGCTGCAGGCAGGAGGAGGTCAAAGGTCACTGTAGTCAGTACTGTGTATTAGCGCTTAGTACTGTGCGATGATAGTACTCGTAGTATGTGTAGTACCTTCTGTGTGCACTGCCTGACGGTGTTGACGAGCTCGCTGATCACCATGTCGACACATTTCTGACACGGCTCTTTGAGCTGAGCGATCAGACGCTTCACGATCGTCTCGAATGCCATGTCAGGGGTGAACAGACCCGTCCTGAGCACAGGTGAGCGCACAGGTGAGCGCATTCACACTCACCCCTGTATTCAGTTTTCCATTTCACACTACAACCTAGGTTTGCCACTTATCTGTACTCTAATTTTAATAACTGTACAGTACTCTGCTTTGCTATTGTCCAAGATGTAAATATGTAAAAATTGTGTTTCTGTTTCTAGTCTGTTTGTGTGTTTTTGCTGCTGATACAACCAAAGTTCCCCCTTTGTGGGACAATTAAAGGATTAGAATTCTGCGAGCGCAGCGACACACACTCATTAACCTCTGTCTCTCTTCCACAGCATGTCTTTTATCCTGTCTTCCTTCTCTCACCCCAACCAATCACAGCAGATGGCCCCGCCCCTCCCTGAGCCTGGTTCTTCCTGTTCAAAGGGAGTTTTTCCTTCCCACTGTCGCCAAAGTGCTTGCTCGTAGGGGGTCATATGATTGTTGGGATTTTCTCTGTATCTATAGTTGGGTTGCGGTCACGTGGTTCTGATGACGTGCGGAGGCAGCGCGATTTTTGAGTGGAGGGCGGAAGTAAACATGGAGGACACTGTGGAGAGTCAGGAGAGCAGCTATTGTGCAACTTTAGACCCCGTTTCTCGGGAGAGATATAAACAGATAGTTAAAAAATATATCGGACGTGATCCGTATTCTTTGAAAATGTCCGAATACACCACAGAAGTAAAGGATTTGCCTACTATCGAGGCTGTGGATATCACCAACTACTTGGTCCTCCAGACTTCTTACTACACTAGGCAGCAAATGAAAGCTTTCAAGAGTCTGGAGGCGTACAATTTTTTTGTCAGCGGGTGGGTCCACAACCTTGGAACAAAACGTCTCCGTGATGGATACAGTTTGGTGTTTGCAAGGGTGAGTGTTTGTTCTTATATTGCTTTATCTTAAACACGCTAACAGTTAGCGGTAGCGGCTTTAACGTCAACAAACATGCCACATCCTTAGGACTTCGTTAGAGTGACAGTTGTTTGTTTCAAGGTAAACCATTCTCAGCGGTCTAACGAGACACCTCTGAAGACTTGGGTAATTGCAAAGGAGGATGGAGAAGTGATTGCAGCTCATTGCAATTGTATGGCAGGGTTAGTAGCCTGTTCTCCACTGTCACTAGGCTCAAATCCGGGCTCTCAGCCGTCTGTTGCATATCCAAAATCGCCTCTGCACATCGATGCTGTTCTGCCTTAAGCTTCATTCTTTTCTCTCGTTTGAGAACTGATTCCGATCTGGGTTTTCGTTCGTAGCCGAGATTGACCGTCGGAGCCCAGTCCTCCGACTCTTCGTCATCCAAAGCACTTGGGCAGCCTATAGTCCCAATCAAGTCAATATTAGACTACTAACTTAAAAGCACTAAGTAAACGAGAATTTAACGACAACCTAATGCTAATAAGTTCGTTTGCAAACATAACATTACCTCTGACGAAGTGGTCGCTGCAGACACGGGCATTGGCAGACTCTGCTCCTCCCGACTGTAAACGTAAATTTAAAATCCATTTTTTCCTACGTTTTTCGGTTAGAATTTTCCATTTTTCTCCTCTTCGTTGGGCTATTTTTGGTACCCTAAAATACCGTTTATCAGTTTCTCTGGTCGACCTACTGGAGCATCCGTAAACACAACAGGACATAGGCATTTTGCGTACTGTCTGTCTGTGATTTTGCGCTTATCTTTTTCACTTCCGACCGCCAGTCAAATTTCGCGCTTTACGTCGACGTCACGTCTACGTCAAATGAAACCTAGCTATTATTATAGGATATACTGTACAATATAAAGCACCTTGAGGCGACTGTTGTTGTGATTTGGCGCTGTGTAAATTAAATTGAACTGAATAGAAAAAAGATCAAAGCTATGCAGCACTTGTTACAGTAAGCTGCAGGGACGCACGTCTGCTGTCTGAGCACAGTTAGTGTAACTGTTTCTCTGTAACAGCGTCTCACACACACACACACACGTTCCCAGGATAACATTGGCAGATGTTTATGGATGAAACTCGTACTCTAATGTCGATTATTCAGCGGATGAAGACATCTTTGAGTGGCAGCGCCCTCAAAGATGACAAGCTAATAATCCATGAATACATCTGGATCCATAAACAGGAAGAACGTGCCGAGAGAAAATGTTCAAACCCAAATAAATGAACAGGTAGCATGCGCACTGCACCCCCTGCTGTACAGTGGAGGTACTGCAGACAGAATAAACAGGGATTTTTTACCGAGGTTTGATATTACAATCAGGCAGGACTTTAGAAACAAACCCACCTTATCCCGTGGATGTTCTTGATGGCGTAGCTGATCTCCTTACGAAGAGTCTTCTCATCACTCTCCAGCTGCACAAACACATTTATGACATCACTCGCCTGCCACAGGAAGTCCTGCTGCACACTGAACCGGCATGATGTCGCACATGGTGCGATGATGTCACCTGAGCGGAACGGTTACCTTGACCAGTTCGAAGGGGAAGCGTTCGTGGAAGATGCGGTTGATCTTCGCCCCTCCCGACAGCTCGTAGGTGTCCACCTGATCCCCGGACCCTTCGATGCGCTTCTCAAAGTCCACAGCGAACTGCTGCACCATCCTGCCGTGAATGTACAGCGCTGGTTATACCCAACCGACATCTGACACTTAGATCTCACACCTGTAGGCTCATCTAGTCGTGCTCCCTTCACCTGAAATCACACTCGTGACTCTACTGTCACCTCGACCCTTGGTCCTCTCTAGCTTACCAACACAGCCCCTCCTTCAGCTCCCTTCATAGAACTGTGGTCAGAGATTTCCGCTCGTCACAGGCAGGAATGTCGTTTTGGGCGTTTCTAACGAGTTCTTCGAACTCTTCCTTTTCCAGGGTGGACTCACTGCAGAGCACGACTTCTACATATATAGTGTCTCATAAATCTAATGATGGTGAGTCCCAGATTCAAGTCCTAATGGGACCCAAGAGGGTCGTTGACCCACTATTGATCATGTGCCTCATCGCATGTTCAAAGATGGTCGTTCACAGTGGACACAGATTTACTCCACTGTGAACGACCATCCTGGAACAGAGGGCGGGGCTTACGACACCAACTGCCATCTATAATCCAGTTTTGAGATCCTTCACACACCCACTCACATCCTGGGTCATCTGACCTCAGTGAGTCACATGATAGGGTGGGGCTAGGTTTCACAGTGGGTTCACCTGGAGCCTCTGCTGATAATGACCCACACCTGTTTTCACACCTTGCCTCATATGATGAGGCACTACGGTCAATATTTTGTCAACGATCTCATTAAGGGACACTCCCATAGGGCTAAAATCTGGGACTCTCCACCCTTTGGTCTGGAACTGGAGAAGCTTCTCGGAAGAAAATTTCTTTCCAAGCTCCTCAGATGTTCTGCGATATCTTTTTACATGACGAGGCTTGTTAACATCTCGTTAGTGATAAAAAGGATGTGTTTGATGCACTCGGGGTCACTCGGGGTCTAAAATCGGTCCAAGAGGTAAAGCTGAGGCTTTCAAACGCAGGAGCACTGCAGCAGCGAGCACGCATAGTGGAGGCAGCATCGTGCTGTTTGGTGCCAGTGGTACATTACACAAATTTGTTCAAGTAATGGAGTAACCTTCAATCAGTAACTACAGGGTTGAAACGTGGACACAGTTGGGGACAAACACACATTAACACTAGATCTGGAATGGATAAAGCGGGCTAACATTAACTGACTTCAACCCTGTTGAAAATGGGAGACCTTAAAAGCCGGCTGTGTAAAGGAACCAAGTTTAAATGAACTCTACCAAGAAGAGATGTCAAATATCATCTGGTAGCCTGTTGATACCAAAAGTGTCTGCTTGATGAGCAACTTGCTAAGAGATAACCAAATATCAGTGTGTATGTGTATACTTGAGTCTGTAAGTATACTGTAGACCCTGTGTGTCCAAAGTAAACTCAGACGTGTTCATTAGTCCTTAAACATATGCTGTGAAATCATTCATGCCAAGCTATGCGTTTTCTCTACACTCTACCAGTGTAGAGAAAACGCATAGCTTGGCATGATGCATGTTGAATCTTGACACGTTGAATCGTTGTAACTGCGTGTTAAAGAGAGCCGTAGGTGAATATCTGTGCTGGTCCTTACTGCAGCAAAGCCTTGGTCTTGCGGCTCGGGTCATCCGGTCTGAAGTTCTTGTACTCCTCCACCTCCTTCTCGATGGAAAGCAGCTGACTCTGCAGTTTACTGCGCAACGCCGGCAACGTGTCCCGAATGTGATTGGTCAGTTGCTGGAGGTAGCAGAGAGGTGCTCTGTTATTTATCACTGACATCAGAACATAGGTGGAATTAAAGGCAGGGGTTTGTATCATATCTATCTAATAGACTCCAGTTTGTGCATGTAAATGGAGAGTCCTCTTCACACACTGAGGTTAATTATGGAGTTCCACAGGGTTCAGTGCTAGGACCAATTCTGTTTACATTATACATGCTTCCCTTAGGTAGCATCATTAGAAGACATAGCATACATTTACACTGCTATGCAGATGACACCCAGCTCTATCTGTCCATGAAGCCAGATAACACACACCAATGAGTTAAACTGCAGGAATGTCTTGAAGACATAAAGACCTGGATGGCCGCTAACTTTCTGCTTCTTAATTCAGATCAAACTGAGGTTATTGTACTCGGCCCTGAAAATCTTAGAAATATGGTATCTAACCAGATTCTTACTCTGGATGGCATTACCTTGGCCTCCAGTAACGCTGTGAGGAACCTTGGAGTCATTTCTGACCAGGACATGTCCTTCAATGCACATATTAAACAAATATGTAAGACTGCTTTCTTCCATTTGCAGTTAATCCAAAATGCTGCAGCAAGAGTCCTGACAGGGACAGGGAGCAGATTTCTCCTGTATCGCCGTCCCTTCATTGGCTCCCTGTTAAATCCAGAATCCTGCTCCTCATAACTTCCTCAAAAATCAGACAGTGTTTTGGAAATGTTCTGGGGAAATTCAAAGAGTATTTATACAGTGAGGACCTTTAGCTGTGCCAGTGTTTGTGCTAAGCTAACAGAACTCACTGCCCAGCCCTGTGGAAAGACAGATTTGAAATCCTTGCAGTCAGAAGACTTGGGAGAGATCTTGTGCATTTACCTGGTTGAGAATCTTCTGCAGGTAGGCGGTGCCCATGCGGTCTGCCAGGTGACGGTAAGCTGGGTGAGATAGGAAGAACTTCCTCTCGGCCTGCAGGGCTGCGGTGATGTCTTTCTTCCCATCGATGTCTTTCTGACTGCGATTCACGACCCCGATGTAACCTGACACAGTGAAAGTCTCATATTGTCTCTGTCTGCTCAGCTGTAGCCTGTTCTGTCTCTTCACCTCCACATTGAGTGAAATTTGAAATGAAAGTGTTTGAGGTGACTTCAAATCTGACTGAGCAGGCAGCTGACCACCAACCAGTGAGAGGGTTTGGTGTAATGTCATGCATCTGTACCTCTTCGTAGCGGCAGCAGTTTGTTCTCCAGGATGTCTCTGGCGTCGGTCCCTTCATCCATCAGATCCAGTTTGGTGATGACCCCGATGGTCCTCAGACCTGCGCGACATTACCGAAACACTTTATTTAGTCCAGGAAAGAACAGTACAGGTGAAAGATGCAGGTGGAGCTGTCAGGAGCCTTACCTTGTGGGTCAACCTCCTTAGCGATCTTCAGGGCGTCAGAGTTAGCAAGGTCAGAGTTGGCTGGGGAAACAGCCAATAGGAGGCAGTTTTCCTTAGTAACGAACTGCATGATCATGTCTCTGATCTGGTGCTCGATGTCGGGTGGCTGGTCGCCCACTGCGACCTTCGTCATCCCAGGAAGATCCACCAGAGTCAGGTTCAGGACTGAGGACAGACAGCAGAGTCAGGACCAGGACAGGTGTGTATGTGTGTGTGTGTGTGTGTGTGTGTGTTACCATTGGGGGAGTAGACTCTGAGGTTGATGGGGACCGGACTGATGCCTTTGTTCTGCCCCGTCACTCGATCCGTTTCAGCTTCAATCTCCTGACGAACTTCATCAAAGTCCGTGAACTTCTTCCCTTTGCAGTGCAGGAACTCGGCATACTCTGATCAATATACATCACACGATCAGATCAGACACCGCACGGACGAACCACGTGTCTCTGCACTGTGAGTCTCACCTGTGGGACAGTTGATGAGCTGCAGCACGAGGGGACGCCGAGTGACGATGCCGGATCCACGAGGGAGGAAGTCCCTGAGAGGAGGAACAAAGATACGAGCTAGTAACAAAGGACACGACTGTACATAATTTTATTGATCATTAGATTCTGAACGATGTCTGTAAGCCTCTGGCTGTCTGATCGACTTTGCGAAGGACAGGCTGAGCCGTGTCTTTGGTACCACCAAAGTGCTTTTTCAGAGGTCGTGTTATTCACACTCGTTCTGGCCTTAAACCAGGCCCAGTTGTCCTTGGGAGACCCTACCAAGGGCAGGCTGAGCCCAACAACGCCGCTGATTTATTTGATATTTGTATTAATAATAAATCTGCACCTTTCTGCAGATGACGCTGTACCGTAGGCCGACTCACTCGACTCTGAATCATCCTGTTGAGGTGCTTTAAACTGCATTGCAGTGGCTGCAGACTTTATTGTGCAGCTTAAAGTTAGTTATTAATGCTAATAAAACCAAATTCATCCTGTTTTCCAGAAATCACTCACAGATTGTTTTTTATAAACTGGGAGATTGTATTGAAAGTGTGTAATCCTATAAATATTTGAGTGTTCGGTTGGACAACAAAGTTCAGACGGAGCACTGAGTGCAAACTTTAGATTTGACTTTATTATGAAAAGTTTTGGTTTACCAGTCAGCAGTTAGTAAAAACGTGCACAGGTTATATTCTTAACCTTGATTATAGTGATATTATTGATGTGCACGCTGCCTCCTCTGTCAGACTCTGCAGATCACAGCTCTTCACATGTCCCATCAAACTCATTGCACACATCACTGGACCGCTTCAGTTTAAATATGAACTCTGAATATCTTCAAACAGCTGCTATGATCTGAGCTTCTCTGACTGGGTCTTTTTTAGCCCTCTCTAATTTTGCACCTTGGCTGCTGACAGACACTAGCTCTGCTTTTAAGATTCAAACTTTCCTTTTTGGATCAGGTGACCCTGAATCCTCCCTTAGTTATGCTGCCAGGTGTAGGCTGCTGGGGGATTCCCATGATGCACTGGGTGTTTCTTCTTCACTCACTATATCAGGGGTGTCAAACATACGGCCCAGGGGCTCGATGTTTGTTAACTGTAAAGACTCCCCGAGGAATGAAATAACAGAAAGTTTATGTTTTCTTTTGTTTTGATTTTTTTTTTTACAATAGATTCAATAGAATACAATTGAATACGTGCTTTCCCACGTCGTCTTCTACGTTGAGAGACACAGGAGACCCTCAAGGAGAGAGCGGGTAGGGGACCCGGTCCTTGTTAAAAGATACCTGAGCCACTGGTTCTCAACAACGGTGTGTTGTACAGAGTCTCCAGAGACCAGATATCAGGTAACAGACGACTGCAGTTCGTGGTTCCTGACTCGTTGAAGGCCGAGGTCCTCAGAGGGATCCATGATGATGCTGGTCACCAGGGCCAGTTCAGGAGTTTAGACCTGGCTAGAAAGAGATTTCTCTGGTTGAACCTTGGGCGTGACGTGAGAGGCCATGTACGGGGATGCCAGCGCTGCGTAGTCAGTAAGACCATCTAACCAGAGGGTCGTGCTCTTTTGCTCAGCATGTCCTTGTCCAGACTGTTGGAGTTGGTCTGCATCAACTTTTGGTCGGCTGAGGCTTCACACAAGTCTGTGGACGTCTTGGTCATCACAGACCACTTCACTGGATGGGCGCAGGCCTTCCCATACAAGGACCAGTCGGCTAAACAGCTTGCAAGGCTTCTCTGGAACAGGTACTTCTGTGTGTTCGGCTTTCTGGAAAGGATGCACAGCGACCAGGGTGCTAATTTTGAGAGTCAATCGATAAGTGAGCTCCTCAGAGTCTCTGGTGTGGGCTGCGTATAGGGAGGGAGATTTGAATGCCCCTGCTGTGAGCTGTGTTGGTGCTGATGGTGACTGCTCACCCGATGCCATGGATGGGACAGCTGACCTGGAGGTTGTCTCTGAACCTTTGGACCCTGAAGAGAGGACAATTGCATGGGTGTCGCAGTTGACGGAGTCCAGCCGGTCTCAGGGAGATGTTACTGATGTTTCAAGCATGGATTCAGTCCTGCCAGCCGCATCGGGCTTGTCTGTTGAAGTGGACTTTGACCAAGCTGGTTCTAGCACGGCATCCCAAGAGGTCAATATTGCTACGAGCTGTGGGGAGGGTGTACAAGTATGCTCTACTACACCTGAGGTAGCGGTGGATATAGTTGCTCATGCCATTGCTCAGTCCCCAAAGGTTGACTATGGCCAAACCGGGGATGCTTCCCAGATCAGAACCAGACTTGGGCGACTTGTCAAACCAGTGAATAGACTGATCCAAATGTTTTGTTTATATGTCTACCTGAGTGATGGGATTTGTACTTGCTGTTACGTACTCTGCATTTTTGTTGTTTTTTTCCCTGTTGAGCCGTGGTACACACCTTGTAAAGGGTTATTGGTAGGGTGTATTTCGGGCACTCTGCTGCCAGTTGCTGGGTTGGGAGTTTAGCGCTGCTCCAATCCCACTTCATCCTTAGGGATACGTTTAGTTGGTGTTTGTGATTTTTGACCTCTGTTTGGTTGGTGTGTACCAGTGTGGGTGCCTTTGGTACCTGAGGCTCAAATTTGATCAAATTCAGTGGGGCTGAGTATAACAGAGTTAAAAATACATCTGGAAAAACATGTACTTACCTGGTCTTAATTATTATTTTAAGTGTGAATTTTATCATCTTTGTTGTATTTTATTTTGAAAATCCTTCAACCGGATCTCGCTCTGGCGTTTAGAAGCTTCTAAGGCTTCTGTTCCTCACAAGGCCCATTTGCACTGTGAGGGTAAGTTCTGTAATGAAAGGCTCTGGCATCTTTATGGTTTCTGGTGTAAATGTTGTTACATAGGTTGTACATGTTGGTGTATATAGATTTGTATTGATGTTAGAACGCTACTGTGTAACTGAAACAAAGGTTGGTTGCTGTTAAACAGTGTTTCTGCCGTATCTATGCTCTTTTGCAGTAAGCTTTTGCCGGCCCCCTAGTGGTTGCTGCGCATAGCTGGACTTACTGTTTTTCTGCGCTTTTTTGTGACGTTTGCTTTACATTGCAGGAGCTACAATTGCTGGTGAGGGACCAGACAAAGAGCGATTCATAAGACCCTTATGAAAAGGACACCGAGGGAACAGTTTACCCTGCCCGGGATAGGGTTACCGGGGCCCCGCCCTGGAGCCAGGCCCGGGGAGGGTGCCCGAGGGCGAGCATCTGGTGGCCAGGCCTTAGTCCATGGGGCCCGGCCGGGCACAGCCCGAAGAGGAGACATGGGCCCATCCTCCCGCAGGCCCACCACCCGCAGGAGGCGCCATAGGGGTCGGGTGCATTGTGTGCCGGGTGGCGGCCAGGAGCGGAGGCCCTGGCGGACTGACCCCCGGCTGCCAAGACTGGCAATAGGGACATGGAATGTCACCTCTCTGGTGGGAAGGAGCCTGAGTTAGTGCGTGAGGTTGAGAGGTAAGATAAGATAAGATAACCTTTATTAGTCCCACACGTGGGAAATTTGTTTTGTCACAGCAGGAAGTGGACAGTGCAAAAGTTATGAGGCAAAAATTAGAATACAATAAGAATAAATACAGTACACAACTGTACAGAATAGAATAAAATAAAATACTATATACAGTAGAATAAAATAAAATAAATATACAATAAGATAAAAATAGAATACAAATACAAATACTATATACAACTGAGTAAAAATACAACGATGACAGAAAGGATTATTGCACTTAGTATTATTGCATATGTATGGATGTGTGTGCTTGATCAGTTAAAGTCTTTATTATGGAGTCTGACAGCAGTGGGGAGGAAAGACCTGCGAAATCTCTCCGTCCCACACCGTGGATGCCGCAGTCTCCCACTGAAGGAGCTGCTCAGTGCTGTCACAGTCTGCTGCATGGGGTGGGAGATGTTGTCCATCAGGGATGACAGCTTAGCCGCCGTTCTCCTGTCACTCACCACCTCCACTGGGTCCAGAGGGCATCCTAGAACAGAGCTGGCCCTTCGGATCACCCTGTTCAGTCTCTTCCTGTCCCCAGCAGAGATGCTTTAACTGAACAAACACACACATCCACACATGTGCAATAACACTAAGTGCAATAATCTTTTCTGGCATCGTTGTATTTTTACTCAGTTGTATATAGCATTCGTATTCTATTTTTATCTTATTGTATATTTTTATTCTATTTTATTCTACTGTATATAGTATATTATTTTATTCTATTCTGTACAGCTGTGTACTGTATTTATTCTTATTGTATTCTAATTTTTGCGTCATAACTTTTGCACTGTCCACTTCCTGCTGTGACAAAACAAATTTCCCACGTGTGGGACTAATAAAGGTTATCTTATCTTATCTTATCTTATCTTATGCTGCCGCCCCAGCAGACCACGCCATAAAAGATAGCAGAAGCCACAACAGAGTCATAGAATTTCTTCAGGAGTGGGCTCTCCACTCCAAACGACCTGAGTCTCCGCAGCAGGTACAGCCTGCTCTGCCCTTTCCTGTAGAGGGCGTCTGAGTTATGAGTCCAGTCCAGTCTATTGTTCAGATGAACACCAAGGTACCTGTAGCTGTCCACAGCCTCAATGTCCATACCTTGGATGTTCAGTGGTTGCAGTGGAGAATGCTTGTGCCTGCGGAAGTCTACCACCAGTTCCTTGGTTTTACTGGCGTTGATCTGGAGGTAGTTCAGCTGGCACCAGTCCACAAAGTCTTGGGTCAGACCTCTGTACTCCTTGTCGTCCCCATCAGTGATGAGGCCGACTATTGCAGAGTCATCAGAGAACTTCTGCAGGAAGCACTGGGTGGAATTGTGGGAGAAGTCTGCAGTGTAGATGGTGAAGAGGAACGGAGCCAGAACCGTTCCCTGTGGGGCCCCCGTACTGCAGACGACCCTGTCCGACACACAGCCCTGAGTCCTCACATACTGTGGTCGGTTGGTGAGGTAGTCCAGGATCCAGGTAGTGAGGTGATGGTCCACTCCAGAGTTCACCAGCTTGTCCTTTAGAACCGAGGGAAGAATGGTGTTGAAGGCACTGGAGAAATCAAAGAACATGATTCTCACAGTGCTTCCAGCGGTCTCCAGGTGAGCGAGGGAACGATGTAGGAGGTGAATGACGGCATCATCCGCTCCAATGCCAGGCTGGTAGGCAAACTGAAGTGGGTCCAGTGATGAGTTTATTAGGCGCCGAAGCTGAGCCAGGACCAACCGCTCCAGGGTCTTCATCAGGTGGGATGTCAGAGCCACCGGCCTGTAGCTGTTGAGGTCCTTGGGGCGTGAAGTCTTTGGCACTGGTACAACACAGGAGGTTTTCCAGAGCTGTGGGACTCTTCCCAACCTCAGGCTCAGGTTGAAGAGGTGCTCCATCACCCCACACAGTTGGTCCGCGCAGGACCTGACGACCCTCGAGCTGATGCCATCTGGACCCGCTGCCTTCTTGCCATTAATCCTCCTCAGTTCCCTCCTAACCTGGGTGGTTGAGAGAGACAGGCTGGAGCCTTGTGTTGAGTGTGTATTGGATGCTGTTGTTGGGGGTGGGGGGGAGTGAGCAGGGTGAATAGAGGAGGTGTGAAGTGTCTGAGGTGGAACAGCAGCAGTGGGGGTGGGTGAGTCTGCAGCCGATGTTGCAGACTGCCTCATGGCTGAGTCAAATCTGTTGAAGAAATGATTCAGGTACCGGCTAGATATAGTCGGGCTCACCTCTACACATGGCTTGGGCTCTGGAACCAGTCTCCTGGAGAGGGGCTGGACTCTGTCTCAGTCTGGAGTTGCCCCTGGTGAGAGGCGGCGGGCTGGGGTGGGTATCCTAATATCTCCTCGGCTTGCTGCCGGTACGTTGGGGTTTTTCCCGGTGGACGAGAGGGTTTGTTCCCTGCGCCTTAGGGTCGGGGAACAGGTCCTGACTGTCATCTGCGCTTATGCGCCGAGTGGCAGTTCAGAGTACCCAGCCTTCTTAGAGTCCCTGGGGGGGGGGGGGGGGTGCTGGAGGGTGCTCCACCTGGAGACTCTGTTGTCCTGCTGGGAGACTTCAATGCTCACGTGGGTAACGACAGCGAGACCTGGAGGGGCGTAATTGGGAGGAACGGCCTCCCTGATCTGAACCCGAGCGGTGCTCTGTTATTGGACTTCTGTGCTAATCACAGTTTGGCCATAACGAACACCCTGTTTGAACATAAGAGTGTCCATGAGTGCACGTGGCACCAGGACGCTCTAGGCCGTAGGTCGATGATCGATTTTGTAATCGTATCAGCAGACCTGCGACCACATGTTCTGGACACTCGGGTAAAGAGAGGGGCTGAGCTGTCAACTGATCACCACCTGGTGGTGAGTTGGATCAGGTGGCGGGGGAGGACGCTGGACAGACCTGGTGCACCTAAACGCGTAGTGAGGGTGTGCTGGGAATGTCTAGCAGAGGCCCCAGTCCGCGAGATCTTCAACGCACACCTCCGGCAGAGCTTCAACAGCATTCCGAGGGAGACTGGGGACATTGAGTCCGAATGGACCATGTTCAGCGTCTCCATTGCCGAAGCTGCTGCATTGAGCTGCGGCCGCAAGGTGGTTGGTGCCTGCCGTGGTGGTAATCCCCGAACCAAATGGTGGACACCAGAGGTGAAGGGAGCCACCAGGCTGAAGAAGGAGTCCTATCGGGCTTGGTTAGCCTGTGGGACTTCGGAGGCAGCCGACAGGTATCGACAGGCCAAGCGGAATGCGGCTCGGGCAGTGGTTGAAGCAAAAACTCGGGTGTGGGAGGAGTTCGGAGAGGCCATGGAAAAAGACTTTCGGACTGCCTCGAAGAGATTCTGGCAAACCGTCAGACGTCTCAGGAGGGGAAAGCGGTGCTCTACCTGCACTGTGTATAGTGCTGGCGGAGCGCTGCTGACGTCGACTGAGAAAATTGTCAGGCGGTGGAAGGAATACTTCGAGGACCTCCTTAATCCCACTGACACGTCTTCCGAGGAGGAAGCAGAGTCTGGGGATGAGGGGAATGACCCGCCAATTTCCGGGGGCGAGGTCACTGAGGCAGTTAAACAACTCCTTGGTGGCAGAGCCCCTGGTGTTGATGAGGTCCGCCCCGAGTTCCTGAAGGCTCTGGACGTTGTAGGGCTGTCCTGGTTGACACGCCTCTGCAATGTTGCGTGGAGATCAGGGGCAGTACCTGTGGACTGGCAGACCGGGGTGGTGGTCCCCATCTTTAAGAAAGGGGACCGGAGGGTGTGTTCCAACTACAGGGGGATCACACTCCTCAGCCTCCCTGGGAAAGTCTATGCCAGGGTGCTGGAAAGGAGAGTTTGTCCGTTAGTCGAACCTCGGATACAGGAGGAACAATGCGGTTTTCGTCCTGGTCGCGGAACACTGGACCAGCTCTTTATCCTCTCGAGGATACTTGAGGGTGCATGGGAGTTTGCCCAACCAGTCTACATGTGTTTTGTGGACTTGGAGAAGGCATTCGACCGTGTCCCTCGGGGTGTCCTGTGGGAGGTGTTGCGGGAATATGGGGTGTCTGGCCCATTGCTACGGGCCATTCGATCCCTATACAACCGTTGCAAGAGCTTGGTTCGTATTGCCGGCAATAAGTCGGACTCGTTCCCGGTGGGTGATGGGCTCCGCCAGGGCTGCCCTTTGTCTCCGGTTCTGTTCATAATTTATATGGACAGGATTTCTAGGCGCAGCCAAGTGGCGGAGGGCTTTCGCTTTGGTGGCCTCAGAATCTCATCTCTGATTTTTGCAGATGATGTGGTTCTGTTGGCTTCATCGGGTGAGGGCCTCCAGCTCGCACTGGAACGGTTCGCAGCCGAGTGTGAAGCAGCAGGAATGAGGATCAGCACCTCCAAATCTGAGGCCATGGTTCTCAGCCGGAAAAGGGTGGAGTGCCCACTCCGGGTCGGGGATGAGTTCCTGCCCCAAGTGGAGGAGTTCAAGTATCTCGGGGTCTTGTTCGCGAGTGATGGGAGAAGGGAGCCGGAGATCGACAGACGGATTGGGGTTGCGGCTGCAGTAATGCGGACGCTGCACCGGTCCGTCGTGGTGAAGAGGGAGCTGAGTGTAAAAGCGAAGCTCTCAATTTACCGGTCGATCTACGTCCCTACCCTCACCTATGGCCACGAGCTGTGGGTAGTGACCGAAAGAACGAGATCGCGGATACAAGCGGCAGAAATGAGCTTCCTCCGAAGGGTGGCTGGCCTCTCCCTTAGAGATAGGGTGAGAAGTTCGGCCATCCGGGAGGGGCTCAGAGTAGAGCAGCTGCTGCTCCACATCGAAAGGAGCCAGCTGAGGTGGTTCGGGCATCTGACAAGGATGCCCCCTGGGCGCCTCCTGGGTGAGGTGTTCCAGGCATGTCCCACCGGGAGGAGGCCCCGGGGCAGACCCAGGACACGCTGGAGAGATTATATCTCTCGGCTGGCCTGGGAACGCCTTGGTATTCCCCCGGATAAGCTGGAGGAGGTGGCTGGGGAGAGGGAGGTCTGGGCCTCTTTGCTTAGGCTGCTGCCCCCGCGACCCGGCCCCGGACAAAGCGGATGAAGATGGATGGATGGATGGACAATTGCTGGTACCTTCAGAAGACACATGTTGAGTGTGTTTTGTCTGCTGCAGCTACGTGAGCTTGTTAACGGTCATTTTGTCTGTAAAGCTCAAGCATGCGAAAATGTAGTGCTCTACCGTAATTTGTCCACTAGAGGGAAATGTTGAGCCGGTGATACTGTTTACTGAGACTTCTGTTATCCTGTTATTTTGTTTTATACGGTTGTGAAATGTATTTTTATGGGTTATAAGATTTCTTTTTGTATACAAGTTCAGTGTGACAGACTGTAAAATGGGAGAAATGATTATTTTCCAACTTTTCTTTATTAAGAAGCAAATTGTAAGTCTGTCAACACAAGGTGCGTTTGCACTGTGAGGGAGCTACAATTGCTGGTACCATCAGAAGACACATGTTGAGTGTTTTTTATGTCTTCTGCAGAATAAACCACGAAAAGCCAACCTTTCTGAGCGTCTGTGATTTATGAAGAGCCGGAGGCATTACACCTGCAGGTGATGGGGGAGTTGTGTTCAGTGAAGGAGAGGCAAGGCAGAGTAACGTTGCGTCGAGACAAAAGTGGACGAAAGAGAGGCAAACTTGCGGCTCCACAACTATAATTGTAACGTAACGCAGTAACATATTGTCACATCTCACATCTCGTATAAAAAAAAATATATCGATATATTTAAAAACACGATATATCGCCCAGCCCTAATATTTACTTTCGTTTTCTCATATCTTGGAGTTTAAAGTGCAGTTTCACTGGTTAACAGTGACAGAAAGGGGAAGTCACTGGTCTGCTCACACAGACGTCTGTGACTGAAGAGTGTAATGCTGTGCCTTCTAACTTGGCTCTGCCTTGAAAAAGACATGTTGATGTCAGGGACGTGCTGGTTAAATGACATAAGAGAGTTCAAACACACGAGTTGGATGATGCCCCGCAGGAAGCGGCTTCACGGACCCCGGAGGTGGCAGGGAGAGGGAGGTGCTACGCTGGGATGGATGGTTTTCTTTTGTCGTGCTGCATCACATCCCCTTCACTTACGTAACTGAAGGAAATGTGTTATAGAGGAGGCAGGACAGAGATGGTTCCACTGTGGCCCACTCAAGTCTGCATTCAATGAAACACACTGTGAGCTGTGTGATGGGATCCCTCCGAGAGGCTTGAAGAAAAGCATCGTCACGACATCCTCACAGTGTGAGTGTGTGTGTCTCTGTGTGTGTGCGTGTGTATGTGTCTGTGTGTGTGTCTGTGTGTCTGTGTGTGTCTGTGTGTGTGTGCGTGTCTGTGTGTGTGTGCGTGTGTGTGTGTGTGTGTCTGTGTGTGTGTGCGTGTGTGTGTGTGTGTCTGTGTGTGTGTGTGTGTGTGTGTGTCTGTGTGTGTCTGTGTGTGTGTGTGTCTGTGTGTGTGTGTGTGTGTGTGTGCGTGTGTGTGTGTGTGTCTGTGTGTGTGTGTGTCTGTGTGTGTGTGCGTGTCTGTGTGTGTGCGTGTGTATGTGTCTGTGTGTGTGTCTGTGTGTCTGTGTGTGTCTGTGTGTGTGTGTGTCTGTGTGTGTGTGTGTGTCTGTGTGTGTCTGTGTGTGTGTGTGTGTGTGTGTGTGTGTGTGTGTGTGTGTGTGCGTGTCTGTGTGTGTGTGTGTCTGTGTGTGTGTGCGTGTCTGTGTGTGTGTGTGTCTGTGTGTGTGTGTCTGTGTGTGTGTCTGTGTGTGTGTGCGTGTCTGTGTGTGTGTGTGTCTGTGTGCTGCAGTGTGAGTCCTCTGCAGTCAGCTCACACACATCACGCTGATATTGTCATACGATGCTGCCCTGACCAAAAGCCTCCTGACTCATGTGACCTGAAGCAACCAATAAGAGCAGAGATGCAGACAGAGACACCCCCACCCCCCACCCATTCTCAGAGTGAAGATAAAAATATTCAGCCAATCACATGCCATCTTCCAGCAGGACTCAAACTACAGACCTCAGAGACACACACAGTTTCTATATGCACAGATCCTCCACCCTGCTGCCACCTCCTCCTCTGCAGCTTACAAGTGCCTTCTTCAGTCTCAGCTGACTGCAGGTTTCCCCAATCTTATAAACAGGACGTTTGCATAATGACTGAAACCAGCCCACTGAAGAAACAATGGGCTGGGAGGTCAGTTCGTTATGTTACATCTCTCTTCACTTGCATCCCATTCACAGAAGCGTTGGAGTTAGTCCGTAAGAGATTACAGGATGACCCCAACCTCAGCAGCAGGACCACTCTCAGCATCCACCAAGTGTGTTTGAACTGTGTCTTCACTCCACCTACTTCACATACAAGGCTCAGTTCTACAGGCAGAAACATGGGTGTGCCGTGGGCTCCCCAGTTTCACCCATCGTGGCCAATTTGTACATGGAAGAAGTGGAAAAGAGGGCTTTGTGATCCTACCCTGGAACACCAACGGTGATCAATGGTCATGGAATTTGCATAATTATGATTAAGGAACTGACCTCCCAGCCCATTGTTCCTTCAGTGGGCTGGTTTCAGTCATTATGCAAATGTCCTGTATATAAGATTGAAACCTGCAGTCAGCTGAGACTGAAGACGTCACCTGGATGATGACAAAACGTTTCTCCCACAAAACGCTACGTCCAGATGAACAGAATCAGCTTTTGGAGATTTACTTCCCTGGATGATTGAGATGCATCAAGACATATGACGACATAGCCTCTGTGACATCACGCAGAGCAGGAGTAGAAAAAGTGTGCCAAACAGAGTGTTGGGAACAGAGGCATGGCTCATTTCTGACGTTTTTCTTTTTAGGTAGGTCAGAATTTTATCTCAGGAAGTGTTTTCTGAAATATTACTGTCGCCTCTCACACGCTCTGGGCTTTCCATTCATCTCTTTCCACCTTCTTAGCAACAGGGTAATCAGGGCATTCCAGATGTCTTTCCTCCAGTTTTCCAGGTCCTGCTGTGGGATCTTTAGGCGCTCTCGGGCCAGACAAATTATATAATCTCTGTGAGTCGTGATCTGGGATCAGCGCCACAGACAAACACATCCTGCAGATGATGAGGTGAAGGTAGAGCAGGTCATCTACTGATCAGAAGGTTGGTGGTTCGATCCCAGGCTCCCCCAGTCTGCCAGCCAAATATCTTCGGGCAAGATACGGGGCGATCGTGGCTCAAGAGTTGGGAGTTCGCCTTGTAATCGGAAAGTTGCCAGTTCGAGCCCCGGCTTGGACAGTCTTAGTCGTTGTGTCCTTGGGCAAGACACTTCACCCGTTGCCTACTGGTGGTGGTCAGAGGGCCCGGTGGCGCCAGTGTCCGGCAGCCTCGCCTCTGTCAGTGCGCCCCAGGGTGGCTGTGGCTACAATGTAGCTGCCATCACCAGTGTGTGGATGTGTGTGTGAATGGGTGGATGTGTAAAGCGCTATATAAATACAGGCCATTTACCAAGATACTAACCACAAGTATGTCTGCGATGCATCCATCAGAGCGAATGTTACCTAGTTAGCACCTAAAGCATAGAAGAAAGTGCTTGTGTGGTTGCACGGGTGTTGGTGGAGGGATGGGGGGGTGTAGCATGTTTGAGCGTAGAAAAGCGCTGTGTAAGAATCAGTCCATTTACCAGCTCATGAGCGGGTCGGTAACTCTGCTCCACCGCCGTGACACCTCCACCTGAACATCACTCCACCTCCAACCAAATGTCACACCTCCACCTGAATGTGTTTTAAAGGGCTGAACAGAAGAAGAAGAATCTCCACCCCCAGCTCAAACAGACAGGTGGGCACACACGCATTCTCTTTTTCATATCTTAATGAGAGCCTCTAAGCTTTCCCAGCTGCTTACCGAACCATAACAAGCACAGGAACGTTCCCATTTTTAGTACCCACAAAGATGTCTAAACAGGTACACACGCACACACACACACACAGGGGGACTCACTTGCCCACGAAGTTCTCGAGCACCGAGCTCTTGCCGGCGCTCTGACCGCCCACCACCGCGATCTGCGGCAGGTCGAGGCTGGAGTTCTGGCCGATGGCGGAGAAGGCATCCTGCAGCCGGTTCACCAGCGGGATCAGCTCCTCCATCCCCCGGTTCCCCATGGCGGAGAGGCGGGCGGAGACAGGCGGAGGCTGCTGGTGTGTCTCGCTGCTGCTGTGACCGATCAGCGGCCGATGATCGATCACAGGATCGATCGATGCTGATGATGCTGCTCCAGCTGTGACCTTCAGCTCGTTCTCCTCCTCCTCCTCTCTGCTCCGCTGCAGGGAGGCTCCAAGCACGCTCGCAACCACACACTTCCGGTGCAGCCCTTCACAATAAAACCCCAGCCAGACAGGTTTGTAAGTTCTGACCCGGAGTCCTGAAAGTTGATTAACGCCAGCGAGTGTTCGCTCTTCACCTGCTAAATCCCCATGGTAACGGATGCTGAGCACATCACCTGGTCAGGTGAAGGCCAGCTTTATAGCTCTAGCAGGTCTCACTGCATGTGTATTCATGTTCACATTGCCATGCTGATGCAGGGGAGGATTCTTACCTACTGCTGCAAACACAGAACACACACCTGAACACCTGATCAACCAATCACATTCATTCTCTCTGATCTGATTTCATGTCTCCTTCATTGGGCGGGACAGGAAGCTGTAATGTTTCCATGGATAGAGTCTCTAAAGTCTTGCAGCCGTCACCTATGACAGCAGCTCTGAGCGCTCAGACAAAGTCATTGTCTGCCATTCAAATCTGTATTATAGCACTCGGTCACAAATCACCAGATTAACGATACTCTGCTTGTTCTTCTGTCAGATCATTTACCTGGTACAGATTTTCAGGTTTGATCATCAGTGTTGTCTCATAACGTGTCCGACTGGAGTAGGGGGCGCTCGCAGGGATTGCTGCAGAGACTAAAACCCACTGGAGGCGCTGTTCGCACCTCTGTGGGTGGTAAACCCAGGCTAGCTTTCTGACAATGAACTAGAACAGATTTTGTGTGATCAAAGGTGTGCACGCTGAGCTTCTTTTTCAGGCTTCTGATTGGCCAGTATTACTGCAGGCTGGGTTGGGGTTATATCGCCCCCTGCTGATTTCTCTGAGGCACCTGTCCAGGTGTGACTTTGCCTCTCAACGCTGGGTTTTCTTCAACTGAGCAAACGACACATTAGTGGAAACAACGAGCTGCAGACATGACAGGAAGTGACACGTGCTCTGCTTCTTACCTTTGCTTGCCTCGCTGTCATTGTCAGTTTACAGACTTTTCTTGTCACAGATTCAGATTTTTGGATTTGTGTCAGGATTTTTACGTATATTTAACAACACGTTCAGACTGCTGTACTTTTACTGTGAAAGAACCAGGCCTGACGTCCTGTACTACCTGCAGCAGTTTGCAGTTCCCCGGTGGGACGACAGGGGCGCTGCAGATGATCTGTTCAATGAAACCAAAACTGATCAATAACGATCAGCAGGAGCAGCTCTGATGATGAAACACATTACTTACTGATTATGGATACAAGGAGCCAATCAGATTTTATTTTATTTTTATTTAGGACAGTGCATGTTAATGAACATACATGTAAAAAAAATTACAATGTATGTAAACATACCAGATTATTATATTTCCATCTGTTGTCCATAAAACATAAAAAAATAGACATAATGCTGTCCGTCTGTGGGGTATAAACACGTCTCTGTGGGTTGTAGCTC